>NC_091066.1:173133607-173459395 GCF_000393655.2 Nicotiana sylvestris | reverse complement strand
TAAGGAACCATTTTCACTGCCCGACCATGACCAAAGTACGTTTTTGGCATTTTACGGCCGTAAATCTGGAAATCCGCCCGATTCTCATTTTTTCGTGTTCAATAGCCCACGCTTTCCGCCGTCGGCCCCGAACTCGGATCGCCTATATGGCCTAAGGAACCATAGTCACCGCCCCACCATGACTAAATTACGTGTTTTGGCATTTTACGCCCATAAAACTTGAAATCCGCCCGATTCCTAAATTTTCGTGTGCTATAGCCCAGCCTTCCGCCGTCGGCCCAAGAGCCTGGCCTCGGATCGCCTAAAACTTTTCCGGGAAGTCGAATACGGCCTAAGGAACCATAGTCACAACCCCGCCTTTACCAAATTATGGTTTTTGGCATTTTACGGCCATAAACTGGAATTCCGCCCGATTCCCAAATTTTCGTGTGCTATAGCCCACGCTTTCCGTTGTGGACCCGGGACCCCGGATCCAGATTGCCTAAAAAATTTCTGGGACATCGAATACGGCCTAAGGAACCATAGTCACCGCCCCTTCATGACCAAATTACATTTTTGGTATTTTACGGACATAAAACTTGAATTCCGCCTAATTCCCAAATTTTTGTGTGTTATAGCCCACGCCTTCTGCCGTCGGCCAGGGACCCTGGACCCGGTTCACCTAAAAAAATTTAGAAATGTCGAATACAACCTAAGAAACCATAGTTACTGCCCCTCCATGATTAAATTACATTTTTGGCATTTTACAGCCATAAAACTGGAATTTCTCCTGATTCCCATATTTTTGTGTTCTATAGCCCACGCCTTCCGCTTGGGCCCAGGCATCCAGACTCGGATTGCCTAAAAAATTTTCGGGATGTCGAATACGGCCTAAAGAACCATAGTCACCGCTCCTCCATGACAAAATTACGCTTTTGGTATTTTATGGCCATAAAACTAGATTTCCGCCCGATTCCTAAATTTTCGTGTGCTATAGCCTACGCCTTCCACCGTGGGCCCGGGATCCCGGACCCGGATCGCCTAAAGTTTTTCCGGGACATCAAATAAAGCCTAAGGAACCATTGTCACTGCCCGACCATGAACAAATTACGTTTTTGGCATTTTACGGGCGTAAATATGGAAATCCGCCCGATTCTCATTTTTTCGTGTGCTATAGCCCACGCTTTCCGCCGTCGGCCCCGGACCCGGATCGCCTAAATATTTTTCTAGACATCGAATACGGCATAAGGAACCATAGTCACCGCCCCACCATGACCAAATTACATTTTTTGGCATTTTACGGCCATAAAATTTGAATTCCGCCCGATTCCCAAATGTTCGTGTGCTATAGCCCACACCTTCCGCCGTCAGCCCAAGACCCTGGACCTGGATCGCCTAAAAAATTTTCGGGACATCAAATACAGCATAAGAAACCATAGTAACAGCCCCGACATGACTAAATTATATTTTTTGGCATTTTATGGCCACCAAACTGGAAATTCGCGCGAGTCCCAAATTTTCGTGTGCTATAGCACACGCCTTCCGCCGTCGGCCCGAGACCCCGGACCCAGATCACCTAAAATTTTGTCGAGACGTCGAATACAGCCTATGAAACCATAGTCACCGCCCCTCCATGACTAAATTATGTTTTTTGGCATTTTACGGCCATAAAACTGGAAATCCGCGCGAGTCAAAATTTTCATGTGCTATAGCCCACGCCTTCCGCTGTTGGCCCGGAACCCTGGACCCGGATCGCCTAAAATTTTTTTGGGACGTCGAATACGGTATAAGGAACCATATTCACAACCACTCCATTACCAAATTACATTTTTTGGCATTTTACGGCCATAAAACAGGAATTCCGCAGGATTCCCATATTTTTGTGTTCTACAGCCCACGCCTTCCGTCGTAGGCCCGAGACCCCGGACCTGGATCACATAAAGTTTTTCCAGGTCGTCGAATATAGCCAAAGTAACCATAGTCACTACCCCTCCATGACCAAATTACGTTTTTGGCATTTTAAGGCCATAAAACTGGAAATCCGCCTCATTCCCAAATTTTCGTGTGCTATAGTCCACGCCTTCCGCCGTCGGCCCAGAATCCTGGCCTAGGATTGCCTAAGACTTTTCAGGAACGTTGTATACGGCCTAAGGAACCATAGTCACTGCCACTCCATGACCAAATTACGTTTTTAGCATTTTACGGCCATAAAACTGGAATTCCGCCCGATCCCCAAATTTTCGTGTGCTATAGCCCACGCCTTCCGCCGTGGGCACGGGACCTCGGACCTGGATCGCCTAAAAAAATTTTGGGACATCGAATACAACCTATGGAACTATAGTCACTGCCCTTCCATGACCAAATTACATTTTTTGGCATTATACGATCATAAAACTAGAATTCCGCCAGATTCACAAATTATCGTGTGCTATAGCCCACGCCTTCCGTCGTCGGCCCGGGACCCCAGACCCGAATCGCCTAAAAAAATTTTGGGATGTAAAATACGGCCTAAGGAACCATATTCACCAACCCTCCATACATTTTATTGGCATTTTACGGCCATAAAATTGGATTTCCGCACCATTCCCATATTTTTGTGTTCTATAGCCACGCCTTCCGCCGTAGGCCCGGGACCCCGGACTCAGATCACATAAAGTTTTTCCAGGATGTCTAACACAGCCTAAGGAACCATAGTCACTATCTCTCTATGACCAAATTATGCTTTTTGGCATTTACGGCGATAAAACTGGAAATCCGCCCGATTCCCAAATTTTCTTGTGCTATGCCCACACCTTTTATCGTCGGCCCGGGACCCTGGACTCGGATCGCTTAAGACTTTTGCGGGATGTCGCATACGGCCTAAGGAACCATAGTCACCGCCCCGCCATGACCAAATTACATTTTTTGGCATTTTGCGGCCATAAAACTTGAATTCCGCCCGATTCCCAAATTTTCGTGTGCTATTGCCCACGCCTTCCGCCGTGGGCCCGGGACCCCGAACCCAATTTGCCTAAAAAATTTCTGGGACGTCTAGTACGGCCTAAGAAACCATAGTCAGTGCCTCTCCATGACTATATTACATATTTTGGCATTTTACGGCCATAAAACTTGAATTCCGCCCGATTCCCAAATTTTCGTGTGCCATAGCCCACGCCTTCCGCTGTCGGCCCGGGACCCCGAACCTAGATCGCCTAAAAAAATTTCGAGACGTCGAATACAGCCTAAGGAACCATAGTCACTATAGCGCCATGACCAAATTAAATTTTTGATTTTTTACGGCCATAAAATTGGAATTCCGCCCGATTCACATATTTTCGTGTGTTATAGCCCACGCCTTCCGCCGTGGGCCTTGGGCCCCCGATCTTGGATCGCCCAATATTTTTCTAGGACATCGAATACGACCTAAGGAACCATAGTCACTGCCTCGCCATGACCAAATTAGATTTTTGGCATTTTACAGGCATAAAACTGGAATTCCGCTTGATTCCCATATTTTCGTGTGTTATAGCCTACGCCCTCCGCCGTGTGCCCGAGCCCCCAGACTCAGATCTCCTAATATTTTTTCGGGACATCAAATACGACCTAAGGAACCATAGTCACTGCCCCACCATAACCAAATTATATATTTTTGCGATTGATGGCCATAAAACTCGTATTCCACCTGATTCTCATATTTTCGTGTGCTATAGCCCACGCCTTAAGTCGTGGGCTCGGGCCCCCGAACTCGGATCGCCTAATATTTTTTTCGAGACATCTAATACGACCTAAGGAACTATACTCACCTGCACGCCATGACCAAATTATATTTTTGGCATTTTACGGCCATAAAATTGGAATTCCTCTCGAATCCCATAATTTCGTCTGCTATAGCCCTCGCCTTCGGCCGTGGTCCAGGCCCCCCGGACCCGAATCACCTAATAATTTTTATGTACATAAAATACGACCTAAGGAACCATAGTCACTACCCCACCATGACCAAATTATATTTATTGGCATTTTACGGCCATAAAACTTGCATTCCACCCAATTCCCATATTTTCGTGTGCTATTGCCCACGCCTTATGCCGTGGGCCCGGGCCCCCGAACCTGGATCGCCCAATATTTTTCTAGGACATCGAATAATACCTAAGGAACCATAGTCACTACCTCGCCATGACCAAATTAGATTTTTGGCATTTTACGGGCATAAAACTGGAATTCCGCTTGATTCCCATATTTTCGTGTGTTATAGCCTACGCTCTCCGCCGTGGGCCCGAGCCTCCTGACTCAGATCGCCTAATATTTTTTCGGGATATCAAGTACGACCTAAGGAACCATAGTCACTGCCCCACCATAACCAAATTATATTTTTTTGCGATTTATGGCCATAAAACTTGTATTCCGCCCAATTCCCATATTTTTGTGTGCTATGGCCCACGCCTTAAGTCGTGGGCCTAGGCCCCCGAACCCGGATCGCCTAATATTTTTTTGAGACATCTAATACGACCTAAGGAACCATACCCACCTACCCGCCATGACCAAATTACATTTTTGGCATTTTACGGCCATAAAACTTGCATTCCGCCCAATTCCCATATTTTCGAGTGCTATTGCCCACGCCTTATGCCGTGGGCCCGGGCCCCCAAACCTGGATCGCCTAATTTTTTTCTAGGACATCAAATATGACCTATGGATCCATAATCACTACCCCTCTATGACCAAATTACATTTTGTGGTGTTTCACGGCCATTAATCTGGAATTCCGCCTGATTCCCATATTTTCGTGTGCTATAGCTTGCGCCTTCCGTCGTGCGCCTGGGCCCCCGGATCCGGATCGCCTAATATTTTTCCAAGATATCAAATACGATCTAAAGAACTATAGTCACCCTCCTTCCATAACCAAATTACATTGTTTGCCATTTTACATCCATAATACTGGAATTCCGCCTGATTCCTATATTTTCATGTGTTATAGCCTATGCCTTCTGCAGTGGGCCCGGGCCCCCAAACCCGAATCGCCTAATATTTTTCCGGGACATCACGTACAACCTAAGGAACCATAGTCACCGCCCCTCCATGACCAAATGACATTTTTTAGCATCTTACGGCCATAAAACTGGAAATCCACGCAAGTCCCAAATTTTCGTGTGCTATAGCCCAAGCCTTCTGCCATCGGCTCGGGACCCGAGACCCGGATAGCCTATAATTTTTCCGGGACATCGAATAAAGCCTAAGAAACCATTGTTACCGGCCTGCCATGAGCAAATTATGTTTTTTGGCAATTTACGGCTATAAAACTGAAATTCCGCACGATTCCCAAATTTTCATGTGCTATAGCCCACGGCTTCCGCCGTTGGCCTGGGACCGCTGATCCAGATCACCTAAAAATATTTCGAGACGTCAAATACATCCTAAGAAACCATAGTCACTACCCCTCCATGACTAAATTACATTTTTGGCATTTTACGACCATAAAACTGGAAATTCACACGAGTCCAAATTTTTCCTGTGCTATAGCCCACGCCTTCCACCGTCGGCCCGGGACCCCGAACCTGGATCGCCTAAAAAATTTCCTGGATGTCAAATACATCACCGCACTACAATGACCAAATTAGGTTTTTTGGCATTTTACGGCCATAAAACTGGAATTCCGCACAATTCCCATATTTTCGTGTTCTACAGCCCACGCCTTCCGCCGTAGGCCCGGGACCTCAGACCCGGATCACATAAAGTTTTTTCAGGACGTCAAATACAGCCTAAGCAACCACAGTCACTACCCCGCAATGACCAAATTATGTTTTTGGCATTTTTACGGCCATAAAACTGGAAATCCACCCGATTCCCAAATTTTAGTGTTCTACAGCCCACGCCTTCCGTCGTCGGCCTGGGCCCTTAGCCTCGGATCGTCTAAGACTTTTCTGGGACATCAAATACGGCCTAAGGAATCATAGTCACTGCCCCTCCATGACCAAATTACGTTTTTTGTTATTTTACGGCCATAAAACTGGAATACCGCTCGATTCCCAAATTTTCGTGTGCTATAGCCCACACCTTCTGCCGTCGGCAGGGACCCCTGACGCGAATCACCTAAAAGGTTTTCAAGACATCCAATGCAACCTAAGAAACCATAGTCACCACCCCTCCATGACTAAATTTCTTTTTTTGGCATTTTACGGCCATAAAATTATAAGTCTGCCCGATTCTAAAATTTTCGTGTACTATAGCCCACGCCTTCCGCCGTGGGCTCGGGACCCCAGACCCAGATCGTCTAAAATTTCTCTTGGAAGCCGAATGCGGCCTAAGGAACCATAGTCACCGCCCCGCCATGACCAAATTAGATTTTTGGCATTTTACAGCCATAAAACTGGAAATCCGCGCGATTCCCATATATTCGTGTTCTATAGCCCACGCCTTCTGTTGTGGGCCCGGTAATCCGGACTCGAATAGCCTAAAAACATTTTGGGACATCAAATACGTCCTAAGGAACCATAGTCACCATCCCACCATGACAGAATTACATTTTTTTGCATTTTAAGGTCATAAAACTGGAATTCCACACGATTCTCATATTTTCGTGTTTTATAGCCCACGCCTTCTGCCGTGGACCCGGGACCCCAGACCCAGATCACATAAAGTTTTTTCGGGACGCCTAATACAGCCTAAGGAATCATAGTCACTCTCTCTCTATGACCAAATTACTCTTTTTGGCATTTTACGGCCATAAAACTGGAAATTCGCCCGATTCCCAAATTTTCGTGTGCTATAGCCCACGTCTTCTGTCGTCGGCCCGGGACCCTGGCCTCGGATCACTTAAGACTTTTCTGGGACGTCGAATACGGCCTAAGGAACCATAGCCACCGCCCCTCCATGACCAAATTACATTTTTTGGCATTTTACGGCCATAAAACTAGAATTCCGCCCGATTCCCAAATTTTCGTGTGCTATAGCCCACGCCTTCCGCCGTGGGCCCGGGACCCCGGACCCAATTTGCCCAAAAATTTTCCTGGACGTCTAATACGGCCTAAGGAAGCATAGTCAGTGCCCCGCCATTAATAAATTACATTTTTTGGCATTTTACGGCCATAAAACGGGCAATCCGCGCGAGTCCCAAATTTTGGTGTGTTATAGCCCACGCCTTCCGCCGTTGGCCCGGGACCCCGGACCTGGATCGCCTAAAATTTATTCTGGATGTCGAATACGGCCTAAAGAACCATAGTCACCACCCCTCTATGACTAAATTATGTTTTTTGGCATTTTACGGTCAAAAAACTGGAAATCCGCGCGAGTCCCAAATTTTCGTGTTCTATAGCCCACGCCCGAGAACCCGGACGTGGATCACCTAAAAAATTTTCAGGATATCGAATACGACCTAAGGAACCATAGTCACCACACCTTCATGTCCAAATTATGTTTTTTGGCATTTTACGGCCGTAAATATGGAATTCCGCCCGATTCTAAAATTCTCGTGTGTTATAGCCCACGCCTTCCGCCGTGGGCCCGGGACTCCTAACCCAAATTGCTTAAATTTTTTCGGGATGTAGAATATGTCCTAAGGAACCATAGTCTCTACCCCGCCATGACCAAATTCCATATTTTACCATTTTACGGCCATAAAACTGGATATCCGCCCGAATCCCAAATTTTCGTGTGCTATAGCCCACGCCTTCCGCCGTCGGCCCAGGACCCTGGCCTCGGATCGCCTAAGACTTTTCTGGTACGTCAAATATGGCCTAAGGAACCATAGGCACTGCCCCGCCTTGACCAAATTACGTTTTTAGCGTTTTACAGCCATAAACTGGAATTCCGCCCGATTCCTAAATTTTCGTGTGTATTAGCCCACGCATTCTGCCGTGGGCCCGGAACCCCGGACCGAGATTGCCTAATATTTTTCCAGGACATCAAATACGACATAAGGAACCATAGTCACCACCCCGCCATGACCAAATTACATTTTTTGGCATTTTGTGGCCATAAAACTTGAATTCTGCCCGATTCCCAAATTTTCGTGAGTAATAGCACTGCCCTTCCGCCGTTGGCCCGGGACTCTGGATCCGGATTGCCTAAAATTTCTTCGGGACATCAAATACAGCCTAAGAAACCATATTCACCGCCCCTCCATGACTAAATTATGTTTTTTGGCATTTTACGGCCATAAAACTGAAAATCCGCGCAAGTCCCAAATTTTAGTGAGCTATAGCCCACGCCTTCCGCCGTCGGCCCGGGAACCCGGACCCGGATCGCCTAATATTTTACCGGGACATCAAATACGACCTAAGGAACCATAGTCACTACCCCACCATGACCAAATTACATTTTTTGGCATTTTATGGCCATAAAACTTGAATTCCACCCGATTCCCAAATTTCCGTGTGCAATAGCACAGGCCATTCGTCGTCGGCCCGGGACCCTGGATCCGGATCGCCAAAAATTTCTTCGGAACGTCGAATACAGCCTAAGAAACCATAGTAACTGCTTCTCCATGACTAAATTATGTTATTTTCATTTTACTGCCATAAAACTGGCAATCCGCGCGAGTCCCATATTTTCGTGTGCTATAGCCCACGTCTTCCGCCGTCGGTCCGGGACCCCGGACCTGGATCACCTAAAAAATTTTCGGGACATAAATTACAGCCTAAGAAACCATTGTCACCGACCTTCCATGACCAAATTATGTTTTTTGGCATTTTACGGCCATAAATGTGGAATTCCGCACGATTCTAAAATTTTCATGTGCTATAGCCCACGCCTTCCGCCGTTGGCCCGGGACCCCGGACCCGGATCACCTAAATCTTTTTTGGGATGTCGAATACGGCCTAAGGAACCATAGTCTCTGCCCCTCCATGACCAAATTACATTTTTTGGCATTTTACGGCCATAAAACTAGAATTCCGCACGATTCCCATATTTTCGTGTTCTATAACCCACGCCTTCCGCCGTAGGCCCGGGACCCCTGACCCGGATCACATAAAGTACTTCCTAGACGTCGAATACAGCCTAAGGAAGCATAATCACTGCCCCTCCATGAACATTTTATGTTTTTTACCATTTTACGGCCATACAACTGGAAATCCGCCCGATTCCCAAATTTTCTTGTACTATAGCCCATGCCTTTCGCCGTCGGCCCAGGACCCTAGCCTCAGATCATCTAAGACTTTTCAGGTACGTCGAATATGGCCTAAGAAACCATAGTCACCGCCCCGCCTTTATCAAATTACGTTTTTTGGTGTTTTACGGCCATATTCTGGAATTCCGCCCGATTCATAAATTTTCGTGTGCTATAGCCCACGCCTTCCGCCGTGGGCCTGGTACCCCATACCCAGATTGCTTAAATTTTTTCGGGACGTCGAATATGGTCTAAGGAACCATATTCACCGCCCCTCCTTAACCAAATTACATTTTTGGCATTTTACGGCCATAAAACAAGAAATTCGCGTGATTCCTAAATTTTCGTGTGCTATGGCCCACGCCTTCTGCCGTCAGCCCGGGACCCACGACCTGGATCATCTAAAATTTTACCGGGATGTCAAATACAGTCTAAGAAGCCATCATCACCGCCTCGCCATGACTAAATTACATTTTTTGGTATTTTACGGCCATAAAACTGGAAATCCGTGCGAGTTCCAAATTTTCGTGTTCTATAGCCCACGCCAGGGAACCTGGATGCAGATCGCCTATAATTTTTTTGGGATGTCGAATACAGCCTAAGGAACCATAGTCACCGCCCCTCCATAACCAAATTATGTTTTTTGGTATTTTACGGCCATAAATGTAGAATTCCGCCCGATTCCCGGAACCCCAGACCCAGATTGCCTAAAATATTTCTGGGACGTCGAATACAGCCTAAGGAACCATATTTACCTTCCCTCCTTGACCAAATTACATTTTTGGCATTTTAGAGCCATAAAACTTGAATTTCGCCCGATTTCCAAATTTTCGTATGTTATAGCCCACGCCTTCCGCCGTAGGCCTGGGACCCTAGACCCGGATCGCCTAAAATTTTTCCGAGATATTGAATACAGCCTTAGAAACCATAGTCAGTGCCCCTCCATGACTAAATTATGTTTTTTGGAATTTTACGGCCATAAAACTGGAAATCCGCGCGAGTCCCAAATTTCGGTGTGCTTTAGCCCACGCCTTCCGCCGTCGGCCCGGGTCCCCGGACCTAGATTGCCTAATATTTTTCCAGGACATCAAAATACAACCTAAGGAACCATAGTCACCGCCCCGCCATGACAAAATTACATTTTTTGGCGTTTTACGGCCATAAAACATGAATTCCGCCCGATTCCCAAATTTTCGTGTGCTATAGCCCACGCCTTCCGCCGTCGGCCAGGGACCCTAGACCCGGATCGCCTAAAAGTTTTTTGGGATATCGAATACAACTTAAGAAACCATAGTCACTGCCCTGCTATGACTAAATTACATTTTTTGGCATTTTACTGCCATAAAACTAGAAATCCGCGCGAGTCCCAAATTTCTTGTGCTATAGCCCACGCCTTCTGTCGTCGGCCAGGGACCCCGGACCTGGATCACCTAAAAAATTTCTGGGATGTCAAATATAGCCTAAGAAACCATATTCACCACCCCGCCATGACTAAATTACATTTTTTGGCATTATACGGCCATAAAACTGGAAATCCGCGCGAGTCACAAATTTTCGTGTTCTACAGCCCACGCCTGGGAACCCGGACGCGGATCACCTAAAAAATTTTCGGGACGTTGAATACGGCCTAAGGAACATAGTCACCACCCTGCCATGGTCAAATTATGTTTTTTGGCATTTTACGGCCATAAATGTGGAATTCTACCCGATTCTTAAATTTTTGTGTGCTATAGCCCACGTCTTCCGCCGTGGGCCCGGGACCCCGGACCCAGATCGCCTAAAATTTTTTTGGGATATCGAATACAACCTAAGGAACCATAGTATCTGCCCCTCCATGACCAAATTACGCTTTTTGGCATTTTATGGCCATAAAACATTAATTCCGCACGATTCCCATATTTTCGTTTTCTATAACCCACGCCTTCCGTCATAGGCCCGGGACCCCTTACCCGGATCACATAAAGTACTTATGGGACGTCTAATACAGCCTAAGGAAGCATAATCACTGCCCCTCCATGACCAAATTACGTTTTTTACCATTTTACGGTCATAAAACATGGAAATCCGCCCGATTCCCAAATTTTCGTGGGCTATAGCCCACGTCTTCCGCCGTCGGCCCGGGACCCTGGACTCGAATCGCCTAAGACTTTTTTGGGAAGTCGAATACGGCCTAAGGAACCATATTCACTGCCCTGCCTTGACCAAATTACGTTTTTTGGCATTTTACGGCCATAAACTGGAATTCCGCCAGATTCCTAAATTTTCCTGTGCTATACCCCACGCCTTCCACCGGGGGCCCAGGACCCAGATTGTTGAAAATTTTTTTGGGACGTCGAATATGGCCTAAGGAACCATATTCACCTCCCCTCCTTGACCAAATTACATTTTATGGCATTTTACGGCCATAAAACTTGAATTCCGCCCGATTCCCAAATTTTTGTGTGTTATAGCCCACGCCTTCCGCCGTCGGCCAGGGACGCTGGACCCGAATCGCCTAAAATTTTTCCGGGATTTCGAATACAGCCTTAGAAACCATATTCACCGCCCCTCCATGACTAAATTACGTTTTATGGCATTTTACGGCCATAAAACTGAAAATCCGTGCGAGTCCCAAATTTTGGTGTGCTATAGCCCATGCCTTCCGCCGTCGGCCTGAGACCCCGGACCAAGATCGCCTAATATTTTCGAGAACATCAAATATGACCTAAGGAGCCATAGTCACCGCCCCGCCATGACCAAATTACATTTTTTGGCATTTTACGGCCATAAAACTTGAAGTCCGCCCGATTTCCAAATTTTCGTGTGCAATAGCATAAGCCTTCCGTCGTTGACCCGGGACCCTGGATCCGGATTGTGTAAAATTTGTTCAAGACATCGAATACATCCTAAGAAACCATAGTGACCGCCCTGGCTCATTTTATAGCCATAAAACTTACAATCCACGCGAGTCCCAAATTTCCATGTGTTATAGCCCACGCCTTCTGTCGTCGGCCCCGGGACCCCGGACCTGGATCACCTAAAAAATTTCTGGGACGTCAAATACAGCCTAAGAAACCATAGTCACCGCCCCGCCATGACTAAATTACATTTTTTGGCATTTTACTGCCATAAAACTTGAAATCCGCGCGAGTCCCAAATTTTTGTATTCCATAGCCCATGCCCGGGAACCCGGACGCGGATCACCTAAAATTTTTTCGGGATGTCGAATATGGCCTAAGGAACCATAGTTACCGCCCCCCATGAACAAATTATGTTTTTTGGCATTTTACAACCATAAATTGTGAATTTCTCCCGATTCTAAAATTTTTGTGTGTTATAGCCCACGCCTACCGTCGTGTGCCCCGATCGCCTAAAATTTATCCGGGATGTCG
Source organism: Nicotiana sylvestris (assembly GCF_000393655.2). Classification (NCBI taxonomy): domain Eukaryota; kingdom Viridiplantae; phylum Streptophyta; class Magnoliopsida; order Solanales; family Solanaceae; genus Nicotiana; species Nicotiana sylvestris. The sequence goes on along the minus strand of NC_091066.1, from coordinate 173,446,963 downwards.
AATATGGCTTAAAGAACCATAGTCACCACTTCTCCATGACCAAATTACGTTTTTGGCTTTTTACGGCCTTAAAACTGAAATTCCGCACGATTCCCATATTTTCGTGTTCTACAGCCCACGCCTTCCGCCGTAGGCTTGGGACCCCTGAGACGGACCACATAAAGTATTTTCGGGATGTCGAATACATCCTAAGGAACCATAGTCACCGCCCCGCCATGACCAAATTATGTTTTTTGGCATTTTACGGTCATAAAACTGGAATTCCACCTGATTCCCAAATTTTCGTGTGCTATAGTCGGCCCGGGACCCTGGCCTCGGATCGCCTAAGACTTTTCCGGGACGTCGAATACGGCCTAAGGAACTATAGTCACCGCCCCGCCTTTACCAAATTACGCTTTTGGCATTTTACGGCCATAAACTGGAATTCTGCCCGATTGTTAAATTTTTGTGTGTTATTGCCCGCGCCTTTCATCGTGGGCTCGGGACCCCGGACCCAGATTGCCTAATATTTTTTTGAGACATCGAATACGGCCTAAGGAACCATATTCAACCCCCCCCCCCTGACCAAATTACATTTTACGGCCATAAAACTTGAATTTCGCCCGATTCCCAAATTTTCGTGTGCTATAGCCCACGCATTCCGCCGTCGGCAAGGGACACTGGACCCGGATCTCCTAAAATTTTTTCGAGATGTCGAATACAGCCTTAGAAACCATAGTCACCGCCCCACCATGACCAAATTATATTTTTTGGCATTTTACGACCATAAAACTGGAATTCCACCTCATTCTCATATTTTCATGTGCTATAGCACAGGCCTTCCGCCGTCGACCCGGAACCCTTGATCCGGATGGCCTAAAATTTCTTCGGGACGTCTAATATAGCCTAAGAAACCATAATGACCGCCCCGCCATGACTAAATTACGTTTTTTGTCATTTTACAGCCATAAAACTGGCAATGCACGCGATTCCCAAATAGCCCACGCTTTACAGCCTAAGGAACCATTTTCACTGCCCGACCATGACCAAAGTACGTTTTTGGCATTTTACGGCCGTAAATCTGGAAATCCGCCCGATTCTCATTTTTTCGTGTGCAATAGCCCACGCTTTCCGCCGTCGACCCAGAACCCGGATCGCCTATATGGCCTAAGGAACCATAGTCACCGCCCCACCATGACTAAATTACGTGTTTTGGCATTTTACGCCCATAAAACTTGAAATCCGCCCGATTCCTAAATTTTCGTGTGCTATAGCCCACGCCTTCCGCCGTCGGCCCAAGACCCTGGCCTCGGATCGCCTAAAACTTTTCCGGGACGTCGAATACGGCCTAAGGAACCATAGTCACAACCCCGCCTTTACCAAATTATGGTTTTTGGCGTTTTACGGCCATAAACTGGAATTCCGCCCGATTCCCAAATTTTCGTGTGCTATAGCCCACGCTTTCCGTCGTGGACCCGGGACCCCGGATCCAGATTGCCTAAAAAATTTCTGGGACATCGAATACGGCCTAAGGAACCATAGTCACCGCCCCTTCATGACCAAATTACATTTTTGGTATTTTACGGACATAAAACTTGAATTCCGCCTGATTCCCAAATTTTTGTGTGTTATAGCCCATGCCTTCCACCGTCGGCCAGGGACCCTGGACCCGGTTCACCTAAAAAAATTTAGAAATGTCGAATACAACCTAAGAAACCATAGTTACTGCCCCTCCATGATTAAATTACATTTTTGGCATTTTACAGCCATAAAACTAGAATTTCTCCTGATTCCCATATTTTTGTGTTCTATAGCCCACGCCTTCCGCTTGGGCCCAGGCACCCAGACTCGGTTGCTTAAAAAAATTTCGGGATGTCGAATACGGCCTAAAGAACCATAGTCACCGCTCCTCCATGACCAAATTACGCTTTTGGTATTTTATGGCCATAAAACTAGATTTCCGCCCGATTCCTAAATTTTCGTGTGCTATAGCTTACGCCTTCCACCGTGGGCCCGGGATCCCGGACCCGGATCGCCTAAAGTTTTTTCGGGACATCAAATAAAGCCTAAGGAACCATTGTCACTGCCCGACCATGAACAAATTACGTTTTTGGCATTTTACGGGCGTAAATATGGAAATCTGCCCGATTCTCATTTTTTCGTGTGCTATAGCCCACGCTTTCCGCCGTCGGCCCCGGACCCGGATCGCCTAAATATTTTTCTAGACATCGAATACGGCATAAGGAACCATAGTCACCGCCCCGCCATGACCAAATTACATTTTTGGCATTTTACGGCCATAAAATTTGAATTCCGCCCGATTCCCAAATGTTCGTGTGCTATAGCCTACACCTTCCGCCGTCAGCCCAAGACCCTGGACCTGGATCGCCTAAAAAATTTTCGGGACATTGAATACAGCATAAGAAACCATAGTAACAGCCCCGACATGACTAAATTATATTTTTTGGCATTTTATGGCCACCAAACTGGAAATTCGCGCGAGTCCCAAATTTTCGTGTGCTATAGCACACGCCTTCCGCCGTCGGCCCGAGACCCCGGACCCAGATCACCTAAAATTTTGTCGAGACGTCGAATACAGCCTATGAAACCATAGTCACCGCCCCTCCATGACTAAATTATGTTTTTTGGCATTTTACGGCCATAAAACTGGAAATCCGCGCGAGTCAAAATTTTCATGTGCTATAGCCCATGCCTTCCGCTGTTGGCCCGGAACCCTGGACCCGGATCGCCTAAAATTTTTTTGGGACGTCGAATACGGTCTAAGGAACCATAGTCACAACCACTCCATTACCAAATTACATTTTTTGGCATTTTACGGCCATAAAACAGGAATTCCGCACGATTCCCATATTTTTGTGTTCTACAGCCCACGCCTTCCGTCGTAGGCCCGAGACCCCGGACCTGGATCACATAAAGTTTTTTCCAGGACATCGAATATAGCCAAAGTAACCATAGTCACTACCCCTCCATGACCAAATTACGTTTTTGGCATTTTACGGCCATAAAACTGGAAATCCGCCTCATTCCCAAATTTTCGTGTGCTATAATCCACGCCTTCCGCCGTCGGCCCGGAATCCTGGCCTCGGATTGCCTAAGACTTTTCAGGAACGTTGTATACGGCCTAAGGAACCATAGTCACTGCCACTCCATGACCAAATTACGTTTTTAGCATTTTACGGCCATAAAACTGGAATTCCGCCCGATCCCCAAATTTTCGTGTGCTATAGCCCACGCCTTCCGCCGTGGGCACGGGACCTCGGACCTGGATCGCCTAAAAAAATTTTGGGACGTCGAATACAACCTATGGAACTATAGTCACTGCCCTTCCATGACCAAATTACATTTTTTGGCATTATACGGTCATAAAACTAGAATTCCGCCAGATTCCCAAATTATCGTGTGCTATAGCCCACGCCTTCCATCGTCGGCCCGGGACCCCAGACCCGGATCGCCTAAAAAAATTTTGGGATGTAAAATACGGCCTAAGGAACCATATTCACCAACCCTCCATACATTTTATTGGCATTTTACGGCCATAAAATTGGATTTCCGCACGATTCCCATATTTTTGTGTTCTATAGCCCACGCCTTCCGCCGTAGGCCCGGGACCCCGGACCCAGATCACATAAAGTATTTCCAGGATGTCTAACACAGCCTAAGGAACCATAGTCACTGTCTTTCTATGACCAAATTATGCTTTTTGGTATTTACGGCGATAAAACTGGAAATCCGCCCGATTCCCAAATTTTCTTGTGCTATGCCCACACCTTTTGTCGTCGGCCCGGGACCCTGGACTCGTATCGCTTAAGACTTTTGCGGGATGTCGCATACGGCCTAAGGAACCATAGTCACTGCCCCGCCATGACCAAATTACATTTTTTGGCATTTTGCGGCCATAAAACTAGAATTCCGCCCGATTCCCAAATTTTCGTGTGCTATTGCCCACGCCTTCCGCCGTGGGCCCGAGACCCCGGACCCAATTCGCCTAAAAAATTTCTGGGACGTCTAATACGGCCTAAGGAACCATAGTCACTGCCTCTCCATGACTAAATTACATATTTTGGCATTTTACGGCCATAAAACTTGAATTCCGCCTGATTCCCAAATTTTCGTGTGCCATAGCCCACGCCTTCCGTTGTCGGCCCGGGACCCCGAACCTAGATCGCCTTAAAAAATTTCGAGACGTCGAATACAGCCTAAGGAACCATAGTCACTATAGCACCATGACCAAATTACATTTTTGATTTTTTACGGCCATAAAATTGGAATTCCGCCCGATTCACATATTTTCGTGTGTTATAGCCCACGCCTTCCGCCGTGGGCCTTGGGCCCCCGATCTTGGATCGCCCAATATTTTTCTAGGACATCGAATACGACCTAAGGAACCATAGTCACTGCCTCGCCATGACCAAATTAGATTTTTGGCATTTTACGGGCATAAAACTGGAATTCCGCTCGATTCCCATATTTTCGTGTGTTATAGCCTACGCCCTCCGCCGTGTGCCCGAGCCCCCGGACTCAGATCTCCTAATATTTTTTCGGGACATCAAATACGACCTAAGGAACCATAGTCACTGCCCCACCATAACCAAATTATATATTTTTGCGATTGATGGCCATAAAACTCGTATTCCGCCCGATTCTCATATTTTCGTGTGCTATAGCCCACGCCTTAAGTCGTGGGCTCGGGCCCCCGAACTCGGATCGCCTAATATTTTTTTCGAGACATCTAATACGACCTAAGGAACCATACTCACCTGCACGCCATGACCAAATTATATTTTTGGCATTTTACGGCCATAAAATTGGAATTCCTCTCGAATCCCATAATTTCGTCTGCTATAGCCCTCGCCTTCGGCCGTGGTCCAGGGCCCCCGGACCCGAATCACCTAATAATTTTTATGTACATAAAATACGACCTAAGGAACCATAGTCACTACCCACCATGACCAAATTATATTTATTGGCGTTTTACGGCCATAAAACTTTCATTCCACCCAATTCCCATATTTTCGTGTGTTATTGCCCACGCCTTATGCCGTGGGCCCGGGCCCCAGAACCTGGATCGCCCAATATTTTTCTAGGACATCGAATAATACCTAAGGAACCATATTCACTACCTCGCCATGACCAAATTAGATTTTTGGCATTTTACGGGCATAAAACTGGAATTCCGCTTGATTCACATATTTTCGTGTGTTATAGCCTACGCTCTCCGCCGTGGGCCCGAGCCCCCTGACTCAGATCGCCTAATAATTTTTCGGGACATCAAATACGACCTAAGGAACCATAGTCACTGCCTCACCATAACCAAATTATATTTGTTTGCGATTTATGGCCATAAAACTTGTATTCCGCCCAATTCCCATATTTTTGTGTGCTATGGCCCACGCCTTAAGTCGTGGGCCTAGGCCCCCGAACCCGGATCGCCTAATATTTTTTTGAGACATCTAATACGACCTAAGGAACCATACCCACCTACCCGCCATGACCAAATTACATTTTTGGCATTTTACGGCCATAAAACTTGCATTCCGCCCAATTCCCATATTTTCGAGTGCTATTGCCCACGCCTTATGCCGTGGGCCCGGGCCCCAAACCCGGATCGCCTAATTTTTTTCTAGGACATCAAATATGACCTATGGATCCATAATCACTACCCCTCCATGACCAAATTACATTTTGTGGTGTTTCACGGCCATTAATCTGGAATTCCGCCTGATTCCCATATTTTCGTGTGCTATAGCCTGCGCCTTCCGTCGTGCGCCTGGGCCCCCGGATCCGGATCGCCTAATATTTTTCCAAGATATCAAATACGATCTAAAGAACTATAGTCACCCTCCTTCCATAACCAAATTACATTGTTTGCCATTTTACATCCATAATACTGGAATTCCGCCTGATTCCTATATTTTCATGTGTTATAGCCTATGCCTTCTGCAGTGGGCCCGGGCCCCCAAACCCGAATCGCCTAATATTTTTTCGGGACATCACGTACAACCTAAGGAACCATAGTCACCGCCCCTCCATGACCAAATGACATTTTTTAGCATCTTACGGCCATAAAACTGGAAATCCACGCAAGTCCCAAATTTTCGTGTGCTATAGCCCAAGCCTTCTGCCATCGGCTCGGGACCCGAGACCCGGATAGCCTATAATTTTTCCGGGACATCGAATAAAGCCTAAGAAACCATTGTTACCGGCCTGTCATGAGCAAATTATGTTTTTTGGCAATTTACGGCCATAAAACTGGAATTCCACACGATTCCCAAATTTTCATGTGCTATAGCCCACGGCTTCCGCCGTTGGCCTGGGACCGCTGATCTAGATCACCTAAAAATATTTCGAGACGTAAAATACATCCTAATAAACCATAGTCACTGCCCCTCCATGACTAAATTACATTTTTGGCATTTTACGACCATAAAACTGGAATTTCGCACGAGTCCAAATTTTTCCTGTGCTATAGCCCACGCCTTCCGCCGTCGGCCCGGGACCCCGAACCTGGATCGCCTAAACAATTTCCTGGATGTCAAATACATCACCGCACTACAATGACCAAATTAGGTTTTTTGGCATTTTACGGCCATAAAACTGGAATTCCGCACAATTCCCATATTTTCGTGTTCTACAGCCCACGCCTTCCGCTGTAGGCCCAGGACCTCAGACCCGGATCACATAAAGTTTTTTTGGGACGTCAAATACAGCCTAAGCAACCACAGTCACTACCCCGCAATGACCAAATTATGTTTTTGGCATTTTTACGGCCATAAAACTGGAAATCCACCCGATTCCCAAATTTTCGTGTTCTACAGCCCACGCCTTCCGTCGTCGGCCTGGGCCCTTAGCCTCGGATCGTCTAAGACTTTTCTGGGACGTCAAATACGGCCTAAGGAATCACAGTCACTGCCCCTCCATGACAAAATTACGTTTTTTGTTATTTTACGGCCATAAAACTGGAATTCTGCTCGATTCCCAAATTTTCGTGTGCTATAGCCCACACCTTCTGCCGTCGGCAGGGACCCCTGACGCGAATCACCTAAAAGGTTTCGAGACATCCAATGCAACCTAAGAAACCATAGTCACCACCCCTCCATGACTAAATTTCTTTTTTTGGCATTTTACGGCCATAAAACTATAAGTCTGCCCGATTCTAAAATTTTCGTGTACTATAGCCCACGCCTTCCGCCGTGGGCTCGGGACCCAAGACCCAGATCGTCTAAAATTTGTATTGGAAGCCGAATGCGTCCTAAGGAACCATAGTCACCGCCCCGCCATGACCAAATTAGATTTTTGGCATTTTACAGCCATAAAACTGGAAATCCGCGCGATTCCCATATATTCGTGTTCTATAGCCCACGCCTTCTGTTGTGGGCCCGGTAATCCGGACTCGAATAGCCTAAAAAAATTTTGGGACATCAAATACGTCCTAAGGAACCATAGTCACCATCCCACCATGACCGAATTACATTTTTTTGCATTTTAAGGTCATAAAACTGGAATTCCACATGATTCTCATATTTTCGTGTTTTATAGCCCACGCCTTCCGCCGTGGGCCCGGGACCCCGGACCCAGATCACATAAAGTTTTTTCGGGACGCCTAATACAGCCTAAGAAATCATAGTCACTCTCTCTCTATGACCAAATTACTCTTTTTGGCATTTTACGGCCATAAAACTGGAAATCCGCCCGATTCCCAAATTTTCGTGTGCTATAGCCCACGTCTTCTGTCGTCGGCCCGTGACCCTGGCCTCGGATCGCTTAAGACTTTTCTGGGACGTCGAATACGGCCTAAGGAACCATAGTCACCGCCCCTCCATGACCAAATTACATTTTTTGGCATTTTACGGCCATAAAACTAGAATTCCGCCCGATTCCCAAATTTTCGTGTGCTATAGCCCACGCCATCCGCCGTGGGCCCGGGGTTTGCCCAAAAAATTTTCGGGATGTCTAATACGGCCTAAGGAAGAATAGTCAATGCCCCGCCATTAATAAATTACATTTTTGGCATTTTACGGCCATAAAACGGGCAATCCGCGCGAGTCCCAAATTTTGGTGTGTTATAGCCCACGCCTTCCGCCGTTGGCCCGGGACCCCGGACCTGGATCGCCTAAAATTTATTCCGGATATCGAATACGGCCTAAAGAACCATAGTCACCACCCCTCTATGACTAAATTAAGTTTTTTGGCATTTTACGGTCAAAAAACTGGAAATCCGCGCGAGTCCCAAATTTTCGTGTTCTATAGCCCACGCCCGAGAACCCGGACGTGGATCGCCTAAAAACTTTTCGGGACATCGAATACGACCTAAGGAACCATAGTCACCACACCTTCATGTCCAAATTATGTTTTTTGGCATTTTACGGCCGTAAATATGGAATTCCGCCCGATTCTAAAATTCTCGTGTGTTTTAGCCCACGCCTTCCGCCGTGGGCCCAGGACTCCGAACCCAAATTGCTTAAATTTTTTCGGGATGTAGAATATGTCCTAAGGAACCATAGTCTCTACCCCGCTATGACCAAATTCCATTTTTTACCAATTTACGGCCATAAAACTGGATATCCGCCCGAATCCCAAATTTTCGTGTGTTATAGCCCACGCCTTCCGCCGTCGGCCCAGGACCCTGGCCTCGGATCGCCTAAGACTTTTCTGGTACGTCAAATATGGCCTAAGGAACCATAGTCACTGCCCCGCCTTGACCAAATTACGTTTTTTAGCATTTTACAGCCATAAACTGGAATTCCGCCCGATTCCTAAATTTTCGTGTGTATTAGCCCACGCATTCTGCCGTGGGCCCGGAACCCTGGACCCAGATTGCCTAATATTTTTCCAGGACATCAAATACGACATAAGGAACCATAGTCACCACCCCGCCATGACCAAATTACATTTTTTGGCATTTTGTGGCCATAAAACTTGAATTCTGCCCGATTCCCAAATTTTCGTGAGTAATAGCACTGGCCTTCCGCCGTTGGCCCGGGACTCTGGATTCGGATCGCCTAAAATTTCTTCGGGACATCAAATACAGCCTAAGAAACCATATTCACCGCCACTCCATGACTAAATTATGTTTTTTGACATTTTACGGCCATAAAACTGGAAATCCGCGCGAGTCCCAAATTTTAGTGAGCTATAGCCCACGCCTTCCGCCGTCGGCCCGGGAACCCGGACCCGGATCGCCTAATATTTTACCGGGACATCAAATACGACTTAAGGAACCATAGTCACTACCCCACCATGACCAAATTACATTTTTTGGCATTTTACGGCCATAAAACTTGAATTGCACCCGATTCCCAAATTTTCGTGTGCAATAGCACAGGCCATTCGCCGTCGGCCCGGGACCCTGGATCCGGATCGCCAAAAATTTCTTCGGAACGTCGAATACAGCCTAAGAAACCATAGTAACTGCTTTTCCATGACTAAATTATGTTATTTTCATTTTACTTCCATAAAACTGGCAATCCGCGCGAGTCCCATATTTTCGTGTGCTATAGCCCACGTCTTCCGCCGTCGGTCCGGGACCCCGGACCTAGATCACCTAAAAAATTTCCGGGACATAAATTACAGCCTAAGAAACCATTGTCACCGACCTTCCATGACCAAATTATGTTTTTTGGCATTTTACGGCCATAAATGTGGAATTCCGCACGATTCTAAAATTTTCGTGTGCTATAGCCCACGCCTTCCGCCGTTGGCCCGGGACCCCAGACCCGGATCATCTAAATCTTTTTGGGATGTCGAATACGGCCTAATGAACCATAGTCTCTGCCCCTCCATGACCAAATTACGTTTTTTGGCATTTTACGGCCATAAAACTAGAATTCCGCACGATTCCCATATTTTCGTGTTCTATAACCCACGCCTTCCGCCGTAGGCCCGGGACCCCTGACCCGGATCACATAAAGTACTTCCTAGACGTCGAATACAGCCTAAGGAAGCATAATCACTGCCCCTCCATGAACATTTTATGTTTTTTACCATTTTACGGCCATACAACTGGAAATCCGCCCGATTCCCAAATTTTCTTGTACTATAGCCCACGCCTTTCGCCGTCGGCCCAGGACCCTAGCCTCAGATCATCTAAGACTTTTCAGGTACGTCGAATATGGCCTAAGAAACCATAGTCACCGCCCCGCCTTTATCAAATTACGTTTTTTGGTGTTTTACGGCCATATTCTGGAATTCCGCCCGATTCATAAATTTTCGTGTGCTATAGCCCACGCCTTCCGCCGTGGGCCTGGTACCCCAGACCCAGATTGCTTAAATTTTTTCGGGACGTCGAATATGGCCTAAGGAACCATATTCACCGCCCCTCCTTAACCAAATTACATTTTTGGCATTTTACGGCCATAAAACTAGAAATTTGCGTGATTCCTAAATTTTCGTGTGCTATGGCCCACGCCTTCTGCCGTCGGCCCGGGACCCACGACCTGGGTCATCTAAAATTTTACCGGGATGTCAAATACAGTCTAAGAAGCCATCATCACCGCCTCGCCATGACTAAATTACATTTTTTGGTATTTTACGGCCATAAAACTGGAAATCCGTGCGAGTTCCAAATTTTCGTGTTCTATAGCCCACGCCAGGGAACCCGGACACGGATCGCCTATAATTTTTTTTGGGATGTCGAATACGGCCTAAGGAACCATAGTCACCGCCCCGCCATAACCAAATTATGTTTTTTGGCATTTTACGGCCATAAATGTGGAATTCTGCCCGATTCTAAATTTTCGGGTGCTACAGCCCACGCCTTCCGCCTTTGGCCCGGGACACCGATCGCCTAAAATATTTTTGGGATGTCGAATACGGTCTAAGGAACCATACTATCTACCCAGGCATAACCAAATTACGTGTTTTGGCATTTTACGGCCATAAAACGGGAATTCCTCAAGATTCCCATATTTTCGTGTTCGCCCACGCCTTCCGCCCGGAGGCCCGGGACCCAGATCACATAAAGTGCTTATGGGACATCGAATACTATCTAAGGAAGCATAGTCACTTCCCCGCCATGACCAACTCGCGTTTCTTACCATTTTACGGCCATAAAACTGGAAATCCGCCTAATTCCCAAATTTTCGTGTGCTATAGCCCACGTCTTCCGCCGTCGGCCCGGGACCCTGGCCTTGGATCGCCTAAGACTTCTTCGGGATGTCGAATACGGCTTAAGGAACCATAGTCACCGCCCCACCTTGACCAAATTATGCTTTTTGGCATTTTACGGACATAAACTAGAATTTCGCCCGATTCCTAAATTTTCGTGTGTTATAGCCCCCGCCTTCCGCCGTGGGCCCGGAACCCCAGACCCAGATTGCCTAAAATATTTCTGTGACGTCGAATACAGCCTAAGGAACCATATTTACCTTCCCTCCTTGACCAAATTACATTTTTGGCATTTTACAGCCATAAAACTTGAATTTCGCCCGATTTCCAAATTTTCGTATGTTATAGCCCACGCCTTCCGCCGTAGGCCTGGAACCCTAGACCCGGATCGCCTAAAATTTTTCCGAGATATTGAATACAGCCTTAGAAACCATAGTCAGTGCCCCTCCATGACTAAATTATGTTTTTTGGAATTTTACGGCCATAAAACTGGAAATCCGCGCGAGTCCCAAATTTCGGTGTGCTTTAGCCCACGCCTTCCGCCGTCGGCCCGGGTCCCCGGACCTTGATTGCCTAATATTTTTCCAGGACATCAAATACAACCTAAGGAACCATAGTCACTGCCCCGCCATGACAAAATTACATTTTTTGGCATTTTACGGCCATAAAACATGAATTCCGCCCGATTCCCAAATTTTCGTGTGTTATAGCCCACGCCTTCCGCCGTCGGCCAGGGACCCTGGACCCGGATCGCCTAAAATTTTTTCGGGATATCGAATACAGCTTAAGAAACCATAGTCACTACCCTGCTATGACTAAATTACATTTTTTGGCATTTTACTGCCATAAAACTAGAAATTCGCGCGAGTCCCAAATTTCTTGTGCTATAGCCCACGCCTTCTGTCGTCGGCCCGGGACCCCGGACCTGGATCACCTAAAAAATTTCTGGGACGTCAAATACAGCCTAAGAAACCATAGTCACCACCCCGCCATGACTAAATTACATTTTTTGGCATTTTACGGCCATAAAACTGGAAATCCACGCGAGTTACAAATTTTCGTGTTCTACAGCCCACGCCTGGGAACCCGGACGCGGATCACCTAAAAAATTTTCGGGACGTTGAATACGGCCTAAGGAACATAGTCACCACCCTGCCATGGTCAAATTATGTTTTTTGGCATTTTACGGCCATAAATGTGGAATTCTACCCGATTCTTAAATTTTTGTGTGCTATAGCCCACGTCTTCCGCCGTGGGCCTGGGACCCCGGACCCGGATCGCTTAAAAATTTTTTGTGATATCGAATACAGCCTAAGGAACCATAGTATCTGCCCCTCCATGACCAAATTACGTTTTTTGGCATTTTATGGCCATAAAACTTCAATTCCGCACGATTCCCATATTTTCGTTTTCTATAACCCACGCCTTCCGTCGTAGGCCCGGGACCCCTTACCCGGATCACATAAAGTACTTCTGGGACGTCTAATACAGCCTAAGGAAGCATAATCACTGCCCCTCCATGACCAAATTACGTTTTTTACCATTTTACGGTCATAAAACATGGAAATCCGCCCGATTCCCAAATTTTCGTGGGCTATAGCCCACGTCTTCCGCCGTCGGCCCGGGACCCTGGACTCGAATCACCTAAGACTTTTTTGGGACGTCGAATACAGCCTAAGGAACCATATTCACTGCCCCGCCTTGACCAAATTACGTTTTTTGGCATTTTACGGCCATAAACTGGAATTCCGCCAGATTCCTAAATTTTCCTGTGCTATAGCCCACGCCTTCCGCCGGGGGCCCAGGACCCAGATTGTTGAAAATTTTTTTGGGACGTCGAATATGGCCTAAGCAACCATATTCACTGCTCCTCCTTGACCAAATTACATTTTATGGCATTTTACGGCCATAAAACTTGAATTCCGCCCGATTCCCAAATTTTTGTGTGTTATAGCCCACGCCTTCCGCCGTCAGCCAGGGACGCTGGACCCGAATCGCCTAAAATTTTTCTGGGATTTCGAATACAGCCTTAGAAACCATATTCACCGCCCCTCCATGACTAAATTACGTTTTATGGCATTTTACGGCCATAAAACTGGAAATCCGTGCGAGTCCCAAATTTTGGTGTGCTATAGCCCAAGCCTTCCGCCGTCGGCCTGAGACCCCGGACCAAGATCGCCTAATATTTTCCAGAACATCAAATATGACCTAAGGAGCCATAGTCACCGCCCCGCCATGACCAAATTACATTTTTTGGCATTTTACGGCCATAAAACTTGAAGTCCGCCCGATTTCCAAATTTTCGTGTGCAATAGCATAAGCCTTCCGTCGTTGACCCGGGACCCTGGATCCGGATTGTGTAAAATTTGTTCAAGACATCGAATACATCCTAAGAAACCATAGTGACCGCCCTGGCTCATTTTATAGCCATAAAACTTACAATCTTCGCGAGTCCCAAATTTCCATGTGTTATAGCCCACACCTTCTGTCGTCGGCCCCGGGACCCCGGACCTGGATCACCTAAAAAATTTCTGGGATGTCAAATACAGCCTAAGAAACCATAGTCACCGCCCCGCCATGACTAAATTATATTTTTTGGCATTTTACTGCCATAAAACTTGAAATCCGTGCGAGTCCCAAATTTTTGTATTCCATAGCCCATGCCCGGGAACCCGGACGCGGATCACCTAAAATTTTTTCGGGATGTCGAATATGGCCTAAGGAACCATAGTCACCGCCCCCCATGAACAAATTATGTTTTTTGGCATTTTACAACCATAAATTGTGAATTTCGCCCGATTCTAAAATTTTTGTGTGTTATAGCCCACGCCTACCGTCGTGTGCCCCCGATCGCCTAAAATTTATCCGGGATGTCGAATATGGCTTAAAGAACCATAGTCACCACTTCTCCATGACCAAATTACGTTTTTGGCTTTTTACGGCCATAAAACTGAAATTCCGCACGATTCCCATATTTTTGTGTTCTACAGCCCACGCCTTCCGCCGTAGGCTTGGGACCCCTGAGACGGATCACATAAAGTATTTTCGGGATGTCGAATACAGCCTAAGGAACCATAGTCACCGCCCCGCCATGACCAAATTATGTTTTTTGGCATTTTACGGTCATAAAACTGGAATTCCACCTGATTCCCAAATTTTCGTGTGCTATAGTCGGCCCGGGACCCTGGCCTCGGATCGCCTAAGACTTTTCCGGGACGTCGAATACGGCCTAAGGAACTATAGTCACCGCCCCTCCTTGATCAAATTACGTTTTTGGCATTTTACGGCCATAAACTGGAATTCTGCCCGATTCTTAAATTTTTGTGTTTTATTGCCCGCGCCTTTCATCGTGGACTCGGGACCCCGGACCCAGATTGCCAAATATTTTTTTGAGACATCGAATACGGCCTAAGGAACCATATTCACCCCCCCCCTGACCAAATTACATTTTACGGCCATAAAACTTGAATTTCGCCCGATTCCCAAATTTTCGTGTGTTATAGCCCACGCATTCCGCCGTCGGCCAGGGACACTGGACCCGGATCTCCTAAAATTTTTCCGAGATGTCGAATACAGCCTTAGAAACCATAGTCACCGCCCCACCATGACCAAATTATATTTTTTGGCATTTTACGGCCATAAAACTGGAATTCCACCTGATTCTCATATTTTCATGTGCTATAGCACAGGCCTTCCGCCGTCGACCCGGAACCCTGGATCCGGATGGCCTAAAATTTCTTCGGGACGTCTAATATAGCCTAAGAAACCATAATGACCGCCCCGCCATGACTAAATTACGTTTTTTGTCATTTTACAGCCATAAAACTGGCAATGCACGCGATTCCCAAATTTTCGTGTGCTATAGCCCACGCCTTCCGCCGTCGGCCCGGGACCCTGGCCTCGGATCGCTTAAGACTTTTTCGAGATGTCAAATACAGCCTAAGGAACCATATTCACCTCCCCGCAATGACAAAATTACATTTTTTGGCGTTTTACGGCCATAAAACATGAATTCCGCCCGATTCCCAAATTTTCGTGTGCTATACCCCCACGCCTTCCGCCGTCGGCCAGGGACCCTGGACTCGGATCGCCTAAAATATTTATGGGATGTCGAATACAGCTTAAGAAACCATAGGCACTACCCTGCTATGACTAAATTACGTTTTTTGGCATTTTACTGCCATAAAACTAGAAATCCGCGCGAGTCCCAAATTTTAGTGTGCTATAGCACACGCCTTCTGCCGTCTGCCCGGGACCCCAGACCCGGATCGCCTATATTTTTTTGGGACATCAAATATGACCTAAGGAACCATAGTCACTGCCCCTCCATGACCAAATTACATTTTTTGACATTTTACGGCCATAAAACTGGAAATCCGCCCGATTCCCAAATTTTCGTGTGCTATAGCCCACGCCTCCCGCCGTCGGCCCGGGACCCTGGCCTCGGATCGCCTAAGACTTTTCCAGGACATAGAATACAGCCTAAGGAACCATATTCACCGTCCCTCCTTGACCAAAATATGTTTTTTGGCATTTTACGGCCATAAACTGGAATTCCGCCCCATTCCTAAATTTTCGTGTGCTATAGCCCACGCCTTCCGTCGTGAGCCCGGGACCCCGGACCCAGATTGCCTAAAAATTTTCCGGGACGTCGAATATGGCCTAAGGAACTATATTCATCGCCCCTCCTTGACCAAATTACATTTTTGGCATTTTACGGCCATAAAACTTGAATTCTGCTCGATTCCCAAATTTTCGTCTGCTATAGCCCACGCCTTCCGCCGTTGGCCAGGGACCCTGGACCCGGATCGCCTAAAATTTTTCGGGATGTCGAATACAGCCTAAGAAACCATAGTCACCGCTTCGCCATGACTAAATTACATTTTTTGGCATTTCACGACCATAAAACTGGAAATCTGCGCGAGTCCCAAATTTTTGTGCGCTACAGCCCACGCCTTCCGCCGTCGGCCCGGAACCCCGGACCTGGATCGCCTAAAAATTTTCTAGGAAGTTGAATATAGCGTAAGGAACTATAGTCACCGCCCCGACATAACCAAATTATGTTTTTTGGCATTTTACGGCCATAAAATTGGAATTCCGCCTGATTCCCATATTATTGTGTACTATAGCCCACACTTTCCGCGTGGGCCCGGGTACCCGGACCCTGATCGCTTAAAATTTTTCCAGGACATCAAATACGGCCTAAAGAACCATAGTCACTACCCTCCATGACCAAATTACATTTTTTGGTATTTTACGGCCATAAAATTGGAATTTCGTCTGATTCTCATATTTTTGTGTTCTATAGCCCACGCCTTCCGTGTGGGCCAGGGTACCCGGACCCGGATCACCTAAAATTATTCTGGGACATCTAATACGACCTAAAGAACCATATTCACCGCCCTCCATGACCAAATTACGTTTTTTGGTATTTTACGACCATAAATGTGGAATTCCGCCCTATTCACATATTTTCGTATGCTATAGCCCACGCCTTCCGTCGTAGGCCTGGGAACCCGAACTCGGATCGCCTAAAATTTATCCGGGATGTCGAATATGGCTTAAAGAACCATAGTCACCACTTCTCCATGACCAAATTACGTTTTTGGCTTTTTACGACCATAAAACTGGAATTCCGCACGATTCCCATATTTTCGTATTCTACAGCCCATGCCTTCCGCCGTAGGCCTGGGACCCCTGAGACGGATCACATAAAGTATTTTCAGGATGTCGAATACAGCCTAAGGAACCATAGTCACCGCCCCGCCATGACCAAATTATGTTTTTTGGCATGCTACGGTCATAAAACTGGAATTCCACCTGATTCCCAAATTTTCATGTGCTATAGCCCATGCCTTCTGCCGTGGGCCCGGGACCCAGGACCCGGATCGCCTAAACTTTTTTTGGGACGTCGAATATGTTCTAAGGAACCATAGTCACCGCCCCGCCATGACCAAATTACGTTTTTTGGCATTTTACAGCCATAAAATTGGAATTTCGCCTGATTCCCATATTTTTGTGTTCTATAGCCCACGCCTTTCGCGTAGGCCTGGGTACCCGAAACCGGATCGCCTATTATTATTCCGGGATGTCGAATACGTCCTGAAGAAACATAGCCACCGCCGCTATGACCAAATTACATTTTTTGGCATTTTACGGCCATAAATGTGGAATTTCGCCCGATTCAAATATTTTTGTATGTTATAGCCCACGCCTTCCGCTGTAGGCCCGGGACCCCGGACTTGGATCGCTTAAAATTTATTCGGGATGTCGAATACAGCCTACAGAACCATAGTCATCGCTCTGCCATGACCAAATTACATTTTTGGCATTTTACGGCCATAAAACTAGAATTCCGCCCGATTCCAAAATTTTCATGTGCTATAGCCTACGCCTTCCGTCGTGGGCCCGAGACACCGGATCCGGATCGCCAAAAGATTTTCCGGGACGTTGAGTACAGCCTAAGGAACCATTGTCATTGCCCCGCCATGACCAAGTTACGTGTTTTGGCATTTTACGGCCGTAAAATCGGAAATCCACCTGATTCTCATTTTTTTGTGTGCTATAGCCCACGCCTTCCGCCGTCGGACTTGGGACCCCTGACCCGGATCACATAAAGTACTTCCGGGATGTCGAATACAGCCTAGGGAAGCATAGTAACTGCCTCACCATGACCAAATTATGCTTTTTGGCATTTTACGGTCATAAGACTGGAATTCCGCTCGATTCCCAAATTTTCGTGTGATATAGCCCACGCCTTCCACAGTGGGCTCGGGACCCCGAACCCGGATCGCCTAAGCTTTTTTCGGGACGTCGAATACGGCCTAAGGAATCATAGCCACCGCCCTGCCATAACCAAATTACATTTTTTGGTATTTTACGGCCATAAAACTTGAATTCTGCCCGATTCCCAAATTTTCGTGTGCTATAGCCCATGCCTTCCACCGTCGGCCTAGGACCCTGGACCTGGATCGCCTAAAAATTTTCTGGGACATCGCATATAGCCTAAGAAACCATAGTTACCGCCCCGCCATGACTAAATTATGTTTTTTGGCATTTTACGACCATAAAACTGGAAATTCGCGCGAGTCCTAAATTTTCGTGTGCTATAGCCCACGCCTTCCGCCGTCGGCCCGGGACCCCGGACCTAGATCGACCTAAAATTTTCCGGGACGTCGAATATGGCCTAAGGAACCATAGTCACCACACCGCCATGACAAAATTACATTTTACGGCCATAAAATTGGAATTCCGCACGATTCTCATATTTTCGTGTTCTATAGCCCACCCCTTCCACCGTAAGCCTGAGACCCCGGATCACATAAAGTTTTTTCGGGACGTCGAATACAGCCTAAGTAACCTTATCCACTTCCCCACCATGACCAAATTACACGTTTTTGTATTTTATGGCCATATAACTGGAAATTCGCCCGATTCCCAAATTTTCGTGTATTATAGCCCACGCCTTCCGCCGTCGGCCCGGGACCCTCGCCTCGAATCTCCTAATACTTTTTCAGGATGTCGAATATGACCTAAGGAACCATAGACACCGCCCTGCCATGACCAAATTATGTTTTTTGGCGTTTTACGGCCATAAAACTGGAATTCCGCCCGATTCCCAAATATTTGTGTGCTATAGCCCACGCCTTCCGCCATCGACCCGGGACCTCGGACCCGGATCGCCTAAAAAAGATTTGGCACGTAGAATACGACCTAACGAATCATATTCACCGCCCCACCATGACCAAATTACATTTTTTGACATTTTACGGCCATAAAATTGGAATTCCGCCCGATTCCCAAATTTTCGTGTGCTATAGCCCACGCCTTCAGCCGTCGGCCAGGGACTCTAGACTCGGATCGCTTAACATTTTTTCGAGACGTCGAATACAGCCTAAGAAAACATAGTCACCGCCCCGCCATGACTAAATTACATTTTTTAGCATTTTACGGCCATAAAACTGGAAATCCGCACGATTCTCAAATTTTGGTGTGCTATAGCCCATGCCTTCCGCCGTCGGCCCGGAACCCCGGACCCGGATAGCCTAAAACTTTTTTGGGACATCAAATATGGCCTAAGGAACCATAGTCACCACCCATCCATGACCAAATTATATTTTTGGCATTTTACGGCCATAAAACTGGAATTTCACACAATTCCCATATTTTCGTGTTCTATTGCCCACGCCTTCCGCTGTAGGCCCGGGACCCCGGACCTAGATCACATAAAGTCTTTATGGGGCGTCGAATACAGCCTAAGGAACCATAGTCACTGTCCCGCCATGACCAAATTACGTTTTTTGGCATTTTACGGCCATAAAACTGGAAATCCACCTGATTCCCATATTTTCGTGTCCTATAACCCACGCCTTCCGCCGTGGGCCAGGGACCCCAGACCCAGATCGCCTAAAAGTTTTTTGGGACATCGAATACGGACTAAGGAACCATAGTCACCGCCCCTCTATTGCCATATTACATTGTTTGGAATTTTACATCCATAAATATGGAATTCCGCCTGATTCCCATATTTTCGTGGGCTATAGCCCACGCCTCTGTTGTGGGCCCGGGCCCCCGGACCCGAATTGCCTAATATTTTTTTGAGACATCGAATACTACCTAAGAACCATAGTCACCGCCTCGCCATGACCATATTACATTTTTGGCATTTTACAGGCATAAAACTGGAATTCCGCTCGATTCCCATATTTTCGTGTGTTATAGCCTACGCCCAGATACGGATCACCTAATATTTTTTCGGGACATCAAATACAACCTAAGGAACCACAGTCACTGCCTCGCCATGACCAAATTACATCTTTTGGCATTTTACAGCCATAACACTAGAATTCCGCCTGATTCCTATATTTTCGTGTGCCATAGCCCACGACTTCTGCCGTGTGCCTGGGCCCCTGGACCAATATCGCCTAATATTTTTTTGGGACATCAAATATGACTTAAGAAACCATAGTCACCACCCCGACATGACCAAATTACATTTTTTGGCGTTTTATGGCAGTAAAATTGAAATTCCGCCCGATTCCTATATTTTCGTGTGCTATAGCCCACGCCTTCCACTATGGGCCCAAGCCTCCGGACTCGGATCGTATAATATTTATCCGGGACATTAAATATGACCTAAGGAATTATAGTCATCACCCCGCCATGACCAAATTATATTTTTGTCATTTTACGGCCATAAAGTTGGAATTCCGCCCAATTCCCACATTTTCTTGAGCTATAGCCCACATCTTCCACCGTGGCCCCGGGCCCCTAGACCCGGATCACCTAATATTTTTTCAGGACATCAAATATGGCCTAAGGAACCATAGTCACCATCCCGCCATGACAAATTACACATTTTGGCGTTTTACGGCCATAAAATTGAAATTCCGCCCGATTCTCATATTTTCGTGTGCTATAGCCCATGCCTTCATCCGTGGGCCCGGGCCCTCGGACCTGGATCACATAATATTTTTTTGGGACATCAAATACGACTTAAGGAACCATAGTCACCGCTCTTCCATGACCAAATAATATTTTTTTGCATTTTATCGCCATAAAATTGAAATTCTGCCTGATTCCCATATTTGCGTGTGCTATAGCCCACGCCTTTGGCCGTGGACCTGGGTCCCCGAACCCGAATCGCCTAATATTTTTACGGGACATCAAATATGACCTAAGGAACCATAGTCACTACCGCGCCATGAACAAATTACATTTTTGTTTTTTAACGGCCATAAAATTAAAATTCTACCTGAATCCTATATTTTTGTGTGTTATAGCCCACGCCTTCCGTCGTGGGCCTAGGCCCCCCGGACCCGGATTGTCTAATATCTTTTTAGGTTATCAAATACAACCTAAAGAACTATAGGCATTTCCCCGCCTTTGCCAAATTACATTGTTTGGCATTTTACATCCATCAAACTGGAATTCCGCCTGATTCCCATATTTTCGTGCGATATAGCCCACGCCTTCTGCCGTGGACCCGGGCGCCCGGACTCGGATCGCCTAGTATTTTTTCGGGATATCGAATACGACCTAAGGAACCATAGTCACTTCCTCGCCATGACCAAATTACATTTTTGGCATTTTACAGGCATAAACTGGAATTCCGCTTCATTCCCATATTTTCGTGTGTTATAGCTTACGCACTCTGTCGTGGGCCCGGAACCCCAGACCCGAATCGCCTAATATTTTTTCGAGGCATCAAATATGACCTAAGGAACCATAGTCACTGCCCCTCCATGACCAAATTACATTCTTTGGCGTTTTACAGCCATAACACTAGAATTCCGCCCGATTCCTATATTTTCGTGCGCCGTAGACCATGACTTCCACCGAGTGCCCGGGCCCCCGGACCAAGATCGCCTAATATTTTTTCGGGACATCAAATACGACCTAAGAAACCATAGTCACTGCCCCTCCATGACCAAATTGCATATTTTGGCATTTTACGGCCATAAAATTGAAATTCCACATGATTCCTATATTTTCGTGTGTTATAGCCCTTGCCTTCCACCGTAGGCCCATGCCCCCAGACTCAGATCGTATAATATTTATGTGTAACATCAAATATGACCTAAGGAATCATACATCGCCTCACCATGACCAAATTATATTTTTGGCATTTTACGGCCATAAAATTGGAATTTCGCCCGATTCCCATATATTTGTGTGCCATAACCCACGCCTTCCGCCATGGACCCGGGTTTTTTGTAGCAGTCCAAGGGGTTGGTTTACTTTTGGGAATGCTTCGTTTGCTTGGCTCTTCTTCTTCGAACCCCCGGACCCAGATCGCGTAATATTTTTCTAGGACATCAAATACGACTAAGGAACCACAGTCACCTTCCCGCCATGACAAAATTACATTTTTTGGTGTTTTACGGCCATCAAACTGGAATTCCAGCTAATTCCCATATTTTCGTGTGCTATAGCCCAAGCCTTCCGCTATGGGCATAGGTCGCCGGACCTAGATCGCCTCATATTTTTTCGGGATATCAAATACAACCTAAGGAACCATACTCATAGCCCCGCCATGAACAAATTAGATTTTTTGGAATTTTACGGCCATAAAATTGGAATTCCGCCCGATTCCCATATTTTCGTATGCTATAGCTCACGCCTTCCGCCGTGGCCCTAGGTCCCTAGACCCGGATCACCTAATATTTTTTCGGGACATCAAATACGACCTAAGGTACCATAGTCACCATCCTGCCATGACCAAATTATATTTTTGGAATTTTACAGACATAAAACTGGAATTTTGCCCGATTCCCATATTTTTGTGTTATATAGCCTACAACCTCCGTTGTGCGCCCGGGCCCAGGACCCGGATCGCCTAATAATTTTCTCGGACATAAAATATGACCTAAGGAACCATAGTCACCACTCCACCATGACCAAATTATATTTTTTAGCATTTTAAAGCCATTAAACTGGAATTCCACCCGATTCCCATATTTTTGTGTGTCATAGCCCACGATTTCTGCCGCGTGCCCGGGCCCCTAGACCCACATCGCTTAATATTTTTTTGGGACATAAAATACGCCCTAAGGAACCATAGTCACTGCCCCACCATGACCAAATTACATTTTTTATCCATTTATGGCCATAAAACTTGCATTCCACTCGATTCCCATATTTTCGTGTGTTGTAGCTCATGCCTTAAGCCGTGGGCCCGGGCCCCCTGACCCGTATCGCCTAATATTTTTTCGGGACATCAAATATGACCTAAGAACCATATTCATCTCCTATCCATGACCAAATTATATTTTTTTTATGATTTATGGCCATAAAATTGGAATTCTACATGATTCCCACATTTTCGTGTGCTATAGCCCACCCCGGACCGAGATCGCCAATATTTTTCTGGGACATAAAATACGACCTAAGGAACTATAGTCACTGCCCCACCATGCCAAATTATATTTCGTTTGTGATTTACGGCCATAAAATTTGCATTCCGCCCGATTCCCATATTTTCGTGTGCTATAGCCCAAGCCTTAAGCCATGGGCCCGGACACCCAAACCCGGATTGCCTAATATTTTTTCGGGACATCAAATACGACATAAGGAACCATAGTCACCTCCTTACCATGACCAAATTACATTTTTGCGATTTACGGCCATAAAACTTGCATTCTACCCGATTCCCATATTTTCGTGTGCTATAGCCCACGGCTTCTGCCGTGGGCCGGGCCACCGGACCCGGATCGCCTAATATTTTTCTAGGACATAGAATACGATCTAAGGAACCATAGTCACCGCCCCTCCATTACCAAATTCTATTTTTGGAATTTTACAGACATAAAACTGGAATTTTGCCCGATTCCCATATTTTTGTGTTCTATAGCCTACAACCTCCGTCGTGCGCCCGGGCCCAGGACCCGGATCGCCTAATATTTTTATCGGACATAAAATACGACCTAAGGAACTATAGTCACCACCCCGCCATGACCAAATTACATTTTTTAGCATTTTACAGCCATTAAACTGGAATTCCACCCGATTCCCATATTTTCGTGTGCCATAGCCCACGATTTCCGCCGTGTGCCCGGGCCCCTAGACCCACATCGCCTAATATTTTTTCGAGACATAAAATATGGACTAAGGAACCATAATCACCGCCCCACCATTGCCAAATTACATTGTTTGGAATTTTACATCCATAAAACTGAAATTCCGCCTGATCCCCATATTTTCGTGTGCTATAGCCCACGCCTCTGCCGTGGGCCCGGGCCCCCGGACCCGGATCGCCTAATATTTTTTTGAGACATCGAATACTACCTAAGGAACCATAGTCACCGCCTCGCCATGACCATATTACATTTTTGGCATTTTACGGGCATAAAATTGGAATTCCGCTCGATTCCCATATTTTCGTCTGTTATAGCCTACGCCCTCTGCTCCAGATCCGGATCACCTAATATTTTTTCGGGACATCAAATACGACTTAAGGAACCATAGTCACTGCCTCTCCATGACCAAATTACATTTTTTGGCATTTTACAGCCATAACACTAGAATTCCGCTTGATTCCTATATTTTCGTGTGCCATAGCCCACGACTTCTGCATAGCCCACGACTTTTGCCGTGTGCGTGGGCCCCTGGACCAATATCGCCTAATATTTTTTTGGGACATCAAATATGACTTAATAAACCATAGTCACCGCCCCGACATGACCAAATTACATTTTTTGGCGTTTTATGGCCTTAAAATTGAAATTCCGCCCGATTCCTATATTTTCGTGTGCTACAGCCCACGCCTTCTACTATGGGCCCAAGCCTCCGGACTCGAATCGTATAATATTTATCCGGGACATTAAATATGACCTAAGGAATTATAGTCATTACCCCGCCATGACCAAATTATATTTTTTTCATTTTACGGCCATAAAGTTGGAATTCCGCCCAATTCCCACATTTTCTTGAGCTATAGCCCACATCTTCCACCGTGGCCCCGGGCCCCGGGCCCCTAGACTCAGATCACCTAATATTTTTTTAGGACATCAAATATGGCCTAAGGAACCTTAGTCACCATCCCGCCATAACAAATTACACATTTTGGCGTTTTACGGCTATAAAATTGGAATTCCGCCTGATTCTCATATTTTCGTGTGCTATAGCCCATGCCTTCATCCATGGGCCCGGGCCCTCGGACCTCGATCACATAATATTTTTTTGGGACATCAAATATGACTTAAGGAACCATAGTCACCGCTCTTCCATGACCAAATTATATTTTTTTGCATTTTACCGCCATAAAATTGAAATTCCGCTCGATTCCCATATTTGCGTGTGCTATAGCCCACGCCTTTGGCTGTGGACCTGGGTCCCCGAACCCGGATCGCCTAATATTTTTACAGGACATCAAATATGACCTAAGGAACCATAGTCACTACTACGCCGTGAACAAATTACATTTTTGGTTTTTTACAGCCATAAAATTAAAATTCTGCCTGAATCACATATTTTCGTGTGTTATAGCCCACGCCTTCCGTCGTGGGCCTAAGCCCCCCGGACCCGGATTGTCTAATATCTTTTTAGGATATCAAATAAAACCTAAAGAACTATAGGCATTGCCCCTCCTTTGCCGAATTACATTGTTTGGCATTTTACATCCATAAAACTGGAATTCCGCCTAATTCCCATATTTTCGTGCGATATAGCCCACGCCTTCTACCGTGGACCCGGGACCCCGGAATCGGATCGCCTAATATTTTTTCGGGATATTAATACGACCTAAGGAACCATAGTCTCTGCCTCGCCATGACCAAATTACATTTTTGGCATTTTACGGGCATAAACTGGAATTCCGCTTCATTCCCATATTTTTGTGTGTCTACGCCCTCTGTCGTGGGCCCGGACCCCCAGACCCGGATCGCCTAATATTTTTTTGAGACATCAAATATGACCTAAGGAACTATAGTCACTACCCCTCCATGACCAAATTACATTTTTTGGCGTTTTACAGCCATAACACTAGAATTCTGCCCGATTCCTATATTTTCGTGCGCCATAGACCATGACTTCCACCGTCTGCCCGGGCCCCCGGACCTAGATCACCTAATATTTTTTTGGGAAATCAAATACGACCTAAGAAACCATAGTCACTGCCCCGCCATGACCAAATTGCATATTTTGGCATTTTACGGCCATAAAATTGAAATTCCACATGATTCCTATATTTTCGTGTGCTATAGACCTCGCCTTCCACCGTAGGCCCTGGCCCCCGGACTCAGATCGTATAATATTTATGTGTAACATCAAATATGACCTAAGGAATCATACATCGCCTCGCCATGACCAAATTATATTTTTGGCATTTTACGGCCATAAAATTGGAATTTCGCCCGATTCCCATATATTCGTGTGCCATAACCCACGCCCGCCATGGGCCCGGGTTTTTCGTAGCAGTCCAAGGGGTTGGTTTACTTTTGGGAATGCTTCGTTTGCTTGGCTCTTCTTCTTCGGACCCCCGGACCCAGATCGCGTAATATTTTTCTAGGACATCAAATACGACTAAGGAACCACAGTCACCTTCCCGCCATGACAAAATTACATTTTTTGGTGTTTTATGGCCATGAAACTGGAATTCCAGCTAATTCCCATATTTTCGTATGCTATAGCCCAATCCTTCCGCCATGGGCATAGGTCCCCGGACCTAGATCGCCTCATATTTTTTCGGGATATCAAATACAACCTAAGGAACCATACTCATAGCCCCGCCATGAACAAATTAGATTTTTTGGAATTTTACGGCCATAAAATTGGAATTCCGCCCGATTCCCATATTTTCGTATGCTATAGCCCACGCCTTCCGCCGTGGCCCTAGGTCCCTAGACCCGGATCACCTAATATTTTTTCGGGACATCAAATACGACCTAAGGTACCATAGTCACCATCCCGCCATGACCAAATTATATTTTTGGAATTTTACAGACATAAAACTGGAATTTTGCCCGATTCCCATATTTTTGTGTTCTATAGCCTACAACCTCCGTCGTGCGCTCGGGCCCAGGACCTGGATCGCCTAATATTTTTATCGGACATAAAATATGACCTAAGGAACCATGGTCACCACCCCGCCATGACCAAATTACATTTTTAGCATTTTACAGCCATTAAACTGGAATTCCACCCGATTCCCATATTTTCGTGTGCCATAGCCCACGATTTCCGCCGTGTGCCCGGGCCCCTAGACCCACATCCCCTAATATTTTTTTGGGACATAAAATACGGACTAAGGAACCATATTCACTGCCCCACCACTGCCAAATTACATTGTTTGGAATTTTACATCCATAAAACTGAAATTCCGCCTGATTCTCATATTTTCGTGTGCTATAACCCACGCCTCTGTCGTGGGCCCGGGCCCCCAGACCCGGATCGCCTAATATTTTTTTGAGACATCTAATACTACCTAAGAAACCATAGTCACTGCCTCGCCATGACCATATTACCTTTTTTGCATTTTACGGGCATAAAACTGGAATTCCGCTCGATTCCCATATTTTCGTCTGTTATAGACTACGCCCTCTGCCGTGGGCCCGGGCCTCCAGATCCGGATCACCTAATATTTTTTTGGGACATCAAATACGACCTAAGGAACCATAGTCACTGCCTCGCCATGACCAAATTACATTTTTTGGCATTTTACAGCCATAACACTAGAATTCCGCCTGATTCCTATATTTTCGTGTGCCATAGCCCATGACTTCTGCCGTGTGCCTGGGCCCCTGGACCAATATCGCCTAATATTTTTTTGGGACATCAAATATGACTTAATAAACCATAGTCACCGCCCCGACATGACCAAATTACATTTTTTTGCATTTATTGCCATAAAATTGAAATTTCTCCTGATTCCTATATTTTCGTGTGCTATAGCCCACGCCTTCCACTATTGGCCCAAGCCTCCGGACTCGGATCGTATAATATTTATTCGGGACATTAAATATGACCTAAGGAATTATAGTCATCACCCCGCCATGACCAAATTATATTTTTGTCATTTTACGGCCATAAAGTTGGAATTCCGCCCAATTCCCACATTTTCTTGAGCTATAGCCCACATCTTCCACCGTGGCCCCGGGCCCCTAGACTCGGATCACCTAATATTTTTTCAGGACATCAAATATGGCCTAAGGAACCATATTCACCATCCCGCCATGACAAATTACACATTTTGGCGTTTTACGGCCATAAAATTGGAATTCCGCCCGATTCGCATATTTTCGTGTGCTATAGCCCATGCCTTCATCCGTGGGCCCGGGGCCTCGGACCTGGATCACATAATATTTTTTTGGGACATCAAATACGACTTAAGGAACCATAGTCACCGCTCTTCCATGACCAAATTATATTTTTTTGCATTTTACCGCCATAAAATTGAAATTCCGCCCGATTCCCATATTTGCGTGTGCTATTGCCCACGCCTTTGGCCGTGGACCTGGGTCCCCGAACCCGGATCGCCTAATATTTTTACGGGACATCAAATATGACCTAAGGAACCATAGTTACTACCACGCCGTGAACAAATTACATTTTTGGTTTTTTACGGCCATAAAATTAAAATTCTGCCTGAATCACATATTTTCGTGTGTTATAGCCCACGCCTTCCGTCGTGGGCCTAGGCCCCCCGGACCCGGATTGTCTAATATCTTTTCAGGATATCAAATACAACCTAAAGAACTATAGGCATTTCCCCGCCTTTGCCAAATTACATTGTTTGGCATTTTACATCCATAAAACTGGAATTCCGCCTGATTCCCATATTTTCGTGCAATATAGCCCACACCTTCTGCCGTGGACCCGGGCCCCCAAACTCGGATCGCATAATATTTTTTCGGGATATCGAATACAACCTAAGGAACCATAGTCACTGCCTCGCCATGACCAAATTATATTTTTGGCATTTTACGGGTATAAACTGGAATTCCGCTTCATCCCATATTTTCGTGTGTTATAGCCTACGCCCTCCGTCGTGGGCCCAGAACCCCAGACTCGGATCACCTAATAGTTTTTCGAGACATCAAATATGACCTAAGGAACCATAGTCACTGCCGCTCCATGACCAAATTACATTTTTTGGCATTTTACAGCCATAACACTAGAATTCCGCCCGATTCCTATATTTTAGTGCGCCATAGACCATGACTTCCACCGAGTGCCCGCGCCCCCGGACCGAGATCGCCTAATATTTTTTCGGGACATCAAATACGACCTAAGAAACCATAGTCACTGCCCCGCCATGACCAAATTGCATATTTTGGCATTTTACGGCCATAAAATTGAAATTCCACATGATTCCTATATTTTCGTGTGCTATAGCCCTCGCCTTCCACCGTAGGCCCTGGCCCCCGGACTCAGATCGTATAATATTTATGTGTAACATCAAATATGACCTAAGGAATCATACATCGCCTCGCCATGACCAAATTATATTTTTGGCATTTTACGGCCATAAAATTAGAATTTCGCCCGATTCCCATATATTCGTGTGCCATAACCCACGCCTTCTTCCATGGGCCCGGGTTTTTCGTAGCAGTCCAAGGGGTTGGTTTACTTTTGGGAATGCTTCGTTTGCTTGGCTCTTCTTCTTCGAACCCCCGGACCCAGATCGCGTAATATTTTTCTAGGACATCAAATACGACTAAGAAACCACAGTCACCTTCCCGCCATGACAAAATTACATTTTTTGGTGTTTTACGGCCATGAAACTGGAATTCCAGCTAATTCCTATATTTTCGTGTGCTATAGCCCAAGCCTTCTGCCATGGGCATAGGTCCCCGGACCTAGATCGCCTCATATTTTTTCGGGACATCAAATACAACCTAAGGAACCATACTCATAGCCCCGCCATGAACAAATTAGATTTTTTGGAATTTTACGGCCATAAAATTGGAATTCCGCCTGATTCCCATATGTTCGTATGCTATAGCCCACGCCTTCCGTCGTGGCCCTAGGTCCCTAGACCCGGATCACCTAATATTTTTTCGGGACATCAAATACGACCTAAGGTACCATAGTCACCATCCCGCCATGACCAAATTACGCATTTTGGCATTTTACGGCCATAAAACTGGAATTCCACCCAATTCTCATATTTTTGTGTGCTCCCCATGCCTTCCGCCGTGGGCCCGGGCACTCGGACCTGGATCGCCTAATATTTTTTCGGGATATGAAATACGACCTAAGGAACCATAGTCACCACCCTTCCATGACCAAATTATATTTTTTCCATTTTACGGCCATAAAATTGAAATTCCGTGCGATTCCCATATTTTCGTGTGCTATAGCCCACGGCTTCAGCCGTGGTCCCGGGCCCCCAGACCCGGATCGCCTGACATTTTTCCGGGACATCAAATACGACCTAAGAAATCATAGTCACCGCCCCTCCATGAACAAATTATATTTTTTTAGCATTTTACGGTCATAAAATTGGAATTCCGCCCGATTCCCATATTTTCGTGTGTTGTAGCCCACGTCTTCCGCCGTGGGCCAAGGGCGCCGGACCCGGATCGCCTAATATTTTTTCCAGGTCATAAAATACAACCTAAGGAACCATAGTCACTGCCCCACCATGACAAAATTACATTTTTTATCCATTTACGGCCATAAAACTTGCATTCCACTCGATTCCCATATTTTCGTGTGTTATAGCCCATGCCTTAAGTCGTGGGCCCGGGCCCCCTGACCCGTATCGCCTAATATTTTTTCGGGACATCAAATACGACCTAAGAACCATATTCATCTCCCCTCCATGACCAAATTATATATTTTTTATGATTTATGGCCATAAAATTGGAATTCCGCATGATTCCCATATTTTCGTGTGCTATAGCCCACCCAGGACCCGGATCGCCTAATATTTTTCTGGGACATAAAATTCGACCTAAGGAACTATATTCACTGCCCCACCATGCCCAAATTATATTTCTTTTGTGATTTACGGCCATAAAATTTGCATTCCGCCCGATTCCCATATTTTCGTGCGCTATAGCCTAAGCCTTAAGCCGTGGGCCCGGACACCCAAACCCGGATCGCTTAATATTTTTTCGGGACATCAAATACGACATAAGGAACCATAGTCACCTCCTTACCATGACCAAATTACATTTTTGCGATTTACGGCCATAAAACTTGCATTCTGCCCGATTCCCATATTTTCGTGTGCTATAGCCCATGGCTTCTGCCGTGGGCCGGGCCACCGGACCCGGATCGCCTAATTTTTTTCTAGGACATTGAATATGATCTAAGGAACCATAGTCACCGCCCCTATATGACCAAATTATATTTTTGGAATTTTACAAACATAAAACTGGAATTTTGCCCGATTCCCATATTTTTGTGTTCTATAGCCTACAACCTCCGTCGTGCGCCCGGGCCCAGGACCCGGATCGCCTAATAATTTTTTCGGACATAAAATACGACCTAAGGAACCATAGTCACCACCCTGCCATGACCAAATTACATTTTTTAGCATTTTACAACCATTAAACTGGAATTTCACCCGATTCCCATATTTTCGTGTGCCATAGCCCACGATTTTCGCCGTGTGCCCGGGCCCCTAGACCCACATCGCCTAATATTTTTTCGGGACATAAAATACGACCTAAGTAACCATAGTCACCTTCCCTCCATGACCAAATTACATTTTTAGTGTTTTACGGCCATTAAACTGGAATTCCGCCTAATTCTCATATTTTCATATGTTTTAGCCCACGCCTTCTGCTGTGGGCCCAGGCCCCTGGATCCAGATCGCCTAATATTTTTCAAGGACATAAATAACGACCTAAGGAACCATAGTCACTCCCCCACCATAACCAATTTACATTTTGTTTTGCGATTTACGGCCATAAAACTGGCATTCCACCCGATTCCCATATTTTCGTGTGTTATAGCCTGCGCCTTCCACCGTGCGCCTGGGCCCTCGGATCCGGATCGCCTAATATTTTTCCAGGATATCAATTACGACCTAAAGAACCATAGTCACCCTCCGTCCATAACCAAATTACATTGTTTGGCATTTTACATCCATAAAGCCGGAATTCCTCCTGATTCCTATATTTTCATGTGCTATAGCCCACGCTTTCAGCCTTGGGCCCGGGTCTCCCGACCTAGATCGCCTAATATTTTTCGGGGACATCAAATACGGTCTAAGGAACCATAGTCACCGCCTCGCCATGACCAAATTACATTTTTGGCATTTGACAGCTTTAAAACTGGAATTCCGCTCGATTCCCATATTTTCGCGTGCTATAGCCAACACCCTCCGCCGTGGGTCGGGGCCCCCAGACCTGGATCGCCTAATATTTTTCCCGGGACATCAAATATGACCTAAGGAACCACAGTCACTGCCCCGCCATGATCAAATTACATTTTTTGGGTTTTTCGTGGCAGTCCAAGAAGTTGGTTTACTTTTGGGCATGCTTCATTTGCTTTGCTCTTCTTCTTCAGAGCCCCGAACCCGGATCGCATAATATATTTTCGGGACATCAAATACGACCTAAGGAACCATAGTCAACTTCCCATCATGAAAAAATTATAATTTTTGGTGTTTTACGGCCATAAAACTAGAATTCCACCCGATTCCCATAATTTCGTGTGTTATAGCCTAAGCCTTCTGCCGTGGGCACAGGCCCCCGGACCCGAATCGCCTCATATTTTTCCGGGACATCAAATACAACCTAAGAAACCATAGTCAATGCCCCGCCATGAAAAAATTATATTTTTTGAAATTTTACGGCCATAAAATTGGAATTCCGACCGATTCTAATATTTTCGTGTGCTATAGCCCACGCCTTCCGTTGTGGCCACCAGACCCGGATCACCTAATATATTTTCGGGATATCAAATACGGCCTAAGGAACCATAGTCACTATCCCGCCATGACCAAATTACACATTTTGGCGTTTTACGACCATAAAACCGGAATTCCGCTCGATTCTTATATTTTCGTGTGCTATAGCCCATGCCTTCCATTGTGGGCCAGTGCCCTAGGACCTGGATCGCCTAATATTTTTTCAGGACATCAAATATGACCTAAGGAACCATAGTCACTACCCCACTATGACCAAATTATATTTTTTGATGTTTTACGGACATACATCTGGAATTCCGCCCGATTCCCATATTTTCGTGTGCTATAGCCTGTGCCTTCCGTCGTGCGCCTGAGCTCTCAAATCTGGATCACCTAATATTTTTCCAGGATATCAAATATGACCTAAAGAACCATAGTCACCCTCCGGCCAGAACCAAATTACATTGTTTTGCATTTTACATCCATAAAACCGGAATTTCGCCTGATTCCTATATTTTCATGTGCTATAGCCCACGCCTTCTGCCGTGGGCTCGGGTCTCCGGACCCGGATGGCCTAATATTTTTTCGGGGACATCGAAAATGATCTAAGGAACCATAGTCACCGTCTCACCATGACCAAATTACATTTTTGGCATTTGACGGCTTTAAAACTGGAATTCCGATCGATTCCCATATTTTCGCGTGCTATAGCATATGCCCTCCACCGTGGACCGGGCCCCCCAGACCCGGATCGCCTAATATTTTTTCGGGACATCAAATACGACCTAAGGAACCATAGCCACCGCCCCGCAATGACCAAATTACATTTTTTGGTGTTTTATAGCCATAAAACTAGAATTCCGCCCGATTCCTATATTTTTGTGTGCCATAGCCCACGACTTCCGCCGTGTGCCCGGGCCCCAGACCCAGATCGCCTAATATTTTTTTGGGACATCAAATACGACATATGAAACCATAGTCACTACCCCACCATGACCAAATTACATTTTTTGGCTTTTCACGGCCATAAAATTAAAATTCCGCCTGATTCCTAT
Organism: Nicotiana sylvestris; assembly: GCF_000393655.2. Lineage (NCBI taxonomy): Eukaryota > Viridiplantae > Streptophyta > Magnoliopsida > Solanales > Solanaceae > Nicotiana > Nicotiana sylvestris. The sequence continues at coordinate 173,413,501 of NC_091066.1, read as the reverse complement.
ATTTTTCGTGTACTATAGCCCACGCCTTCCATCGTGGGCCCGGGGCCCCAGACTCAGATCGTATAATATTTATCTGGGACATCAAATATGACCTAAGGAACCATAATCACCGCCCCGCCATGACCAAATTATATTTTTTGCATTTTACGGCCATAAAATTGGAATTCCGCCCGATTCTCATATTTTCGTGTGCCATAGCCCACGCCTTCTGTCGTGGGCCTGGGGTTTTCGTAGCAGTCCAAGGGGTTGGTTTACTTTTGGGCATGCTTCATTTGCTTTGCTCTTCTTCTTCAGACCCCGGACCCGGACCGCGTAATATTTTTTCGGGACATCAAATACGACCTAAGGAATCATAGTCACCGTCCTATCATGAAAAAATATAATTTTTGGTGTTTTACGGCCATAAAACTGGAATTCCACCTGATTCCCATAATTTCGTGTGCTATAGCCTAAGCCTTCTGTCGTGGGCACAGGCCCCCGAAACCCGAATCGCCTCATATTTTTCTGGGACATCAAATACAACCTAAGGAACCATAGTCAATGCCCCGCCATGAAAAAATTATATTTTTTGAATTTTTACGGCCATAAAATTGGAATTCCGACCGATTCGAATATTTTTGTGTGTTATAGCCCACGCCTTCCGCCGTGGCCCGCAGACCCGGATCACCTAATATATTTTCGGGACATCAAATACGGCCTAAGGAACCATAGTCACTATCCTGCTATGACCAAATTATACATTTTGGCATTTTACGGCCATAAAACCGGAATTCCGGCCGATTCTCATATTTTCGTGTGCTATAGCCCATGCGTTCCATTGTGGGATAGTGCCCTCAGACCCGGATCGCCTAATATTTTTTCAGGACATCAAATACGACCTAAGGAACCATAGTCACCTCCTCTCCATGACCAAATTAAAATTTTTGGCATTTTACGGCCATAAACCCGGATTTCTGCCCGATTCCCATATTTTCGTATACTATAGCCCACGTCTTCTGCCGTAGGCCCGGGCCCCCAGACCTAGATCGCCTAATATTTTTCCGGGACATAAAATACGACCTAAGGAACCATAGTCACTGCCTCACCATGACCAAATTATATTTTTTTGAGATTTACGGCCATAAAACTTGCATTCCGCCTAATTCCCATATTTTCGTGTGCTATAGCCCACGCCTTAAGCCGTGGGCCCGGGCCCCTGAACCTGGATCGCTTAATATTTTTCCGAGACATCAAATACGACCTAAAAAACCATAGTCACCTTCCCGCCATGACCAAATTACATTTTTATGCGCTTTACAACCATAAAACTGGAATTTCGCCCGATTCCCATATTTCTGTGTGCTATAGTCCACGCCTTTCGTCGTAGGCCCGGGCCTCCGAACCTAAATCGTCTAATATTTTTCTGGGACGTCAAATATGACCTAAGATATAATAGTAACCGCCCTACAATGACAAAATTATAATTTTAGCGTTTTACGGCCATAAAACTGGAATTCAACGCAATTCCCATATTTTCGTGTGCTATACCCCACGCCTTCCGCCGTGGGCCTGGGCCTCCAGAACCGGATCTCCTAATATTTTTCCGGGACATTGAATATGACCTTAAGAACCATAGTAACCGCCCCACTATGACTAAATTACATTTATTGGCATCTTACATCCATAAAACAGGAATTCCGCCCAATTCCCGTTTTTTCGTGTGCTATAGTCCACGCCTTCTGCCATGGGCCCGGGCCCCCAGACCCAGATCGCCTAATATTTTTTCAGGAGATCAAATACGACCTAAGAAACCATAGTCACCGCCCCGTCATGACCAAATTATATTTTTTGGCATTTTACGGTCATAAAACTGGAATTCCACCTGATTCTCATATTTTCATGTGCTATAGCCCACGCCTTCTGCCGTGGGCCCGGGCACCCAAACTTGTATTGCCTAATATTTTTCTGAAACATCAAATACGCGCCATGATCAAATTACACTTTTTGGCATTTTACGGCAACAAAAGAGGTATTTCGCTCGATTCCCATATTTTCGTGTGCTATAGCCCACGCCTTCCGCTATGGGCCCGGGACCCCGGACCTGGATCGCATTTTATTTTTTTTGAGACATCAAATATGACCTAATGAACCATAGTCACCGCACCTCCATAACCAAATTATATTTTTTGGTTACAGCCATAAAATTGGAATTTCGCATGATTCTCATAGTTTCATGTGCTAGCCCATGCCTTCCGCCGTGGGCCAGGGCCCTCGGACCCGGATCGCCTAATATTTTTTCGTGACATAAAATACGACATAAGGAACCATCTTCATGCAATTTACGGCCATAAAACTTGCATTCTGCCCGACTCCCATATTTTCGTGTGCTATAGCCCATGCCTTAAGTCGTGGGCCCGGGCCCCCAAAATCGGATCGCCTAATATTTTTTCAGGACATCAAATACGACTGAGGAACCATAGTCACCTCCCCTCCATGACCAAATTACATTTTTATGCGTTTTACGGCCATAAAACTGGAATTCCGCCTGATTCCCATATTTTCGTGTGCTATAGTCCACGCCTTTCGCCGTAGGCCTGGGCCTCCGGACACGGATCGCCTAATATTTTTCTGGGACGTCAAATACAACCTAAGATATAATAGTCACAGCCGTACTATGACAAAATTACATTTTTAGCATTTGCGGCCATAAAACTAGAATTGAATGCGATTCCCATATTTTCGTGTGTTATAGCCCACGCCTTCCACCGTGGGCCTGGGTTACCGGAACCGGATCGCCTAATATTTTTCCGGGATATTGAATACGATCTTAAGAACCATAGTCACCGCCTTGCTATGACCAAATTATATTTATTGGCATTTTACATCCATAAACTGGAATTTCGCCCAATTCCCGTATTTTCGTATGCTATAGTCCACGCCTTCTGCCATGGGCCCGGGCCTCCGAACCCGGATCGCCTAATATTTTTTTGGGAAATCAAATATGACATAAGTAACCATAGTCACCGCCCCACCATGACAAATTTATATTTTTTGGCGTTTTACGGCCATAAAATTGAAATTCCGTCTGATTCCCATATTTTCATGTGCTATAGCCCACGCCTTCCACCGTGGGCCCGGGCCCCCGAACCCGGATCGCCTAATATTTTTTTGGGAAATCAAATAAGACCTAAAGAACCATATACACCTCCCTTCCATGTCCAAATTTCATTTGTGGAATTTTACGGCCATAAAACTGAAATTCCACCTAATTCCCATATTTTCGTGTGCTATAATCCACGCCTTCCGCCGTGGGCCCGGGCCTCCGGACTCGGATCACCTAATATTTTTTTGGGACTTCAAATACGACTTAAGGAACAATAGTTACTGCCCCACCATGACCAAATTAAATTTTTTGGCATTTTACGGCCATAAAACTGAAATTCCGCCTGATTCCCATATTTTCGTGTGCTATAGCCCATGCCTTCCGTCGTGGGCCCGGGACCTCGGACATGGATTGCCTAATATATTTCCGGGAAATCAAATATGACCTAAGGAACCATAGTAACTACCCCTCCATGACCAAATTATAGTTTTTGTCATTTTATGACCATTTAACTGAAATTCCGCCCAATTCCCATATTTTTGGTGCTATTGCCCAAGCCTTTCGTTGTGGGCTTATGCCCCCGGACCCGGATCGCCTAATATATAACGGGGACATCAAATACGACCTAAGAAACCATAGTCACTGCCCTACCATGACCAAATTATATTTTTTGGCCTTTTACGGCCATTAAACTGGAATTCCGCCCAATTCCAATATTTTCGTAGGCGTGGGCCTAGGCCTCCAGACCTGGATCACCTAATATTTTCTGGGATATCAAATACGACCTAAGGATCCATAGTCACCGTCCCTCCATGTCCAAATTACATTTTTGGTGTTTTACGGCCAAAAAATAGAATTTCGCCCGATTCCATATTTTTGTGTGCAATAGCCCACGCCTTCCGCCATGGGCCCGAACCCCATACCCAGATCACCTAATATTTTTCGGGCACATCAAATAAAACCTAAGTAACCATAGTCACCGCCTCTCCATGACCAAATTATATTTTTTGGCGTTTTACGACTATAAAACTGGAATTCTGCCCGATTCCCATATTTTCGTGTGATATAGCCCTCGCCTTCCGTCGTGGGCCTAGGCCGCCAGACCCAAATTGCATTATATTTTTCTGGGATATCAAAAACAGCCTAAGGAACCATGGTCATCATCTCGCCATGACCGTTCCTTGTTTTTTGCATTTTAAGACCATAAAACTTAAATTCCGCTCCATTCCCTGATTTTCATGTGATATAGCCCATGCCTTCCGCATGGGCCCAGCCCTTGGACCTGGATTGCCTCAAATATTTCGGGCCATCAAAAACGTCCTATGGAACCATAGTCATCGTACCGTCATGACCATTTCTTATTTTTTGGCGTTTTATGACCATAAAACTTGAATTCCGCCTGATTCCTTGAGTTTCATGTGATACACCCCACGCCTTCCGCGTGGGCTCAGCCCCCTGGACCCGGATCGTCTCAAATTATTTCAACCCATCAAAAATGACCTGAAGAACCATAGTCACCACCCTGTCATGACTGTTCCTCACTTTTTGGCATTTTAGGGTCATAAAATTTGAATTCCACCCTACCCTTATTTTCGTATGCTATAGCCCACGATTTCCGTGTGGGACCAGCCCCCGAACCCGGATAGACTCAAATTTTTCTGTGCCATCAAAAATAACCTAAGGAACAATAGTCACTGCCCCGTGACCGTTCCTCATTTTTGGTATTTTACGGTCATAAAACATGTATTCTACCCCAAATTCGGATCGCCCCAAATTTTTTCATTTCATCAAAAATACCTAAAGAATCACAATCACCCCCCTGCCATGACCGTTACTTATTTTTTTGTGTTTTACGTTCATAAAATTGTAATTCTGCCCGATTCCCTGATTTTAGTAAGCTATATCCCACACCCTCCGCTCCCCCCCCCCTCTCCGCGAATCATTTCAGGACATTTAAAATGGCCTAAGGAACCATAGTCACTAGCCCCCCGAGATAGTTTATAATTGTTTTGCATTTTACGGCAATAAAATTTGAATTCCACTAAATTCTTAGATTTTCGTGCGCTATAGCCCACGCCTTCCGCATAGGCCTAGACCCCCAGACCCGGATCGCCTCAAATTTTCTAAGCCTTCAAAAATGGCATAAGTAACCATAGTCATTGCCCCGTCGTGACTATTCCTCGTTTTTTGGCATTTTACGGCCATAAAAACTGAATTCCGCCCGGTTCCCTCAATTTCGTGTGCTATAGCCCACGCCTTCCGTGTGAGACTGGGCCCGCAAACCTAGACCGCCTCAAATTTTTTTGGGCAATAAAAAATTACCTAACATAATCACCACCCCGCCGTAACCGTTCCTCGTTTTTTGGCGTTTTACGACCATAAAATTGAAATTCTGCCAGATTCCCATATTTTCATGTGATATAGCCCACACCTTTTGCATGGGCCCGACCCCCGACCCAGATCACCTCAAATATTTCCAGTCCATCAAAAATAACATATGCAACCATAGTCACTGCTCCGTCGTGACTATCCTCATTTTTTGGCGATTTACGACCATAAAACATAAATTTCGCCTGATTCCTATATTTTTGTGTGCTATAGCCCATGTCTTCTGTCGTGGACTCGGGTCTCAGACTTGGGTCACTTAAAAAAAAATTTGGGCCATCAAAAATGACCTAAGGAATGATAGTCACCGCCCCGCCTTGACTGTTTCTCGTTTTTTGGCATTTTAAGGCCATAAAACTGGTATTCCGCCCGATTCCCTAATTTTCGTGTGTTATAGCCCACGCCTTCCGCGTGGACCCGGGTCCCCAGGCCCTGATCGCCTCAAATATTTTCATGTCAACAAAAATGACCTAAGGAACACAGTCACTGCCTCTCCATGACCGTTACTCTTTTTTGGCGATTTACGGTCATTAAACTGGAATTTTGCCCGATTCCCTAATTTTAGTGTGCTATAGACCATGCATTTCGCTTGGGCCCGGAGCCATATCGCCTCAAATTTTTTTCGGGCCATCAAAAATGACCTAAGGAACCATTGTCACCACCGCACCGTGATAGTTTCTCATTTTTGGGCATTTTACGGCCATAAAACTTGAATTCCGCCAGATTCCCTATTTTTCCTACGCTATAGCCCACGCCTTCTGCATGGGCTTGGACGCCCAGACCTGGATCGCCTCAAATTTTTGTAGGCAATCAAATACAACGTAAAGGACCATTGTCACCACCCCACCGTGATCTTTCCTTATTTTTTTGGCATTTTACACCAACAAAAACTTGAATTCCGGTCGACACCCTAATTTTCGTGTGCTATAGTCCACACCTTTCACGTGGGCCTGGCCCTTTGGACCTAGACTGCCTCAAATTTTTTTCGGGCCATAAATATTTACCTAAGTAACCATAATCACTGCCCTGATGTAACCGTTCCTTAGTTTTTGGCATTTTACGGCCATAAAACTTGAATTTCGCCTAATTCCCTAATTTTTGTGTGTTATAGCCCTTGCCTTCCGCGTGGGCCCGACCGCCGGACCCGGATCGCATCAAACTTTTTCGGGCCATCAAAAACGATCTAAGGAACTATAGTCACTATCCCGCTATGACTGTTACTTGTTTTTCGGCGTTTTACGGCCATAAAGCTTGAATTTCGCATAATTCCCTAATTTTTGTGTTCTATAGCCCACACCTTCCGCTTTGGCCAGGCCCCCCAGATTATCTTAAATTTTTTTTATCCATCGGAAACGACCTGAGCAACAATACTCATCGCCCCACCATGATCGTTTTTCATTTTTTGGCGTTTTACGGCTATAAAACATGAATTCCGCCCGACTCCCTCATTTTCGTGTGTTATAGCCCACGCTTTTCGCGAGGGCCCAGCCCTCGAACCCGGATCACTTCAAACATTTCTAAGCCATCAAAAATAACCTAAGGAAGAATAGTCACTGCCCCGTGACCGTTCCTCATTTTTTGGCGTTTTGCAGCCATAAAACTTGTATTATACCCAATTCCCTAATTTTCATGTGCTATAGCCTGTGCCTTCCACGTGGGCCTAGCCCATGGACCCGGATCGCCTAACATTTCTCGGGCCATCAAAAACGACCTAAGGAACCATAGTCACCGCCCCGCCATGAAAGTCCTTCATTTTTAGTGTTTTATGACCATAAAACTTGAATTTCACCCGATTCCCTCAATATCGTGTGTTGTAGCCCATGCTTTCTGCATGGGCCCGACCTCAAGACCCCAATCGCCTCAAATTTTTCTAGGCCATCAAAAATGACCTAAGGAACCATAGTCACCTCCCTGTCGTGATTGTTCCTCGTTTTCTTGTTTTACAGCCATAAAACCTGTATTCCGACCTATTCCCTGATTTTCTTATGCTATAGCCCACGCCTTCCACGTGGGTCCGGCCCCCAAACACTGATCGCCTCAAATGTTTTCATGTCATAAAAAATGACCTAAGAAACCATAGTCACTTCCCCGTTGTGACAGTTACTTGTTTTTTGGCATTTTACGGCCATAAAACTTGAATTCCGCCCGATGAACTAATTTTGGTAAGTTATAGCCCACGCCTTGCGCTTAGGCCTAGCCCCCGGGACCCGTATCGCCTCAAACTTTTTCGGGCCATAAAAAATGACCTAAGGAACCATAGTCACCACCCCGCCGTGATAGTTTCTCGTTTTTTGGCATTTTACAGTCATAAAACTTGAATTCTGTCAGATTCCCTATTTTTCGTGTGCTATAGCTCACGCCTTCTGCCTGGGCCCGGACCTCCAAACCCGGTTCACGTGAAATTATTCCGGGCTATCGAAAACGATGTAAGGAACAATAGTCACTGCCTCGTCGTTACCGTTCCTCATTGTTTTGCATTTTGCGACCATAAAACTAGAATTCTGCCCGATTTTCTAATTTTTGTGTACTATAGCCCACGCCTTTTGTGTGGGCCCAGCCCCCGTACCCGAAATGTCTCAAATTATTTCGGGCCAACAAAATGACATGAGGAACCATAGTCACCGCCCCGCCGGGACCGTTACTCAATTTTTGGCATTTTATGGCCATAAAACTCCTCATTTTGCGTGTTATAGCCATGCTTTTCGCGTGGGCCCATCCCCCGAACCCGGATCGCCTTTTATTTTTTTGGGTCATCAAAAATAAACTAAGGTACAAATGTCACCTCCCCTTGACCGTTCCTCGTTTTTAATGTTTTACGACCATAAAACCTCTATTCTGACTGATTCCTAATTTTCGAGTATTATAGCCCATGCCTTCTTCATAGGCCCGACCCCCGGACCCGATCGCCTAACATTTCCCGAGCCATCAAAACGGACCTAAGGACCTATAGTAACCGCCCCGCCATGACCGTTCCTCATTTTTTGATGTTTTACAGCCATAAAACTTGAATTCCACCCGATTCCCAAATTTTTGTTTGTTATGGCCAACGCCTTCGGCGTAAGCCCGACCCCTCGGACCTAGACCGCCTTGAATTTTTTTGGGCTATAAATAATTACCTAAGGAACCATAATCACCGCCCTACCATAATTGTTCCTTGTTTTTTAGCATTTGACGACCATTATACTTGAATTCCGCCTGATTCCCTCATTTTCGTGTGCTATAGCCCACGTCCTCCGCGAAGGCCTGACCCCCCGGACCCGGATCACCTCAAATTTTTTCAAGTCATCGAAAATGACATAAGAACCATACTCACAACCCTGCTATGACCTTTCCTCGTTTTTTGGTGTTTTACGATCATAAAACTTTAATTCCGCCCAATTCCTATATTTTCGTGTGCTTTCACACCTTCTGCCGTGGGCTCGAACCCCCAGACCCGGATCGCCTCAATTTTTTCTTGGATATCAAAAACTACATAAGGAACCATAGTCACCTCCCACTACGACCGTTCCTTGTTTTTTGGCATTTTACAGCCATGAAACTTAAATTCCGCTTGATTCCTGATTTTTGTGTGTTATAGCCCACGCCATCAGTGTGGACCCGGCCCCTCGAACCTAGACCGCCTCAAATTTTTTTGGGCCATAAAAATGACCTAAGCAACCATAATGCTATACTTTGATCAAATAAACGGGTATGAGACAGAATCAAATAAACAGATAGGAAAATTACACAGATTACTGAAACAAGCAACAATATACACATAGGATACAAAAAAGAAGTAGGAAAAATACCTCTGATTCTTCAAAATTATACGGACACAGGCTCAACTTGGATTCGGACCTTTTGAGGTTGAACAGACTTTATTCGAAGTATTCTCAATTGAGAATACCTCAATTAAAGTCTCTTAGACCTCAATCCCTCAATTAATCAGAAAAATTCCACGATTTGGCATTTTAGGGTTTCATTTTTTTTCGATTTAGGGTTTGACCAATTCTGGGCAGATTCGAAGGGAACAAAAGACGACTTAGGGGTGAGGGAGGCCTAGGGGTCATTTGGTGTGAATTTGAGACGGATCTGGGTGAGTTTATGTTTGACTCGAATCTTCAAATGAAGATTCGAGAAGCTCTGAGATGATTCGAGCCAAACGGTTTGAAGATCCGTGTTGGGGGTGGCTGGAAGGTTACTGGGTGTTGGTTTGGTGGTCATCGGAGATGGTCGTGTCCTCAGGACCACCTTCGATTTAAGATTCGAAGAGCTGGGGCCTGATTCGATGGGAGTTATGGTGATAGTTGGGAAGAGGAGGTCGAGGGGGTTCAGGGGTGTTAAGGTGGTGACCGGCGGCGTTGTTGCCGCCGAGTTTCAGGTGAGGGGGAGTTAGGGCGGCTAGGGTTTAGGGCATCGTCTCAAAGACGATGATGAACAGGAGAGGGGGGTGTTTGGTTAGGGGGTCGGGGTATGAATTTGGGGCTTATATAGGGGAGGGGTGGATTGATCTGGGCCGTTAGATCAGGCAAAATAGATGGACAGGATCTATCCACTTAAAGGAACGGTGCCGTTTTGGTTTAGTTGGGGAATGGGTCGGCCCGGGCAATGGGTCGGGTAGGGGGTTATGGGTAAGGGTATGGAATCTCAACCGTTGGATTGATTTAATCCAACGGCCTAGATAAAAAATGACCAAACGACGTCGTTTGGTTTACCCCTGAGTTGGACTGGATTGGGGCGGGTATGGGCTGTGATTTTGGGCCTGATTTTTGTTTAAAATTTCTTGGCCCAAATCCGTTTTGCCTATTATTTTCAACTCTTTTCATTTTCTAATTTTATTCCTAATTATTAAATTCCTAATTTTAAAAATAAAAATTAACCTTACAAAAATATTAATCACCCTTTAACAACCATTAACACACAAGACAAAACATTAATCACACAATGACACATTTAAATGACAAAAATAGGATAAATGCATATTTTTGTGATTTTCTTTTTTTTAATTAATTCTTAAATGCATAATTAAATCCTATATATGCATGCAACATGTATGTTTATTTTATTTTTTCATTTAACTATAACAAAGTAAACATTTACGGACAAAACACAAATAATTATCCAAAAAATGCCACATAAATTCTAAAAATTGTATACAAAGAAAAATTATTTGTGATTTCTTTTGGAGTAGTTCTTGTGAGGCAAAAATCACGTGCTCACAGCCATAAAACTTGAATTCCGCCCCATTCCCGGATTTTCGTGTGCTATAGCCCACTTCAGCGTAAGCTGGACCCGGATCGTCTCAATTTTTTTTGGGCCATCAAAAATGACATGAGAAACCATAGTCACCGCCCCACCTTGATCGCTCCTCTTTATTGGCATTTTATGGCCATAAAACTTGAATTATGCCCGATTCCCTAATTTTTGTATGCTAAAGCCCATGCTTTCCGCCTGGTTCTGGCCCACAGACCCGGATCACCTCAAATTTTTTCGGGCCATAAAAACTGACCTAAGGAACTATAGTCACCGCCCCGCCATGACCGCTCCTTATTATTTGGCATTTTACGGCCATAAAAATTTAATTTGCCCGATTCCTTGATTTTCGTGTGCTATAGCTCACGCCTTCCGCGTGGGCTCCGGCCCCCCGGACTCGGATCGTCTCAAATTATTTCAACCAATAAAAAATGACTGAGGAACCATAGTCACCACCCTACCATGACAGTTCTTCATTTTTTGGTGTTTTAGGGTCATAAAACTTGAATTCTGCCTGATTCTCTCATTTTCGTATGTTATAGCCCAGGATTTCTGCGTGGGCCCGACCCTCGGACCCGGATTGCCTCAAATTTTTCTGGGCCATCAAAAACAACCTAAGAAACAATAGTCACCGCCCCGTGACCGTTCCTTATTTTTTGGCGTTTTACGGCCATAAAACCTGTATTCTACTCCATTCCCTAATTTTCGTGTGCTATAGCCCACGCCTTCCGCGTGGGCCCGGCCCCCAAACCCAGATTTCCTAACATTTCTTGCGCCATAAAAAATGACCTAAGGACCCTTAGTCACCACCCTGCTATGATCGTTCCTTATTTTTTTGTGTTCTACGGCCATAAAACTTGATTCCGCCCCATTCCCTAATTTTTGTGCGTTATATCCCACGCCTTCCGCGTAAGCCCGGCCCCCCAAATTCGGATCGCCTCAAATTTTTTCATTTCATCAAAAACGACCTATGGAATCACAGTCACCGCCTCGCCATGACCGTTACTTATTTTTTTTTGCGTTTTATGGCCATAAAACTTGAATTCCACCCGATTCCATGATTTTAATAAGCTATAGCCCACGCCTTCCGCCAAGATAGTTTCTCATTTTTTGGCATTTTACGGTAATAAAACTTGAATTCCGCAAGATTCCTCAATTTTCGTGCGCTATAGCCCACGCCTTCCGCGTGGGCCCAGACCCCCACACCCGGATCGCCTCAAATTTTTCCGGGCCATCGAAAATGACATAAGGAACCATAGTCACCGCCCCGTCGTGATCATTCCTCATTTCTTGGCATTTTACGGCCATAAAACTTGAATTACGCCCGATTCCCTAAATTTTGTGTGTTATAGCCCATGCCTTCTACATGGACCCGGCCCCGCGGACCTAGACCGCCTCAAATTTTTTGGGCCATAAAAAATTACCTAAGGAACCATAATCACTGCCCCGCTATAACCGTTCCTCATTTTTTGGCATTTTACAGCCATAAAACTTGAATTCCGCTCTATTCCTTGATTTTCGTGTGTTATAACCCACGCCTTCCGCGTGGGCCCGACCCTCCGACCCGGATAGCCTCAAATTTTTCTAGGCCATCAAAAATAATATAAGGAACCATAGTCACTGCTCCGCCGTGATTGTCCTCATTTTTTGGCGATTTACAACCGTAAAATATAAATTCTGCCCGATTCCTATATTTTCGTATGCTATATCCCATGCCTTCTGTCGCGGACTCGGTCCTTAGACCCGGATCGCCTCAAATTTTTTAGGGACACTAAAAACTAACTAAGAAACCATATTCACCGCCTCGTCGTGACCGTTCCTTATTTTTTGGCATTTTACGGCCATAAAACTTGAATTCCACCTGGTTCTCTTATTTTCGTGTGCTATAGCCCACACCATCCGCAGGGGCCCAGTCCCTCGGGCCTAGACCACCTCAAATTTTTTTGGGCTATAAAAAATGATCGAAGGAACCATAATCACCGCCCGCCATGACCGTTCCTTGTTTTTTGTCGTTTTACGACCTTAAAACTTGAAATTCGCCCGATTACCTGATTCCCTTATTTTCATGTGTTATAGCCCACACTTTCCGCGTAGGCACGGCCCCCAGGCCGGATCATCTCAATTTTTTTTCGGGCCATCAAAAACTATCCAAGGAACCATAGTTAGTGGCCCGCCTTAACAGTTCCTTATTTTTTTGGCATTTTATGGCCATAAAATTTGAATTCCTCCGGATTCCCTGATTTTCGTGTGTTATAACCCACAATTTCCGCGTGGGCCCGGCCCCCGATTCCTGGATCGCCTAAAAAATTTCTAGGCCATCAAAAATGACCTAAGAAACCTTAGTCACCGCCTCCCCCCCCCCATGACTGTTCTTCATTTTTGGCTTTTTACAGCCATAAAACTTGAATTTCGACCGATTCCCTCAATATCGTGTGCTATAGCCCACTTTTTCTACATGGGCCGGGCCCCTAAAACCAGATCTCCTTAAATTTTTAGGGCCATAAAAAACGACCTTAGGAACCATAGTCATCGCCTCGCCGTGACTATTCCTCATTTTGTGGCGTTTTACGGCCATAAAATCGGTATTTCACTCGATTCCATGATTTTTATGTGCTATAGTCAACGCCTTCCGCATGGGCCCGAAACCTTAGACCTTGATCTCCTCAAATTTTTCCGGGCCATCAAAATGACCCGAGGAACCATAGTCACCGTCATGCCTTGACCGTTTCTCGATTTTTGGCATTTTTCGACCATAAAACTTGAATTTCACTCGATTCACTGATTTTCATATGCTATAGCCCACGCTTTCCGCGTGCGCACGGACCTTGGACCCAGATCGCCTCAAATTTTTTGGGCAATCAAAAACTACTAAAGGAATTATAGTCACCGCCCCGCCATGACCGTTCCTCATTTTTTGCATTTTACGACCATAAAACTTAAATTCCGGCCGATTTCTTATTTTTCATGTGTTATAGCCCACGCCTTCCGCGTGGGCCCGGCCCCCAGACCCGGATCGTCTCAAACTATTCCGGGCCATCAAAAACGACATGAGGAATCATAGTCACCACCCCGCCATGACTGTTTCGCATTTTTTGGCGTTTTACAGCCATAAAACTTGAATTTCACCCGATTCCCTAATTTTTGTGTGCAAATAGCCCACGTCTTCCGCGTGGGGCCGGCCCCCAGACCTTGCGTCAAATTTTTCTAGGCCATCAAAAACAACCTAAGGAACCATAGTCATTGGCCCGTGACCATTCCTTATTTTTTGGCGTTTTATGGCCATACAACCTACATTCTACTTGATTCCCTAATTTTTGCCCACGCCTTTCGCGTGGGCCCAGCCCCCGGACCCAGATCACCTATCATTTCCTAGGCCATAAAAAACGACCGAAGAACCCTTAGTCACCGTCCTGCCGTGATCATTCCTCATTTTTTGATGTTTTACGGCCATAAAACTTGAATTTCGCCTGATTCCCTGATTTTTATCTGCTATAGCCCACGCCTTCCATGTAAGCCAGGTCCCCCAGACTCGGACCGGCTTAAATTTTTCCGGGCCATCAAAAATGACCCAAGGAACCATAATCACCGCCCCGTCGTGATCGTTCCTCGATTTTTGGCATTTTACGGCCATAAAACTTGAATTCCACTCTACGCCTTCCGCGTGGCTTGGGCCCCCGGACCCGGATCGCCTTAAAATTTTTCGGGCCATCAAAAATGGCATAAGAAACCATAGTCACCTCCCTACAATGATCGTTCCTCGGTTTAGCCATTTTACGGCCATAAAACTTGAATTCTGCTTGATTCCCATATTTTAGTTTGCTATAGCCCACGTCTTTGTCGTGGGCCCCCGGAACCAGATTGTCTCAAATTTTTCTAGGACATCAAAATCAACCTGAGGAACTATAGTCACCCCTGCAATGATAGTTCCTTATTTTTTTTGGTGTTTTACGGCCACAAAACTTGAATTCCACCATATTCCCTGATTTTTGTGTGCTATAGCCCACGACATCCGCATGGGCCAGGCCCCTCGGACCTAGACCGCCTCAAAAAAATTTGGGCCATAAAAAATGACCTAAAGAACCATAATCACTGCCCCCCATGATTGTTCCTTATTTTTTGGCATTTACGGCCATAAAACTTGAATTCCGCTCGATTTCCTAGTTTTAGTAAGCTATAGCCCACGCCTTTCGCGTGGGCCTGAACCCCGAACCCGAATTATCTCAAATTTGTTTTGGCCATCAAAAATGGCCCGAGGAACCATAATCGCCACACAGCCTTAACCGTTCCTCATTTTTCGGTGTTTTACGGCCATAAAACTTGAATTTCACCTGATTCCCTGATTTTCGTGTGCTATAACCCACACTTTTTGCGTATGCGCGGTCCTTGGATCCAGATCAACTCTAAATTTTTAGGGCCATAAAAATGGTCTAAGGAACCATGGTCACCGCCCCGCCATGACCGTTCCTTATTTTTTTGGCGTTTTACGGCCATAAAACTTGAATTCCGCCTGATTCCCTAATTTTCATATGCTATAGCCCACGCCTTCTGCGTGGGTCACTCCCCCGACCCGGATCACCTTAAATTTTTCTGGGCCATCAAAAATATTCTAAGGAACCATAGTCATCGCCCCATGACTGTTCCTCATTTTTTGTCGTTTTACGGCCATAAAACTGTATTTTGCATGATTCCCTAATTTTCGTGTGCTATTGTCCACGCCTTCTGCGTGGGCCCGGCCTCCGGACCCTGATCGCCTAATATTTCCTGAGCCATCAAAAAGGGCCTAAGGACTCATAGTCACCGCCCCGCTGTGACCGTTCCTCATTTCTTTGTGTTTTACAGCCATAAAACTTGAATTCCTCTTGATTCCTTGATTTTTGTGTGATATAGCCCACACCTTCTGCGTAAGCCCGACCCCCATAAGTAGATATAAACGACCCCTCTAAGTAGTCCTCAACGGTCAGATGAACACTTCAACTGAGCCATTTTTTATTTTAACACTTCAAATGGCTATTAAGTAGGTCGAGCAAACACCCGACCCAGTTAGCTCATCTTGCGTGTAATACACTCGCCGAGACGCACGTCGCCTATCCATTCCAAACTTTAATAACAGTAATATACCTTAATGAAGTCTCTAATTTAAGCCCTATCTTCTCCATCTTCCTTCTGCTATACCCCTCCATTTTTGGTGACCTTCCTTTCAATTGGAAAGAATTTTTTCAAATTCAGGACATTAGACAAAGAACCCGTTCCAAAAAGGATCCAAACAGTATTCCATAAGTTTCAGAGAAGAAAATCGTTTGCGCAAACAGGAAAAAAACATGGGTAGATTCTTATCCAACAACACCGCCTCAGCTTCCCCCTCCGCTTTATAATCTTCTCCATCTTCATCTTCATCTTCTTGTTCAAGTCCCCATCTTCGGCGAGGTTGAGCAGTTGGTTTCTCCATCATCAAATTGCCGCTTCAATCTTAATCGGCAGCTTCTTCTCTTCCTCGGACTCTATAACTTGCTTCATCGTCTTCATCAGCTCACCGTTGCCGGCAAAATTGGCGCTATCGGTTTCTCTATCGTCGAATTGCCGCTTCATTTGATAGATAAATGAGGAAATCAAGGAATTTTACTATTAGTTATTTGGAAGAAACCCACTTGCTGGTTGCTTCTTAAATTGATGTTAAAACATTTACATAACTCCAATTGGACAGATTATTGATGGGAATTGGTTCTTAATTATCAATTTGTTTGTTTTGGTCTATTATTTTTTCGTTGTATGCATTATTCTGGGACAACATGGTGGATTTGAGTAGAAGGGATGGGCTGAAGAAGATGAAGGAGAGGGGGTGGGGGAGGGTGGGAGGGAAGGGAACATTGGTTTAGGAAAAGAAGGTTTTTTTTAAATGTATTTTTTTTATTAATTACATGTGTCAAATTCTTATGGCAAAATTACACGTGTCATTTTTTATTGGTCCATTTGACATGTCATCGGCAAGTGTAACTCACGCATATGGCTTGTTATACTCGGGGTGTTTACTTGACCTACTTAATAGTCACTTGAAGTGCTAAAATGAAAAAGGGCTTAGTTAAGTGTTTGTCTGACCGTTGAGGACTACTTAGAGGGGTCGTTTATGTATTTCGCCAAATTTAATATCACCTTAATACTTTGTTTGGTTAACAAACCCGGTATAAGTTATCCCGGGATTAAAATTAGTACCGAGATAACTTATACCTCGTAGGGGGTGGGGTAATTAGTGCTGGGATAACTTATATCTTCTTCTTAGAAATTATGCAATTGTCATTTTTAATACAATATACCAAACAATGGATAAAAAAACAATACCAAAATAACTAATCCCAACATAACTTATCATGATATAAGGCATATTCAAACCAAACGACCCCTTAGAGTATTAAATTCGACAATTTAAACTCTAGGATAATATCATGGAACTTTAGGACAATGGCGGCGCCGGAAAATGGTCCGTTGGCGCTATTTTTACCAATTTTCCCAATTGTCCAAAAGAACAAGATTCTCAAGCCATATGGACCATTTCGGGAATTTGCTTTCTTTGGGCCGAAAGAAGGAGCCTGATAGGCAGGCCCAGCTAAAGAGTAGAACCTACAAAATAACACTTGCTCCACCATTCGGCCCGCTCTTTGCCTCCTTCCCTGAAACCCTAGTGAGTGCTCTCTCCACAGCCTCTCTTTCTCTCTTTCTTGGTTTTGGTTTTAAGCTAAATTGAAAAGGTATTTTTGTTGATTGTATACAGGAAAGTGTAACTGTAAAGTGAAGGAGCAAAAATGTCGGACAAAACTAAAGGAAGAAAAGAGGAAGTGGTTACTAGAGAGTACACCATCAACCTCCACAAGCGCTTGCATGGCTGGTATGTATTATCTTTTTATGCTTAAGGATTATTTGGCTTAGGATTCTTATTAATCCTGATTTGATATTCAGTTTCATAGTCTGAATCAGTGTTTGGTTATTGTACCCAAATCAGATCATTTATTAAATAAAATATCAAGTACTTAATTTAATAAAGCTGTCTATTTTATGATTATCGTTTATCTAAACTAAGCTGAAGAAATCAGGCACTTGATCATCGAGCTATGTTATTTTCATTTTCAATTTTTAGTACCTGACTTTTGCTAATCCGTTTATGTGTATGTAAATGTATGATAGTATTGGGGTTTTTGAGTTTTATAGTGTGATGTTTAGTTCAGATACCCAAGGAAAGAAACTAGGTTGCCCTTGTGTGCTTGCATGAGCAAAATTTTACTAAAAATTGATGAACTTATAATAAAATTTGTAAAATAGTGGAAAAGAAAATCTATGAATGGAATTGAAAGGCAATAAATCTCACCTAAGAGCTTTTAGGAAGAGAATGTTGGCATCCTTCAATACTGTTATACACCAAAATCACTTTTTCAAGCATAATTATCAGTTGTTGATTTAGCTGAGTAGAAATGTGTGTAACAGAGACAGTCTAGGTACAGTTTGATTTTTTAGCTTCTGTCAACCAATCAAAGTACCATTACTTCACAATGTTGGTAGGGTTGTAATTTTTCTATTTCAAAGTCATTTGAACGGAGCGTTCGTGTTGAAAGTAGCAAAAAGTGAGCAAATAATATGAGCTTCTAGTTTTCAGTTATGTTCAAAAAATATAATTATGTGATGCAAAACCTTATTTTGTGAGCAGCTTGGGACCCAATTATTGACATATATGTTCAAACTCCCATGCTACAGAGTATTTCCTTGCCTCAATTGCTCTGTTAGCAAAAGTTCCTAAATTCGTCAAAAGAAAAAAGCTTTTACAGTGAGTGGGAGTGGGGGTTGAACTTATAGCATAAAATTCTAGACCAAACGAGCAGGAGCTGAAATTTGAGACCCATAAACATAACATCATAACCTTTCAAAAGGAGTAATTTGGAAGATAGTGTAACATCAGAAGAATTTGAGCTATCATTTCATTTGTTAGTGGCCATTTCTGTGAGCGGACTGCCTAACTATAGATTGGTGTTTTGTTAATAGCACATTCAAGAAGAAGGCCCCTAATGCTATCAAAGAGATCCGTAAGTTTGCACAGAAAGCAATGGGAACAAAGGATGTCAGAGTGGACGTGAAGCTGAACAAGCACATCTGGAGCAGGGGTATCAGAAGTGTTCCAAGGAGGGTCAGAGTTCGTATTGCTCGCAAGAGAAATGACGATGAAGATGCGAAGGAGGAGCTCTACTCTTTGGTTACAGTAACTGAGATCCCACCAGAGGGATTGAAGGGGCTTGGCACTAAGATCATTGAGGACGAAGATTAAGCTATCTATCAGTACTGGAGAATGATTAAAAAAAAATACATGATGCTTTTGTAATTCTTTGAGACTGATCAATTTTGTTAGGAAACTTAATTTTGTTTTTTTGGATCATCCTATTTGCCACCAGTTTAATTGAATCATCTTTTCTGTTCTTCATGGTTTAAGTATCACTGCAGTCATTACGTTTTGTTATGTTATTACTTGTTGCTTTTGTTTCTGAATGTAGTACCTACTCTTAGTTTTATATTTTTGCTTCGGTTTTCCAATTGGTATGCTTGCTGTTGTCCTTTTAACTTTTTTGAGCCGATGGTCTATCGATAGACCCTCGGCCTTCTTGAAGGTAGGGGTTAAGGCCTATGTACACTCTACCCTTCCAAGACCTCACTAGTGTGATTACACCAAGTGGTTGTTGTTGTAGTCATTACGTTTTGGCTGCTTAACGTGGATTTGGATATGTTCTCTAATGGGTTAGTAATTGCATGCTTTGAGAATCTCTTGTAACAGAATCTACAATTTTATTTTAGTACATAATTACAGCTTAAACTCGTATATGGAAAAACTTCTTCAATATCATTTCTGTAACCTTCATTTTAAAACCAATACTCAGCCCTTATTTTCCAGGCTAAGGTGAAGTAAAATGAGCAGAAATTTTACCCGACCATATGACTCAGGGCTTCAACTTTAGTGGTCATCAACAACAAAATTAACTTCTTTGCTTAAATTGATCTTGCACAAAGGAACTAGCTTGACTGTTACACATTGGTCTTTCACTGTAAAAGTATAGTTCGGCTACTCAATAACATCTATTTTCTCAGACAAAATCAATTAACATTCAGAAGGAAGTATCTTATTACAATCAGATCACCGACCTATATTTGCAGATCTTAGAAGACAAGTTCATATACAAAGAGCCCAGTGAAGTCGAGAATCCGAATAACAAGTAACCTGTGTGAGGAATAATAACATGCACAGAAGTCACCATTTTGTTGATTGGCATTTAGCAGCTTTGCTACCATCATTGAGGTAATGTTGGAAAGTCTGAATAACTTCCTCGTACGTTGGCCTCTTGTAGTCTACGGCCTGTTATCAGAAACACAAGGTTCCCAATTTAGATTTTTGACATGCATAAAAGTGTATAGAGAATTATAGTAGCTAGACACTTCGCCAAACACCTGCTCAATTACATCTTCTGGCCTCGCCCATTTCCACTCTGAGAATTCTGCCTCCGCTTCACCAGTCGCTAAGTTGATCTCACTTTCATCGTTGGTAAATCTCATAAGAAACCTGCCAGTCACAAAAATATTTTCTTAAGCCAAGTTTAAGTTACAAACAGATATCTAACAATAGCAGAAATGTGGCATTTTGGCAGAAAACTAGACAAAAGCTTATGGAATACAATTGTTTATATACTTCTCTTGTTAAATGAGCGGTGAATCCAAATCATACAACAACAAGCCCAGTGGAATTCCACAAGTGGGGTCTGGAGAGGATAATGTGTACGCAGAGCTTACCTCTACCTTATGAAGGTGGAGAGGCTATTAGCGATAGACCCTCGGCTCAAGAACAGTGAAAGGAAGCAATAACCAATTAATAGCAACAAGAAGGTAAAAGGCAGCCGCAAATCCAAATCATAATCAAGTAAAAAGGAGCACTGATACTAATCATTTAACCAAAGTACATTCCACAGTTGAACCACTAATTTGAAAGAAATTACGCAGAATCCTCATTTTACAAAAGCAGAACTGCAAAAGTAGGAAATCTAGATCTAATTGCAGGCTGTTGCTTTACCATTACCGATACCCCAAGTTCATTGCTGACCCTTTAAGTAATTAATCCATTAGCTCCCTAGGCCACAGATCCTTCAATTTTCTTGACCTATCAGTATCGAATGGGTGTGAAACGTTGTAGAGTACGTCTAAGAAAATCTTCAAAATATACACAAAATTAGAAACAAAACTAGATGTACCTATGGGATTCTTGTACACACGCTTACCAAATACAGGTACATATTCCCGAGTTCATGTAACATAGTTAGCCCCTGGTAATACAGGAAATATTTGATTTAAACTACATCGGCTCCCAAGTCCCAAAATGAGTACAAGACATATCTATTGCTATAGCACTCCATACTTCTTTAACGTGAATGAAACTCCTTACTTAGGGTGACATAATTCACCAGAGGATAGACCAAGAGGTAGCTCCACTTAAAGGAGAAATTTTCCTAATACCTTTTCTAGTGCATTTGAGTGTGACTGATTCAGAATATAATTTAGGATGTAGGTTATCCTGAAAGGACCGTTATTTTTCTCCTGACGCGGGACTTGTTAGCATCATTTCATAATGTAATTGAGGACATAGAGCAGTGAACTATCAACACTATGCTCAGGTTGCACAATTTCCCTTTCACATCAAATTTTAAGTATTACTACAATTTAATATGAGTAACAAGAATGACATAATTCCATATGACCGTCTATAAGTATTACAACATATTCACATTGACTAGAGTGTCACACATCCAGGGAAAAACAGTTTCTGAAGCATATGAAAAAACTCCAGTGTGAGAAAGTCAACAACTTTTCAGCTAGACTGCCCTCATACCTATTACTTTGTTAATTCCAAGTTAAGACTAAATGAATTTGACCAAACTGGAGTTAATAGGAAATAGTTCAAATTTGATGAAAATTAAGTACATTTAACTTTTTTTTAAAACAGATAGTCGTTAGTAGATTTTAACTCTAGACCATTAAATCCACTTCCAAAGGAAATCCACCGACATTTTACATTTCAGTGACATACCGAAAAATTTCAAATATGAAGGTGGAAAATATTCAGTAGTGAACAAGAGTGATGATGAAATAGTTGATATCAGAGGAAGCACTCCCACTTAACTGTAATCTTTTCTATGCAAATCACAAGAAAACCAGATTTCTAATGAATTCACATACATTTAAGTACTGATGAATGAAACCTGACGGTCGTCTTCCTTCAGAGAATAACTCGTTCCTTTATCACCTATGCGCTTTCAGTAATACCTTTCAGACCAACCAAAGCCCACAGCCAAAGGAAACTACAACGAGTGTTACGTTTTTCCAGTGTGGGCCTGTGGAGAAAGATGACAAAATCTACGAGATGCATGTGAATAGAGGAGGGAGAGAAAGAGAGTGAATTGACAAGGACTAAATGGACCTCACTCACCCATACCACAGCAATTTGATACCATTGCTCCATAGAGAAAGTAAGAATAAGGGATCATATAAAATTTGATGAAGCAAGCATGAGTGACTCACAGGAAACAAGTCGTTTATGGCCACAATGTTCCCCTTAGCTCTCTTTTGAAATTCATTTCCACAATTTTTTATGATTGACAAGCACAATATTCCCCTTGGAAGTATACTTAACAAAAACTTATTCAACTTGATACACATTAAAAGAATAAAATATTAGCTTATCAAAATACCATACGGTACCTACCATTTCTGTGCCTGTCCATGCCATTCTCCTCCCCAAAGACGGCTTACTTTGGCCTTTACAGCTGGTGGAAAGTCATAGGTTAACCACTGTGGGACCTGACAATATGAAACCACCTTTATAGATAAACGAGTAATCATTTGATGAATCTAATAGTTTGGAACCTACCAAAGTTTCATGTTTTCGCAGGATAAATATTTTGGGTATCCTAGGGAAGTTAATAATTAACATGACACAACCTTGACATACTATCCAAAGAAAGAAACTTTTCACTTTTAACTGACCTCTGCAATTATTTCAGCTGATATTACTCCAGTTTCTTCACGCAATTCCCTAATGGCAGCAGATCTTGGGTCCTCTCCATCTTCAATGCCTCCCTAACTCCGCAAGAATCAAATAAACCCCATAAGACAGCTAAATTATACAAGCACGGCTAAGAATTCATTGAGTGAGTCTAGTTGATAAATATTACAATCCATGTGTTAGATTGCCAAAATGCTAGGCAGCTAACTAGGTGCCACAAGTTAGTCTGAACAAAGGGTAGATAAATTTTGGCTGATAGCACGAGGCAATTTTCACTTAAGGATCAGAAGTCCAATGCTATAAAGTTCCTGCTTTCAAATATTAATAATCAAGGCTAGACAATGATTCTATTCCTAGCCAGCTGACATTGAACCACCTTCAACAGCGAATAAATCATTTGAACGTTTGAGAGTAAGGAAGATACTAATAGCAATTAACCTGTGGCATTTGCCATGCTCCAGGAACATTCAGTCTGGAAGCCACGAAAACCTGCAAATTGCATCACGACCATATAAATACACAGTTTCTTACCTATTTATTTACTTAGCAGATAACATTCTGCCATAACAAGTTCCATTAATAAAAAATTTCAGGGAGAAGTGAAAATTATTATCTTATTATGATTATGTATATTGGATAAAGGAAGACGCAAAAAGAGGAAACGATAAAATGAAATTTCTGGGTGCAAGTCTCAACCCCTAAAGCAGCTAAGAGGCAAGATCATATAAGGAAACCAAAGGACCACACCCCCACCAATGTGGAGTATCCAACAATCAAATACTCTAAAAAGGTAATCAACACTGAGCCGTTTAAGGTGAGAAAATCAGAAGTTCATCAAAATGTTGAAAATGTCATTAGTCATGAAACGTACAAGGTGGAAAACATAACAATACATCTATTGGCAGAAATATAGTTCTTTCCCGTCTATGTGGAAGTGCTAACCTTGTCTATGGAACCCTAACATAATGACAACCAGTGGACTCCTTTTCTACACTGTCATTCCAAGAACACAGACAAGATTAAACCAGCTGAAATCTACCTCAACTCTAACATTATTGTGCAGGTTCGTCGCACCTATTGTTCCCTATTCTCCTTCTTTATGTTTTCGGGCTTGTTCGAGTTTTAGTCCTTTGTTTTTAGCTCCTATTTGACAAATCAGAAAGCTAAAGCTACCTAGTTCTACAAGTCATAATAATTATTGACATAAAGTAAAAGCGCTCTCTTTTAGCATCCTTTACAAGATTTCTTTTTTCTTCCTTAGAGATTAGATTTAGATGCAGGTTAGACCAATAGACAATCACTTTTTCTACCATTTAACAAACATCAATATCTCAAATATCCCAACCAACTAAAATCTCAAATTGTCACCCCTTTGATTAACAGCTCCATTACTGATTTAATCCTTTCCCTTGCATTTTCAGTATAAGCACCACTGATGATTCTCAAATCAAACCTGTAACCATCAAACTTAACTTCACCAACGCGATAATAATTCCTTAGATCCAAATAGAGAAAGCAACATTCAAATTAGCCATAAAAAAATCAAAAAGACTTAAAGCCCAAAAACAATACAATAAATCTTGATGAGATGGTAATTGTATACCAATAGTACATCAAATGATTCGCTGAGGCTGAAAAAAAAATATCAAATTTTAATCAAGATAACTAACTGGAAATTCCAACTAATAAGAAACCTATAAATGGTCAATTCCAGAACCACAAACCAAAGCAAACAAATCAGCTATCAATAAAATTAAGTTAGAACGGCAGCAGCTTTATTTATAGAGTAGAAAATGAAAGGAATAATTCAATAAATGTTTAATAAATGATAGGGAGAAAAGAAAAAAAAAAAAGGTACCAAATGATCGTGGTTGATGAGACAAATACCAACGTTGGGACGATAACCAGAGGGGAGTCCCTCCATTGAAGCTGCTGCACTTTCTTTTCTCGGATATATTGTCTTTGTACAAATGTTTTCTCACAGAAAGTCAGAGAGAGAGAGAGAGAGAGGGATCACTATCAGAAATCAGAAGAGCAATATGATAAAAGTCAAAGCTTTGTACTACTAGAATTTAAAAAAGAGAAAAAAGAGTTTATGCATTTTGCTCAAAGGAATGAGGTGATGATGACGCTCTGTTTCACTATTTCTCGGATATAATTTCTTTTTTATATTCATAATTTACTGATCCAACTAATTAGGATATTATATCTTATAAGTAATATTCTTGGTGGTTTCATTTAATTAGACATAATAACTAATTTTTAGCATTTTCAATTTTACATAACCGTGTTTAAATAGAAGCTTAATTCTACCAAAAAAAAGAAAGAGAATTGGTTTTAAGGCATAAAGTAATTATATATCGTACTGTACATTAAGAGTTAAGCAAAATAACAACAACAACAACAACAACCCAGTGTAATCTCACAAGTGAGGTCTGGGGAGGGTAATATGTACGCAGACATTACCTCTACCCCGAGGGGCAGAGAGGCTGTTTCAGAGGAAGTTAAGCAAAATAAGAAAGTTAAAATTAAAGAATATTCTAATATATATACAAAGGTGTCAATCATTTTAGAAAGAAACAATCTTACTATGAGCTTGTTTGTGCATTTCTGAATATTAGACGATTAATTTGCAAACTCTTGATAATTGATGATGTGAAATAAACTCAGCAATTATCCCTAAATTTTATTATAGACCAAATTATATTCTTATTTTTGTGTGTGGGTATTGAATTGCCTATATCTCATCAATGATGTCCACGGGCTGAGTATGGACCCTATCCCATGTTATTTTTGCTGGAATAAAGGAATTTAATAGTTACATGATAACAATGCAACAACAACATACCCAATATTATCTTACATTGTGGGATCTGAGGAGAGTAGTGTATACGCAGACCTTATTCCTAACTTGTAAGGATAAATGAGTTGTTTCCAATAGACCCTCGGCTCAGAAAAGTATAAACACCGCATTAATGAAAATATAGACAAGAAGGGATAGTACCAAAAACCATATAAAAGCAGAATAAAAACAACAAGATAGTAAAGTGATCTTACATGATAACAAGGAATATTAAGAAATTCTATTTATTGAAGTGTTCGCTAATAATAGTTTAATAAATGCATTTATACCGTATTTTTATCAAATCATTAAAGACATTTTGTCTTTAATTAAACTTGGTTCAATACATGATATTTTCTCTCTTGAACTAGCAAACAAATTTCACTCTTAATTTTGCAATATGACTCATTAGTGACCCAATCACGTAAAAATTGAAACTTAAGACTTTCTTTACACATGATATGGCAAGGTGGAAAGTTCTTGAGGGAAGGATGCCGGGGGTCTATTTGGAAACAATCTATTTGGAAACAGTTTCTCTACCCTAGGGTAGGGGTAAGGTCTGCGTACACACTATTCTCCCCAAACCACACTAAATGAGATTATATTGGGTTGTTGTTGTTGTTGTTGTTGTGATATGGCAAGTGTGTATTAAACAAAAAAATTGAAGCATCTCAAAAGTTAACAAAATGTGTAAACCAGCTATTTTTATTCCCTGATTTCAACGCTTAAATTCTTTACTTTCCTTTCTTTACAGTTAACCAATTTTTCTTCTTTTCATTTTTAATCTTTTATTCCACAACTAAAAATTGGAGTCTTTTTTTTTTTCCTAACCTTCTTCTATCAAAATCAACGTGTGTATCAACTCATTGAATATTCATTATTTTGTATCGTTTCATTTTATATGACAGAGAGATGGGTGCCAATAAGTTATTGCAGACGACTACTACGATTGAAAAGAGGAGTTAGAAAAATAAAAGCGAAAAAAAAGAGTGCTCATAGAAAAAAAAGAGTTTCTTTTAGGAAAAATGATACTTTATAGCCGATATAAAAATAATAGCCATATTATATACAAAAATTATACATTTTCCAGCTACCAAATATAAATAGTTTCTGGCGCGGACTAAAAGTGATTATACCCCTTTCTTTTATTTTGTACCTAGTTGACACAACTTGCATATTTGTTTTTTGTTCTACAGTTCCAAAAATTGTGGATTTAAGAGTATAAGATTTGGTTTCATTAATTTACTAAATAAAAAAAATCACCCAAAGACAAATAAAATTTCTCTACAAAAAGAAAAGGACAAAAAGAGCAGAGAAAAGAAATAGTGGAGGGGAAGAAGGCGTGTTGACTTTTTTTAGGAATTTTTGAGTGGAAAAAAGAATCTAATAATGGGGGAATGGCATCATCTTCAGGTGGATTTGTCATTATTTTATGTCATAAAGAAAAGAATAACCTTAATAATATCCACGCCCTACTTTTTAATTTGAAATTATTTAAGGAGTCATTAAAAGCCACTTGTCATTATTATAATTACTAGCATATGGGTTGAGTACTACTTAATTCAATGCACAATTAATGGGGTAAAAGTCCACTTATTTAGTCACTTTCCCCCCTTTATCCAAAGTCAACTTAAATTGCTTAATTTGATCGTATTTTTTCAATTGATGCTCTTACTATGTTGAAAATGTTTTGGTATAATTAGGATCAGTATCAAATAAATCACTGCAGTATTACATTTAGAATTGCATAATCAAATCTTCATATCAAAATCTGATTATATGTTTGTAGACAATATATTTACGTCAAAAAAATAGAATCAAGACCGAAAATATTGCAACAATCGTAGTATTTTTATTTTGAATATTTGAGTGTACAATCTCTATGATTCCTCTGATTCTACTTTTCTAGTATAAATTTAAGGTCTTTTGAGCTTGATCTTGAATTTGAATTTGATTTAACCGTCGCGAACACTTTGATTGTTGCCACGAAATGTATAACGAACAAGTAGCCTTGATCTTGAACCTTGTATTTGATTTGACTTCGTTCTTGATCTTGAATACTTGAATTGTTCTTCGTTCTTGAGCTTGAATACTTGATTTGTTCTTCGTTCTTGAACTTGAACTTGATTTCTTGAACTTGAACTTGGTTGCTTGAAGTCTAAAATTTGTAGAGAAATTTGCGGCGTTTGATCTACGAGCTCTCTCTTGCTTCTTATTATAACTTCTGGTTATCTCCGTGATTTGAGGGTATTTCTCGAATGTAGGATGATGCATACCTCCTGGGGATATATTTGATCTCCAGCTTCTTGGACTATTTGATTGTCAAGAAGTATCCGGCTATATTTGGGGATATATTTGATCTCCAGCTTCTTGAACTATTTGATTGTCAAGAAGTATCCAGCCATGTTTTGATCTCTTTGTGAATATCCCAAGAGTTTATGGGATTTTGAGACACCTCTTCAAGGGAATATGTATCCCTTTATATAGGTGTGAGTTAGGGTTTAAGATAGAGTAACCTCCAAGAAACCCTAATAGACTCCTAGGATTTCAAGAGTCCTGTAGTATCTTTAATTTAGGATTTGGCTTGATTCGTCAAAATTTCGATGTCTACGAATGCCCCCTACTTCAAGGTTTGTCGGGGTGTAGACTTGCCGAAACTTGAAGACAAGACTTGAAGTACTCAACCATCGCAACAAATGGTTTTGAAACTTGGAGTTTTCAATTTACAAGAGGAAGAGATGAAGGACAGAATTGGTCCCACTGGGCGTGCCAGAATTTGTAGACAATAAATTTACGTCGAGAAAATAAAATCAAGACCGAAAATATTGCAACAATCGTAGTATTTATTTCGAATATTTGAGTGTTACAATCTCTATGAATCCTCTGATTCTACTTTTCAACGGAAAATAAAAGAGCATTTGGGCTTAATCTTGAATTTTATTTTATTTTGATCCAAGTGCTTGAGGCATGATCTTGATCTTAACGTATTTTAATCCAAGGGCTTGCAACTTGTTCTTGAATCTTCGTCTTGATTTTTAATCCTTAGAACACTTGAATACTTGTAGCTTTTAGAGAAATCTGCAGCGTTTGATCCACGAGGCTCTCTCTTGCTTCTTGTTATAACTTCTGGTGTCTTTTCTGAGTTATGAAGATCCATATTTATAGTTGTGGAAAGGAAGAGTTATGATAAGAACAAACTCTTTCCGACCAATCAAATTAAAGTGTGACAATGCTGCATTTGATTGGCCGAAACATGTCACTTGCACACGTGGCGTGATTTTATTGGCTTTTTAGTGTGACTTGGCATGCCTTGTCATTTTGACACGTGGCATAATCCTATTGGCTCTTTCGTTTGACTTGGCGCGTCACGTCATTTGACACGTGGCACCAAACTGGGCCTTTAGGAAGATAACATCTTGGGCTTAATGAAGTGGGCTCATCACTTTAGCCCAATTAAATGGGCTAACCCAATGGATTAAGACTTAATTAATTCAATTATATTAGCCTGTAGTATTTATTTGGGCTAATATATCTTGAATTTAAAATATAACCCAAATTATTTTATGAATTTAATTTTAATAAAATTTATATGCCTATAAATGCCCCTTACTTCAAAACTTGTCAAGGTGTAAACTTTAAAGGCTAGGTTTGAAGTAACTGTAAAAAAAGAAAATTACTTTTTCCGTTTACTCAAAGTTTAAGGCTTACTCCTTATGGTCATAAAAATATTTGTCATTGACTTAATAAAATAATGATTATCATGGATTAGAATATTGGATAGGATAATAATCTTTTTGCTACACGTCAAAGTGTAAAATGACTTCACAACATTTCAATGAACTTATACAGTACTTGCTTTCCTTATCAAATAGAGACTCCTTAGTCTGAAAGCAAATCGTCAAACACCAGACTCCTTGTATTATCTTTAGTGGTGTTCCTCATTACACCAGACTCCTTGTATTTTATACGGACTAGGAGACAAATCGTCCAAGTCCGTGTTGGAGACGAATCGTTGCCAAACTTTTCAACTGATCCCACATCGAATTGCATATTATTAACGCCTCTCTCCGTATTTGTTGAGCATCAATTCGCAGTACTCGTAAGTCAGTTGAGTCTATTTTTGTGAACTCGAAAGTATTAACGCGAAGGTAATTTCTTCTTTTTTCTGTGTGTTTTTCTTCTTTTGTCATTTTTTTTGTATGTCAAACAAGGAAAATGTGTTCTTTTTCAACGAGATGATCCATGCATGAAGAAGAGTGTTTTAAGGTGTGAAGGGATGAGTACTCATCTCGGCCCGAATATCGGAGAGATTACTCTCATGGCCCGACTACCGGAGAGATTACTCTCAATGTGGCCCGACTACCAGAAAGATTACTCTCAAAATGGTCCGACTACCGGAGAGATTACTCTCAATGTGGCCTGACTACCAGAGAGATTACTCTCAATGTGGCCCGACTACCGGAGAGATTACTCTTAATGTATCGGCGAGACCAACTTAAGGTGCAAAGGGACTCATATGCCCACCTTAAGATTGGAAAGTTATAGTTCCTTTTAAGAACAAACCCACGAAGAGGCCAACGTAAGGTGCAAATGGACTTATATGTCCACCTTAAGATTGGAAAGTTATAAAGCTTCAACTCGAAGACGACATCGACTTGAACACTTAGAAAACTTTGAAGATTTGGCGGACTTTGCAGACCTCAACTCGAAGATTCGGAAGGCTTAAACAATTCAACTTTAAGATCGGCGAATTTGAAGACTGAAACTTGAAGACCGAAGGACTTGAAGACTTCAAATTGGAGGGCTTAAATATTTCAACTTTAAGACCAGCGAATTTGAAGACTGAAACTTGAAGACCGACGAACTTAAAGACTTTAACTTTGAGACTTGGAGGGCTTAAATATTTCAACTTGAAGATCGGCGAATTTGAAGACTTCAACTTGAAGACCGACGGAGTTGAAGATTTCAACTTGAATGCCGACAGACTTGAAAACTTCAACTTGGAGGCTTCGAGGGCTTAAATATTTCAGCTTCTCTTTTGCTTTACATTGTCCGACTTTTATCTTAGTCGCATAATTTTCAGCTTTACGCGCCTGTAACAAAAGATTCATATCTTGCGTGGGAAAGTCCAAATAATGAACCATTTGATTTTTCAAAAAATAGACTTCAATATCTAAAATATATCCAAAACTTAGAATCAACTTTAAGACCGGCGAATTTGAAGACTGAAACTTGAAGACGACGAACTTGAAGACTTCAACTTTGAGACTTGGAGGGCTTAAATATTTCAACTTGAAGATCGGCGAATTTAAAGACTTCAACTTGAAGACCGACAGAGTTGAAGATTCAACTTGAATACCGACAGACTTGAAGACTTCAACTTGGAGACTTCGAGAGCTTAAATATTTCAGCTTCTCTTTTGCTTTACATTGTCCGACTTTTATCTTAGTCGCATAATTTTCAGCTTTACGCGCTTGCAACATAAGATTCATATCTTGTCGTGGGAGAGTCCAAATAATGAACCGTTCGATTTTTCGAAAATTAGACTTCAATATCTAAAATATATCCAAAACTTAGAATCAAACACCTTCAGAATCGCCTCAGATAATATTTTGAAACCAACTCTAGATTTCACCATGTTGAAAATTTTAGATTTGCGCAGTCTTACCAAAAAATTCATATCTTGGTATAGAAATATCGAAATTACAAACCGTTTGATTTCAAGAAAACTAAACTTCAAAATCTAAAACATATTCAAAATTTTCAATCAAACAAATTCAGAATCGTCCCAGATAATATTTTGAAATTAACTTTATATTGCACCACGCTATCAATTCCAGATTTGCGCAGTCTCACCAAAAAAAATCATATCTTGGTGTAGGAACGTTGAAATTATAAACTGTTTGATTTATTGAAAATTAGACTTCAATATCTAGAACACATCCAAAATTCTCAATCAAACAACTTCAGA
Organism: Nicotiana sylvestris; assembly: GCF_000393655.2. Classification (NCBI taxonomy): domain Eukaryota; kingdom Viridiplantae; phylum Streptophyta; class Magnoliopsida; order Solanales; family Solanaceae; genus Nicotiana; species Nicotiana sylvestris. Next base: position 173,381,916 of record NC_091066.1, on the reverse strand, counting down.
ATCGTCCCAGATAATATTTTAAAATTAACTTTATATTGCACTACACTATCAATTCCAGATTTGCGCAGTCTCACCAAAAAAAATCATATCTTGGTGTAGGAACGTTGAAATTATAAACCGTTTGATTTATTGAAAATTAGACTTCATATCTAGAACACATCCAAAATTCTCAATCAAACAACTTCAGAATCGTCCCAGATAATATTTTAAAATTAACTTTATATTGCACTACACTATCAATTCCAGATTTGCGCAGTCTCACCAAAAAATTCATATCTTGGTGTAGAAATGTCGAAATTATGAACCGTTTGATTTTTCGGAAACCAAACTTCAAAATTTAAATCATATCCAGAATGCAAAATTTAATACCTTAAGGATAGTTTCAGATAATCAACGTAAAATTCTGACACGCTGACAATTTCAGATTGCGCGACTTCACCAAAACTTTTGTATCTTGGTATGGAAGCCTCAAGATCCAAAGATGTCTTACTTGCCATCAATTGAAATTTAAGAGCTATATTCTCACAAATATCTTGAGTTCAAGTCTCACTGAATTTGAAACGTTGTGCCAAGCAATCTTTTCCTTATACTTGTGTTTCCTTTTGACGCCTCTCTTCTCTTCCCTTTTTTTAAGGCAGAGGGCGGACTTGGGGACCAACAAACTTGAAGGTTTTGTGAACCTGAATACATAGAAAATCCCTGGACTTCAATGCAAATACTTGACATCCTCCTAAAATCAGCTCATTGAAGATATCAATTTACCATGGAGGGTTGCCCCCTTTAAATCAAATGAGATCAAAGTTCAACAGGAGGATGACATTTTAGCTTGATCTTACGTTCCTTCATACTTCATTCGAACAACAACTGGGGCAATATGTATCTTTTGAACTTATGTGACTGAACTTAGAATGAAACTCTAAGCTTCCTACGTACCTCGGTGAAGAAGATCAAGTCATACCGTAGTTCAGACTGGGTGATTTTTTTTATTTTTTTTGTATGTCCTAACTTTTGCCTAGGCCGCCTCTTTCGAAGTTTTCAATCTAGCGGACTTTTTTTTGGTGGGGTCGTACGCAGTTTAGACTCATGCGGGCCAGGAGTGTAGCAACATGTTAGGCTCATGCGTCAAGGAGTGTTGCAACTTCAAAGATAATACTTCTTCAAACACTTGCCATTGATAGGGCCAATTCTCATGCCATCTACATCAACTAGATTGTAAGCCCCACTTGAGTAAGCTTCTTGTACGACATATGGCCCATCCCATTTTGAAGTGAACTTCCCTACAGGTTTATGGGAAGTAATTATGGGTCTTCATACGGTAAGGACTTGATCTCCTGCTTGAAAGGATCTCGGGCGAACTCTTTTATTGAAGGCACGAGACAATCGAGCTTGATAACATTCAAGACTCTATTGAGCTTCCAACCTCTTCTCATCAAGAGCCTCTAACTCTGCTAATCGAAGTCGAGCATTTTCTTCATCAGTGATCCCTTCTTGAATAGCTAGTCATAATGAAGGTATTTGACGCTCAAGTGGCAAGACGGCTTCGACTCCATAAATGAGTGAATAAGGAGTCGTTTGTGTTGGCGTGCGGTGAGTCGTCCTATATGCCCATATAGCTTCTTCCATACGGTCATTCCAATCTCGTTTGGATTTGGAGATGACTTTCTTTAGAAATTGCATAGAGTTTTGTTGAATGCCTCGGCTAGACCATTGGCGACAACATTGTACATCGAGTTACGTTGCTTGAAGCCAAAGAGATCACAAATCTTATTCATCAACCTATTATCGAATGGCTTTCCATTATCCGTTATTATGTAACAAGGAATGCCAAAGCGATAAATAATGTTTACTCGAATAAAAGAGCGACAACTTCATCCCATTTTGAAAAGTAGTCGGTTGCAGCCAGTATGTATAGGTGCCCACCAGAGGACTTTGTCAGTGGTCCATTCCGATCCCCAAGCGTTAAACGGCCAGGATGCCACAGTCGGGTGCAACATTTCAGGAGGTTGATGAATAAAATTTGCATGAAATTGACAAATTTTGCATCTTCGAGCGTAGTCCAAACAATCTTTTACCATCATTGGCCAATAATATTTCCCTAACATCGCAAGAGTACCCCCTCAAATATCTTCTGTATAGGGTATCTTTGTAGTAAAAGAAGCGAGGAGCACGACGACAGATTTCAGTTCTTCTCCGCGAATTTTCTGTAAGTATCCCATAGCACAAGTAGTCGATGATGGGTTGTCGCCCATTTTTTATTTCTCAACTTCAGAAATAGCGACAAGATTCTTGAGTTCATTTTCTTCACTTTCAGGCTCACTTGGTGGCGGTACTACCCATTTTTGGCAGATAGTAACTTGCGCTTGATCAGGCAGGGCTAATGATGAAGCTAGGGCAGCTAAAGCACCAACCTTCTTATTTTCTTTCCTTGGCACATGCTGAATAGTCACATTACCGAGCCACCCTATTAACTTTTTAGCGTAATCATGATATAGGCGTAGTTGAGGCTTCTTAACCTCGTAACTACCCAAAAGCTGATTGACCACTAACTGGGAGTCACCAAAGACTTACAATTACAATTGCTTCATATCAACAACCATTTCAAGCCCAAGTATTAATGCTTGATACTCAGCAACATTGTTGGAATAGAGTTGTGTCAAGGTAAAAAAGTAGGGCAAGACTTCAACTTAGGGGGTGACAAATACTACGCCAGCCCCAGCTCCCCTACGATGCGCAGCACCATCAAAGTACATCTTCCATGGAGGTTGAACTTCAACGACCATTGCGTACTCATCAGGTAGTTCATCAGTTAGCTCCCAAACATCAGGTATCGGATGATCTGCCAAGAAGTCTACCAATGCTTGTCCTTTTACAGTCTTTTGAGGGATATACAAAATCTCGAATTGTTGAAATTGGAGGTACTATCTCACTAGTCGATCACTAAGAAAAGGTTTTGATATCACGAACTTGATGGGATTTGCTTTAGAAACAAGACGACCAACATGATCTTGAAAGTAGTGCTTCAACTTTTGAATTGAGAAGACTAGCGCCAAACACAACTTTTCAATTAGCGAATAATTCAGCTCGTTTGGTGTCATCATCCTGCTCAAGTAGTAAAAGAGTTTTCTTTCCCCTCACTTTTTCTTGAGCCAACAGTGCTCCAACAGACCTTTCTTGCGCTGCAATTTATAGTATCAATGGCTTTCCAGGTATAAGAGCTGCTAAAATTGGAGGCTTCATCAAGTAGGTTTTGATACTTTCGAAGGCATTGCTACGAGCTTGGTCCCACTTGAAAGGAATGCCTTTCTTCATGAGGCGACTAAACGGTTGGCACCTTCCAGTCAGGTTTTATTTGATTCTTCTAAAGTATGCTAGCTTTCCTTGCAGACTTTTCAATTCATGGATATCCCGAGGCTCAGGTATTTTCAAAATGGAATCCACTTTGGCTTGATCAATTTCGATCCCTCGATATTGGACAATGAAACCAAGGAACTTTCCAGAAGTAACTCCAAAGGCACATTTTAATGGATTCATCCTAAGTTGGTACCTTCGGAGTAATTCAAATACATCCTCAAGTCTTTCAAGTGGTCACCCTTCTCTCTTGATTTTACCACTAAATCGTCAACATAGTGTAAGCACGTGATTTTTGCCCTATATGAGAAATACTCCCAAAAAATGCAAAATAAAATGATTTTCCTCGGTGTGCAATTTTTGAGTATTTTTGTGATATTTTTGGATAATTATTTGTATTTGTTTGTGTTTGCTTATTTGTTAAATTAATAAAAAATATAAAAATATGTCTCATTTTGCATGTAGGATTTAATTCTACAATTGTTAATAATTAAATTAGTTTTACAAAAATTAAAAATTACAAAAATAGGCACCTTTTGCATTTTTAGCATTTAATGTCCAAATGAACAATTTTATGCTTAATTATTACTTAATTGTGCGTTAATTGTTATTGGTAGTTAATTTGCGCTTTTATAACTTAATTTAGTTCTTAATAATAATTTAAGTATTTTTATAATTTAGTTTTAGAAAATAAAAGAAGAAAAGATAACAAAAATACAAATAAAAATCGGATTGGGCCACTTCTTCAATTTTCAACCCCAGGCCCAAACAATTGTCCACGACCCAGTCCACTTCACACGGGTCGACCCGGTCCGCCCCATTAACCCATTGACCCAACACCCCTCTTTATTCAAAAAACAAAACAAAAGAAAAAAACAAAAAAAAACAAAAACCCTAAAAACCTAAAACTAACCCATCCGCCCCTTCCCTATCTTCTTCTTCCCCAAACTCAAAAAACTCCTCCAAAGCTCCAACCAAGCATCCATGGCTGCCTAGCTTCCCCTCCTTAGCTACACCAAACGACCCCTCCTTAGCTACACCAAACGACCCCTCCTTAGCTACACCAAACGACCCCCACGCCTTCATCTTCTTCCTCACCTCCAAATGACCTCTCCAGTCGCCGGAAAAACCAACTTCCCCCTCGCGTCTGCCATTGACGAGCAACTTGCCACTGCTGCGTCGTCGTCAACCACCATCACGTCCAAACAACCCTCCGACCTCCAGCTGTTACTGACCGTCAACCTCCAGTCCCCTACGCGTGCACAGTTTCTGTGTCACCTCCGAGCAGCTGCTCGACGTCCTTAAGCCAAGAAGACCCATTGAGATGCTGCTACTATCGCCTGCTCGTGTTCGTTAGTTCGTCTGCTTCATCTCTCAGTTGCTGCCGCTTCGTCTTCCCGTTCCAAACGTGTTGCGGGCTGCTGCTGTGGAGTTCTTCGTCGTTGGTTGTTGTCGCGTTGCTGTTTGCACTTCATCTTCTTCAAAGCTTGAGCTCGCCATGTCCGAGTTGCTCCGTAGCTGTTTCTTCTGCTTTCAGCTTGAGTCCAAACCAAACCCCCATAGATACTGCTTCGTCGACCAGCCAAAGCATTGCCATGGACGACCCCCAGACCACGCTTTTTTGCTTCTGTTTTGTCGACCCTGTTGCCTTCTTCACCAATGGAAAAAAAAAGAAGAAGAAAAGGGCTGCACAGAACAGCCTTCTCGTTTGTCGTCCGTTCGTGGTCGACGTGAAGTTATCTTGGTGCGATACTCGTTTCCGGACAGATTATTTTTCATCCAAGTTCATCGTCATTTGTTCTAAGCTTTGGTCATCGAAATAGTCCATACAATCGAGTTCGTCGTTGTTCATCTCTGGTTAGTAGTTCTTGAGTTTTATTTTTGTCCGTATTTTATTTTGATATTTTCGAATCTAAAATCGGCAAATGTTTGTTTTGTTCATGTCTATGGTTAGGTATTTGATTTTTTGTTTTGTTCATGTTCATGTGTTTTTGTTGAATTAATTTTCAGATTTCAAATGGAAGTTAATTAGTTATTTTTCATGTTTATTTCATGTTTGTATTGTTGTTTAAGTGAATATTTGTTAGTTTAATGCTTGTTAGATTCAAATTGAAATTTAATTAATCATTTCTTCAATTTGTTTCATGTTGTTATGAATTTTCCAGAAAATGTTAATGTTGTTTGAATCGTTAGAATCCGTCATGTTTGTTGCTTAAAAAACAGATTTAATTCATGCTCATCTTTGTTTGAAGTTCATGTTTAAATCCAGTGATTTAATGTGAGTTTATGTTTGTTTGTGATTTGTTGATTTAATTTGAATCATGCATATTGTTGTTGGTATTATTGTCTCTTTGTTCATCCATTAATGGTCTAAATTAACCAGGATTGGTTCCCGATATGGTTGATTTATTTCCATTAATTTGGAGTTTGTGTTGTTCATCATGATCATGTAAATTGTTGTTGAAGATTGTTGAGAAATTGGTCATCTTGACTATATTTTGGTTGAGTTATGATTAATTGATTGTTTAGAGCAGAGGGGTAATTTGGTAAATTGCATTGCATTCGGGGGTAGATGTGTAATTGCAATAAGATCGGAAGGGTAGTTTGGTAATTGAATATTATTTTGATTCTTTATGTTAAGCATGGGGGACAAATATAATGGGGTGGGGTTTTTGATGTACTTGTTTAATATAACGGGGGACAAGACAAAACATAATGGGGAGGAATCATGTACTTATTTAATATAAGCATGGGAGACAAATTATAATGGGATTGTGTGGATGTACTTATTTAATGTAGGCATGGGGAACAAAGTTTAAAATAAAGAAAACATTAAGTAGTGGGATAAAGCATGCCATTGGGGGAATAATTTGGGGTAGGGAATGGAAGACTTGTCTTGCTATATATAGAGTCATTCTTGACATTAAAAAGGGAGGAGAACTAGAACATTTGGAGGATTTTTTGAGAGAGTTTTTAGAACTTGAATATTATTGAGAGGATTTTTGGGGAGAGAGTTTTAATACGTGAGGTAGAACATAAAATATTTTTCTACATTTTGAGAGCGGACATACTTGAAATATTTTGAGAGTAAAAGAGAAATGCAATTTGAATTTTCACTCGAATAATTTCCGTTTGCTTTTCTCGAGTGTTATTCAAAATCCGAAACTACTGCCTCTTGCATCTGTTCTCTCTTCTGCTTTGATTGTGATTGTACTTTTGCACTGCTGAGTTTTCAATCTGTTACTGGGTCATTCTACTGGTTGTTACTGGTTTTGCGGTGTTGCTGAACCTGCTGTTGCCGCGTTATTACTGTTGCTGACTCCTACTTCTTTTGTTCTTGTACTGCTGTTTCCAGGTACACATTTGTACACTCTTGGCTTGAAGCGAAAAATGAAATATTAATCAGGCTCCTGTTCCTGTTGAATTCTTTTGTTTGGATCTGTGTTTGAATATTAATTTTCCTCTCTTTGTATAAAAATGTAGTCGATTAATTAATGAGTAATGAGGCTGCATATGTATGATTTCTTCATCTAATAATGCTAGTTTAAATTATTTGAAGAATAGTTAATCGGCTTTGATATTATTGTGTATCCCTCTCATGTTCTAGCATTAGTAAATAATAGAATATAAAAATGAAAGCAGTTTTTCTTTGTACAAACTCGATCGCAATTTTCCAATCGCATTAGCCGTAAACTAATAACTAATAAGTTACGTTTTCAGCATGTAAATAATTAAGAGATTTTCTTTTATTTTAGAGACGAACTTAATAGAAAATATAGTCACTATAGGTTTATCCTTTAAAATAAAAATGAGACGAGCCTCGCCAAATAAATCACAAACCGCCGGGGCCCTCAATAAAATACATAACCATTGACTAGACTTTGGATTTGGCCGTTTAATGAACCTTCACGGCCTCTTCCTAAAATAACAATACGTTAGACTCTTTAGGACGCGCCTTAATAAATCTTACCTTCTTAAACTCGGGTGCACATTTATGTGACCCAAATCCAATTCTCAACGGAGTCGAAATGTGTTTCTAATCACGGGTACATTGATTGTGACGTGGTTCGAGATGCGTGTCCATGACGTTGCAAATTCATTTTAAAAAAAATAAGAATGAGATGAGCCTCGCCAAATAAAATACAAATTGCGGGGCCCTCAGTAAATATTTGCTTTAAAAATTGTTTAGACTTCGGGATGGACCGTTTAGTAAAATTCCACGGTCCTACCCAAAATAAATACGCTAGTCGCTTTAGGCGCGCCTTTAATAATTTAATTTCCTTAAACTCGGGTGCACATTGATGTGACCCAAATCCAAATCTCAACGGAGTCAAAGTGTGTCGACGACCACGGGTACATTGATTGTAACGCGGTTCGAGATACATTTTCACAACGTTGCAATTCTTGATAAAAACAGTAAATGATAAAAGCGGTTAAAAGTTAAATTTTGCACATAAGTTCACACTTTTATAAAATCAGATAATTAAGCCGAATATAACAGTTGAGCGACCGTGCTAGAACCACAGAACTCGGGAATGCCTAACACCTTCTCCCGGGTTAACAGAATTCCTTATCCGGATTTCTGGTACGCAGACTGTAATATGGAGTCATTCTTTTCCTCGATTCGGGATTAAAATTGGTGACTTGGGACACCCTAAATCTCCCAAGTGGTGACTCTGAAATAATTAAACCAATCCCGTTTCGATTGTCCTTTAATTGGAAAAAACTCCCTTGTGCCCTCGCGGGTGCGGAAAAAGGAGGTGTGACAGCTCTGGCGACTCTGCTGGGGACTATTTTCGACCCAGAACCACTGGTTCAGGGTTAGAATTCGAGCTTAGATAAATTGTTATATTTGGTTCTATCTGATTTTTACATATTTGAGCCTAATGTGCTAAATGTTGCTTTTACCGCTTCGATATTATTTGAACTGTATATAAACTGTGCCGAAACCCTTCTCTTCTTACCTCCGGGGAGAAGCTCGCTGGTCGAGGCTCCCTATTCTGTTAGTGTCAATACTCAAAATAAGAAAGAGGACGGATAAGTTACGAAGCCGGACGGCCTTTTGGTTCCCGGTAAGTTGCCCCTCCTCGACTCGAGTTGTCCGCTCGGGTACACTGTCTAGAACATATACCCAGGTTATGAACTTAGAATAACGTGACTCCATGCCAGATCCCTAGTAGGAACGTTTGTTTGCATCACGTGCATTTGACTTTGGAGGCTCAACACAGAGGTTGGGTCTGTCTAGGACAGGTGTACCAAAAAATGAAAATGACCATCCTGATGCATCTTACTTGCTACTACTTGCGCATTTATTTGATTCGGACTTGTGTGTTGACTGACTTGTAAATATCAGGAATAATGTTTTGAAATTGAAAAGAAGATATAGCGGTTAGGGAATTGGTTGTTTATTTTTGTAAAAAAACCAATACCCAAATACTGTCAAAAACTCTGCCGAAATTTTGAGAAAATGAGAAAAGGAATGTCTTATTAGTTTGTTTTATTAAAAGCAAAGGAATAATAGAAAAAAAAGAATCGTTGTTCTGTCTTGTTTTTCAAAAAAAAAAAAATAGAAAAGGAAAATAGTTTGTCTTGCCATGAAAATGAAAATGAAAAAAAAAGTCTTTCATTATTTGTCGCAAATATATATATATATATATATATAAATCCGAAAAGTTTTTTTTATTTCCAAAAGATATATATATCTTTATTTGTTGCAAAGAGTATTTGTCTTGCCAAGAAAATTCAAAGTAAAATTCCAAAAAGACATGTCTTGCAAAAATAATATAAATATCTTTATTTTCCATTGTTGATAAAACAAAAAATAATAAAAACGTTTTTTTTTAAAAAAAAATCCGAAAATATTTTGATTCTTCTTTCAAAATTGAAAAGAAAATTCAAAATTCAAAAAAATATTTTTTAGAAGCATTTCTTTTATTAAAAGTAAAATTCCCAATATATTTTCTTTTTCTTTAGAATAAAAAAAAACAAATGAAAATTCAGGAAAACATATCCTCCTTTTACTTTTGAAATTCTCAAAGTGCAAATCAATAGAAAAGGAATTTTTACAAGTCTTTCTTTCAAAAAGAAATCAATCAAAAAATATATATACTTCCTTTCTTCTTTTGAAGCAGTTCTTTCACAAATTCCAATTAAAAAAAAATGTTAGTTCATTTACTTATTCACGAGGCCCGAACTACGCGGGTTTGATTCTCACCGGATGTAAGATACGTAGGCAACCCTCATCGGGTCCAACCCCACCTTTTGCTAAAAGCCAAAAACAAACAAATAATAATAATAAAAAAAATGTGTGTCAAAGTTTAATTTTATCATAATGAAGTCAGGTGATGCTGTTTTGTCATAAATAGCCGAATGTTCCCGAAAGGGACGCCGGAAGGCTGACTTTGCTAAACAGCCACCTTCGGGTCATTTTTTCCAGTATCCACACAGCCTTAAAAATCCTCGTCCCCGAGACAAGGAGAGGCCGTGTTTAAAATATTGACTTTTCTAAATTCGAAAAATGATAAAAAGAGTCATAAAGAAGTCGGGTGATGTTGTTTTGTCATAAATAGCCGAATGTTCCCAAAAGGGACGCCGGAAGGCTGACTTTGCATAAATAGCCACATTCGGGTCATTTTTAAGATTTGGTCCAGTTGACCCTCACAGCCTTATAAATCTTCGTCCCCGAGGCGCTGAAGGGCCGTGTTTGCAACACCAGGTTTTTATTGTAATTTGAAAAGAAAAACAAACAAACAAAGAGTCGGCGGTCAGGTGAATACCGTTTGAATTTTGTCATAATAAGCCGAGCCAGCTTCGGCCGCGTCTTAAAACCGTTCTTGCCGAAATAGCCTTAGAGTATCTTTCAGTTGTCGAAATGTTATTTTCGTAAAAGGACGGACAAGTTTGTAAAGTGTCATAAAATAATCCTCCTCGGCCTCAAAATTCATGTGAAAGTTGGAAGGGGCCACGTTTGCAAAAACAACCATTTGGTTAAATTTAGCAAATGGAGGAAGGAAGTTGGCCATTTGTTTTTGAAGTTTGCAAGTATTTTGACTGGAATATGCGGGTTGTTTGATTTTGAAGTTTGTAGGTCATCTTTAAATCTTTGAAACCCAGTTTGTTTTTGAAACTGATAATTCAAAAAAAAAATGTCTCATTGTTGCTACCTTTAATTTGGCACGAACTACGCAAGGTCTGATTCATGCGGGGTCATGATACGTAGGCAATCTCCACAAGATTCGACCACAACAAAAAAAAATTGAAAAAAGAGAAAAAAGAGAAAAGAAAAAATGAAAATCGAAGGAAAAAGAAAATACAAAATAGAATAAAATACAGGGGTTCCCAAAGTACTTCAAAGGGGCAAATAAGCAAGCCGGGATGACGCATGTTGTTTGAAGCAAAGCATGTTAGAAACGGTTAACTGCCTAGGGGCATTGCATCCTCAATGTGTTGTTATCAAATCTGTTAAACTCTAAACGCTAACAAGTTTGTTGTTTTCCGAATCTCAAACAGTTAGTTGTTAAAGAATTCTGGCAACACACCCTTACCAAACTAGATCCAAAGGACCGGTAGCAGTAAGCATGACTACTTCAGAGAATAGTAACGAGGAAGAAAGGCCGATGAGCCAGTTGTTAAAAGAAGCGATGGAAAAGATTGAAAGGATGGGACTAGAGATGAATGCAATGCAGCTAGCTTTAGCCAAAGCACAAAAGAGCCCTGAGCCACTGGGGTGCATGCCGGAATACCCTCATTCCGGCCCTTCCACAAGCCTCCCAAATCCCCGTTATCATCAAGAAAGAAGCCCTCATGATTCCCAAGCTCCACCACCCCATCATCCTCTCCCAACGCCAAATATTCCCACTTTTGTGGGACCCCCATCAACTAACTTGCAAAGAACGACCAGTGAGCCATTGTTTCAGGCTCACGATACGCAATACTATCCCCCTGAGCCTACACTCCATGCCCCCGAACCACAGGCCTACAATCCGCACTTGGAGGTACCGACAGAGATTGAAAAGCCGGTTAAAGCCCCTGAACAGGATGAGGTATTGAGAAAGTTCAAAAGCCTGGAGCAGTCCTTCAGGAACCTGCATGGTTTGGGCAACCAAGTCAGCGTAGCTTACAAAGATCTATGCCCTTTCCCGGACGTCCAACTCCCGGCTGGGTTCAAAATGCCTAAGTTTGATTTATATGAAGGGCACGGTGATCCCATGGCGCATTTGCGGGGATTCTGTAGCAAAATGAGAGGGGCAGGTGGCAAAGATGAGCTGCTGATAGCTTATTTCGGCCAAAGTCTGAGTGGATCGGCACTAGAATGGTATACCAGGCAGGATTCCAGCAGATGGTACACTTGGGATGATCTGGCGCAGGCTTTCGCAGGTCATTTTCAATACAATCTCGAGATATTCCCTGACCGTCTCACATTGTTGAGGACTAGAAAGAAGCCTGGGGAAAGTTTTCGTGAGTTTGGTTTCCGCTGGAGAGAACAAGCGGCCAGAGTTGATCCTCCCATGAAAGAGGGAGAAATGGTGGACTACTTCTTGCAAACACTTGATCCAACTTACTTTGGTCACTTGGTGACAACGGTTGGGAAATCCTTCAATGAAGTGGTAAAGATAGGGGTCATGATAGAGGAGGGCCTAAGGTCTGACAAAATCCTAAATTACTCAGCGCTCAAGGCAACGACCCAAGCTATTCAGAGCGGCGCGGGAGGTGTGCTCGAGGTCGCATCAGTCGAAGCAGGTACTGGGTCCAAATTCAGAGGTCCTTCCCCTCACTACCAGCCCAGGCCCCACACTCCATACAACCTTCCACAACCCTACTATCCACCATCAGAGCCACTCTTTTCAGACCATCATGCCCAAGCCTGCCCCCGAGCTCCATATAATCCGCCTCAATATTATCCTCCGAACAAGGTCCGGTCGCAGGGTCAACCATCAGGTCACCCCCGCTGGCAAGAGCCAGCACCACGTAATGCATTCTTGCCTTCACATCGTTTCCAAGCACCCAACGACCCTAGAAAACAGGGGCATGGGGGAAAACAAAGGCAAGGAAACAATTTCACGCCAATTGGGGAGTCCTACGCAAGTTTGTTTGAAAAGCTAAAGCTTTCAGGACTGATTGAGCCGCTCCTTGGCTATACTCCAGACCCATATGCAAAAGGATTCGATCCTGCTGTACGATGCATGTATCACTCTAATGTCCAAGGACATAGCATTGAAGACTGTCGTTCTTTGAAAAAGGAAATAGAAAGAATGATTCAGGAAGGGGCAATTGTGATCGATGACAGTGACAGGGAGCACGCGAATCCTCTTGAGAACTTGTTGACCAATGTTGATGATATTGAAGTGGGTAATGGTCCTGGTAGTATCGATGCAAAGCTCAGTGGCTAAGATGTCAGTCTTGATAAAGTGGAAGGACGCTCTGTTCCTTGGTTAACAAGAGAAAAGCTTGTGGTGGCTTATTCTGTTGTCATTTCTGTTGTTCGGATCATTAGGATTGTAATTCGGATTGTTTTGTGTCAATATCTTGCCGCTTATCTTTCCGTTTTGTCATAGCGGTCTGTTTAAGTTTTGTCCAGGTTGTTTAGGATTTTATTCCGGTTTGTTTTTGTTTTTTCAAACCATTTCACCGGTAATATAATGCAAAATCCGGTCTTCTATTATTTCCAGTTTTCTTTTGTTTAGTCCTTTTATCATTTTTATTCAACGCCGATTCTAGTGATATGACATGCGCACACACTTTGGGCCTAATCTTAAAAGTTAATCATAAAACCCTGGGAAGCTGATCAAAGAATTTAAAGGAAATAAGAACGGTTTGGGATTATTTGAAGCCCGAGTCATGTGGAACTGGGGCAAGTTAAACATAAAGAAAACCGTTAAAAGCAAGATTCGCCAAATTGGCATGAGGGTCGTTCATAATAATGAGAAAGAGAGTGTCGCCCAACGGTGCTTTAGAAGTGACAAATGAACAAACAGATGTTGAATATAATTGTCAAGTCCAGCACCATCGGAAGAGACTATAAATCTATTGTTTAATTGTGTTGTTTGCACTTGGCATGTTTTGAAGACTGGAATGACGAAGGCATTTTATTCTGCTACCTAAACACTTTATCCTTCGTTACCCCTTTTTGAGCCTTATTTATTTTCTTTCATACCCCTCGTTCGGAATCAGTAGCAACGAAAAAAAAGAGAAAGAAAGAAAACAACAAAAACGAAAAAAAGAGAAAAGAAAAGAAAAGAAAAGAAGAATGAAAAAAAAAAAAGTCAAATGAAAAAAAGAGGAATTGGGAACTACGTTTGACCTGATTCCTCAAAGAGGATACGTAGGCGCTTCACGGCTCGGTCATAGTTTTGAAAAATGAAAAAAATCAGTTAGGATATCCCCAAGCAAGAAACCGGGGCAAAGGTTGCATTTATTGTGAATAAATCTAATTCCGAAGGTTGTAACTAATAACCCAAAATTAATGTATTTTTTTTGAGCCTTTTATACCCTTTCTTTCTAGCCTATCCAAAACCCACATTACGGTCCAAAGAAAGACCTTCTGACCAGTCTTCAAAAGATGCCAAGTCAGACAAATGAGAGAACATAACATTTTGTTCCACAGCAGAAAGGACTCTAATCTCCAACAGAAAGAGTCATACCGGCGACACTCCAAATCCCCAGCTGGAAAGTGATACAAATGAGAGAGTCTTATCGGTGAAAACCTTCACAGGCACCATAAGGCGATGAAAGCTGAGAGAAAACCAAAATGAGAGAGGCTTGATAGTGAAAACCCTTCGGGCACTACAAGTCGAATAAGATTGGGAATCAGATGGGGAATCGTCAAGGGAAGGTCTTGAGAGACGATTGACGGCAGAGGATAGGCCACATACGTATGTCATGGCCATTAGAGTCGGTATCTGCGTTTGATAGATTTTTATTTATAGTTTCTTTTGTTAAAGAGTCATCTTTTCCTTTGTCTTTTATTTTGTTTCTTTTTATTTTTTTCCTTTCATAGGAAAATTCCCTAGTAGAGTCTGTTTGGTCGGAACCAGTGGGAAATGACTTCAAAATAGGCCATCAACTAGTACATCCAAGTGGTACAAGGAACAGGCGCAAAACCCGTGTCAAGAAGGGTATCCCCATCAAGATGAGATTGATAAAAGGGATGGGCCAGTGTCAGCAATTAATATCATCCCCAGCAAGTTTGATAGCATAATGGAACACAAAGCTGGGAAAGGAGAAAGAGGAAACCATCCCCAACAAGAGTGGCATGACCGCTTACCATGTTTTTAAACTAACAAATTTTTCTTTGATTTAGAAACAGGGAAAATGAACGTTATTGATGGCGGAAAGACAGGCCATAAAGAAAATCATCAAACCGGGGCAGAAAATTTTCTCATTGTGAAAATTTTCTCGAAGACAGGCGCCCACCTGAATAACGAGAGGAATACTTTTATGTCTTAGTATAGACAGGCGCCCACCTGAATAACGAGAGGAATACTTTTTGTCTGTGCATTTCATATTTCAGGCACCCACCTGTATAACAAGGGAATACATTTCATGTCTTTACCATTAGGCGCCCACCTGTATAACAAGGGAATACATTCCACGTCTGTTCCAATAGGAGACGCACTTCCTAAGCCTAGCCTTTACCAATAGGAGACGCACTTCCTAAGTCTAGTTTTGCCAATAGGAGACGCACTTCCTAAGCTTTACCCATAGGAGACGCACTTCCTAAGTTATTTCACCCATAGGAGATGCATTTCCTCCTAAGTTTATTTTTACCCATAGGAGATGCATTTCCTCCTAAGTTTGTTTTAGTTTCACCCATAGGAGATGCATTTCCTCCTAAGTTTGTTTTAGTCCACCCATAGGAGATGCATTTCCTCCTAAGTTTGTTTTAGTTTCACCCATAGGAGATGCATTTCCTCCTAAGTTTGTTTCACCAATAGGAGATGCACATCCTAAGAATAGTTTCGTCAATAGGAGACGCACTTCCTAAGAATAGTTTCACCAATAGGAGACGCACTTCCTAAGCTAAGTTTCACCAATAGGAGACGCACTTCCTAAGCTAAGTTTCACCAATAGGAGACGCACATCCTAAGGAGACGCACTTCCTAAGAATAGTTTCACCAAGAGGAGACGCACTTCCTAAGAATAGTTTCACCAAGAGGAGACGCACATCCTAAGTTAGTCCTAAGATAAGTTTCACCAAGAGGAGACGCACTTCCTAAGAATAGTTTCACCTATAGGAGACGCACTTCCTAAGAATAGTTTCACCAGTAGGAGACGCACTTCCTAAGCCAAGTTTTACCAATAGGAGACGCACTTCCTAAGAATAGTTTCACCAATAGGAGACGCACTTCCTAAGTTTATTGTACCCAATAGGAGACGCACTTCCTAAGTTCAGTTTTACCATAGGAGACGCACTTCCTAAAGTTCAGTTTTACCATAGGAGACGCACTTCCTAAGTTCAGTTCTACCAATAGGAGACGCACTTCCTAAGTTCAGTTTTACCATAGGAGACGCACTTCCCAAGTTCAGTTCTACCAATAGGAGACGCACTTCCTAAGTTTATTGTACCCACAGGAGACGCACTTCCTAAGTTTATTGTACCCAATAGGAGACGCACTTCCTTAAAGTTTAGTTTTGCCCATAGGAGACGCACTTCCTAAGTTTACTTTTATCCCATAGGAGACGCACTTCCTAAATTAAGATTTCACGCATAGGAGACGCATTTCCTAAATTATTTTCATTCATAGGAGACGCACTTCCTAGTTCAAAATCATTAAGGTTTCACCCATAGGAGACGCACTTCCTAAGACTATTTAACCCCTAGGAGACGCACTTCCTAAGTTTAATTTCGTGCATAGGAAACGCACTTCCTGAATTAAGTTTACTTTAGGAGACGCACTTCCTAGTTTGGCTTTTTCAGGTTATACTTTTACTTTAGGAGATGCACTTCCTTAGTTTGGCTTTTTCAGGTTATACTTTATTTCAGGAGACGCACTTCCGGAATTGAGATTTCACCCTTAGGAGATGCACTTCGTAGTTTGATTCATTTTGAGTTCGACCATAAGAAACACAATTCCTAGTCTAGTTCTTTGAAGTTTTCACCCTTAGGAGACGCACTTCCTAGTTTAGCTCATTCCGATTCAACCATAGAAGAAGCACTTTCTAGTTTGAGTCATTGAGGTTTTTTTAGCAGACACATTTGCTAGCAAGAGTTTTGGTTTTACTCGTAGGAGATGCACATCCTAGCCTAGTCTTTAGTTTACTCTCATCATTGCATCAGTAGTATAAATAGGTTACAATTTTGCTAACGACTCACAAATCTTCCCAGTGCAAACTGGGTTAGGAAATTCTCGTTTGTTTTGTTTGTTTTGGTTGTAGGATCCCACCTGGAGAATAGAGGTTGTTAAATTCAAGATGATGAAGCCAGGCGCCTGCCCATAATAACAGAAGAATACATTCCAGTCTTTACTTTTCAAGTGTTGAAGTTGGGAGCCCGCCCATAATAACAGAGGCATACATTTCAAGATCAAGTCAGAAGACAATAAAACAGAGGGTTACAACAAGAATCTCCAGCAGGAAACAATAAAATCTCAGCACCGGAAACAGAAGGTTGCAACAAGAGGTCCCAGCACAAATTCAGGCGCATGAGTCAAAAGGAAGAAAAGAGGCGTCTTGAAAGAAGCAGCTGGTGAACATTAAATCATGCCCAGCATAACAAGTCTGATGAAGAGAGCCGTACCCACCAGAGGAACCGCCAAAAAGCTTGATGAAGAAAGCCATGTCCCTAGCGGACCGAGCAAAATGATGAAAACTGGTATTCAGAAAAGCAAAAGGCCAGTATCATGCCCAAATTCAAGAAAGAAAAGCACCGGAGGAAACACAAGCCGACAAGAAAGCAAGGCAACAAGAATAAATTTCAGTCTAGCCTAGCTTCTTGTTTTTATTTTAAGTACGGTGTAATAAGGAGATCGGTAAGCAGTGATAACAACATGCAACAGCAGTAACATTGCAATCCCACGGTAGTCCCAGCTACCAAAATTTCCCGAACTACATTAACCTGATTCCCCTTTAGCCAGGGATATGTAGGAAACCTTTGAAGCAAAGGTTCGGTTAAATCTTTTTCAAAAAATGCTTCACACGGAGTACTCGGATAGGCAAAAATCGCTCGCTTTATCTTTGCACGAAAACCCTTCGTGTCTTCGGGCAAAGAGGGGCAGCTGTAAGCACGTGATTTTTGCCCTATATGAGAAATACTCCCAAAAAATGCAAAATAAAATGATTTTCCTTGGTGTGCAATTTTTGAGTATTTTTGTGATATTTTTGGATAATTATTTGTATTTGTTTGTGTTTGCTTATTTGTTAAATTAATAAAAAATATAAAAATATGTCTCATTTTGCATGTAGGATTTAATTCTACAATTGTTAATAATTAAATTAGTTTTACAAAAATTAAAAATTACAAAAATAGGCATCTTTTGCATTTTTAGCATTTAATGTCCAAATGAACAATTTTATGCTTAATTATTACTTAATTGTGCGTTAATTGTTATTGGTAGTTAATTTGCGCTTTTATAACTTAATTTAGTTCTTAATAATAATTTAAGTATTTTTATAATTTAGTTTTAGAAAATAAAAGAAGAAAAGATAACAAAAATACAAATAAAAATCGGATTGGGCCACTTCTTCAATTTTCAACCCCAGGCCCAAACAATTGTCCACGACCCAGTCCACTTCACACGGGTCGACCCGGTCCGCCCCATTAACCCATTGACCCAAGACCCCTCTTTATTCAAAAAACAAAACAAAAGAAAAAAACAAAAAAAAAACAAAAACCCTAAAAACCTAAAACTAACCCATCCGCCCCTTCCCTATCTTCTTCTTCCCCAAATTCAAAAAACTCCTCCAAAGCTCCAACCAAGCATCCATGGCTGCCTAGCTTCCCCTCCCTATCTACACCAAACGACCCCTCCTTAGCTACACCAAACGACCCCTCCTTAGCTACACCAAACGACCCCCACGCCTTCATCTTCTTCCTCACCTCCAAATGACCTCTCCAGTCGCCGGAAAAACCAACTTCCCCCTCGCGTCTGCCATTGACGAGCAACTTGCCACTGCTGCGTCGTCGTCAACCACCATCACGTCCAAACAACCCTCCGACCTCCAGCTGTTACTGACCGTCAACCTCCAGTCCTCCACGCGTGCACAGTTTCTGTGTCACCTCCGAGCAGCTGCTCGACGTCCTTAAGCCAAGCAGACCCATCGAGCTGCTGCTACTATCGCCTGCTCGTGTTTGTTAGTTCGTCTGCTTCATCTCTCAATTGCTGCTGCTTCGTCTTCCCGTTCCAAACGTGTTGCGGGCTGCTGCTGTGGAGTTCTTCGTCGTTGGTTGTTGTCGCGTTGCTGTTTGCACTTCATCTTCTTCAAAGCTTGAGCTCGCCATGTCCGAGTTGCTCCGTAGCTGTTTCTTCTGCTTTCAGCTTGAGTCCAAACCAAACCCCCATAGATACTGCTTCGTCGACCAGCCAAAGCATCGCCATGGACGACCCCCAGACCATGCTTTTTTGCTTCTGTTTTGTCGACCCCATTGCCTTCTTCACCAATGGAAATAAAAAGAAGAAGAAAAGGGCTGCACAGAACAGCCTTCTCGTTTGTCGTCCGTTCGTGGTCGGCGTGAAGTTATCTTGGTGCGATACTCATTTCCGGACAGATTATTTTTCATCCAAGTTCATCGTCATTTGTTCTAAGCTTTGGTCATCGAAATAGTCCATACAATCGAGTTCGTCGTTATTCATCTCTGGTTAGTAGTTCTTGAGTTTTATTTTTGTCCGTATTTTATTTTGATATTTTCGAATCTAAAATCGGCAAATATTTGTTTTGTTCATGTCTATGGTTAGGTATTTGATTTTTTGTTTTGTTCATGTTCATGTGTTTTTGTTGAATTAATTTTCAGATTTCAAATGGAAGTTAATTAGTTATTTTTCATGTTTATTTCATGTTTGTATTGTTGTTTAAGTGAATATTTGTTAGTTTAATGCTTGTTAGATTCAAATTGAAATTTAATTAATCATTTCTTCAATTTGTTTCATGTTGTTATGAATTTTCCAGAAAATGTTAATGTTGTTTGAATCGTTAGAATCCGTCATGTTTGTTGCTTAAAAAACAGATTTAATTCATGCTCATCTTTGTTTGAAGTTCATGTTTAAATCCAGTGATTTAATGTGAGTTTATGTTTGTTTGTGATTTGTTGATTTAATTTGAATCATGCATATTGTTGTTGGTATTATTGTCTCTTTGTTCATCCATTAATGGTCTAAATTAACCAGGATTGGTTCCCGATATGGTTGATTTATTTCCATTAATTTGGAGTTTGTGTTGTTCATCATGATCATGTAAATTGTTGTTGAAGATTGTTGAGAAATTGGTCATCTTGACTATATTTTGGTTGAGTTATGATTAATTGATTGTTTAGAGCAGAGGGGTAATTTGGTAAATTGCATTGCATTCGGGGGTAGATGTGTAATTGCAATAAGGTCGGAAGGGTAGTTTGGTAATTGAACATTATTTTGATTCTTTATGTTAAGCATGTGGGACAAATATAATGGGGTGGGGTTTTTGATGTACTTGTTTAATATAATGGGGGACAAGACAAAACATAATGGGGAGGAATCTTGTACTTATTTAATATAAACATGGGAGACAAATTATAATGGGATTGTGTGGATGTACTTATTTAATGTAGGCATGGGGAACAAAGTTTAAAATAAAGAAAACATTAAGTAGTGGGATAAAGCATGCCATTGGGGGAATAATTTGGGGTAGGGAATGGAAGACTTGTCTTGCTATATATAGAGTCATTCTTGACATTAAAAAGGGAGGATAACTAGAACATTTGGAGGATTTTTTGAGAGAGTTTTTAGAACTTGAATATTATTGAGAGGATTTTTGGGGAGAGAGTTTTAATACGTGAGGTAGAACATAAAACATTTTTCTACATTTTGAGAGCGGACATACTTGAAATATTTTGAGAGTAAAAGAGAAATGCAATTTGAATTTTCACTCGAATAATTTCCGTTTGCTTTTCTCGAGTGTTATTCAAAATCCGAAACTACTGCCTCTTGCATCTGTTCTCTCTTCTGCTTTGATTGTGATTGTACTTTTGCACTGCTGAGTTTTCAATCTGTTACTGGGTCATTCTACTGGTTGTTACTGGTTTTGCGGTGTTGCTGAACCTGCTGTTGCCGCGTTATTACTGTTGCTGACTCCTACTTCTTTTGTTCTTGTACTGCTGTTTCCAGGTACACATTTGTACACTCTTGGCTTGAAGCGAAAAATGAAATATTAATCAGGCTCCTGTTCCTGTTGAATTCTTTTGTTTGGATCTGTGTTTGAATATTAATTTTCCTCTCTTTGTATAAAAATGTAGTCGATTAATTAATGAGTAATGAGGCTGCATATGTATGATTTCTTCATCTAATAATGCTAGTTTAAATTATTTGAAGAATAGTTAATCGGCTTTGATATTATTGTGTATCCCTCTCATGTTCTAGCATTAGTAAATAATAGAATATAAAAATGAAAGCAGTTTTTCTTTGTACAAACTCGATCGCAATTTTCCAATCGCATTAGCCGTAAACTAATAACTAATAAGTTACGTTTTCAGCATGTAAATAATTAAGAGATTTTCTTTTATTTTAGAGACGAACTTAATAGAAAATATAGTCACTATAGGTTTATCCTTTAAAATAAAAATGAGACGAGCCTCGCCAAATAAATCACAAACCGCCGGGGCCCTCAATAAAATACATAACCATTGACTAGACTTTGGATTTGGCCGTTTAATGAACCTTCACGGCCTCTTCCTAAAATAACAATACGTTAGACTCTTTAGGACGCGCCTTAATAAATCTTACCTTCTTAAACTCGGGTGCACATTTATGTGACCCAAATCCAATTCTCAACGGAGTCGAAATGTGTTTCTAATCACGGGTACATTGATTGTGACGTGGTTCGAGATGCGTGTCCATGACGTTGCAAATTCATTTTAAAAAAAATAAGAATGAGATGAGCCTCGCCAAATAAAATACAAATTGCGGGGCCCTCAGTAAATATTTGCTTTAAAAATTGTTTAGACTTCGGGATGGACCGTTTAGTAAAATTCCACGGTCCTACCCAAAATAAATACGCTAGTCGCTTTAGGCGCGCCTTTAATAATTTAATTTCCTTAAACTCGGGTGCACATTGATGTGACCCAAATCCAAATCTCAACGGAGTCAAAGTGTGTCGACGACCACGGGTACATTGATTGTAACGCGGTTCGAGATACATTTTCACAACGTTGCAATTCTTGATAAAAACAGTAAATGATAAAAGCGGTTAAAAGTTAAATTTTGCACATAAGTTCACACTTGTATAAAATCAGATAATCAAGCCGAATATAACAGTTGAGCGACCGTGCTAGAACCACAGAACTCGGGAATGCCTAACACCTTCTCCCGGGTTAACAGAATTCCTTATCCGGATTTCTGGTACGCAGACTGTAATATGGAGTCATTCTTTTCCTCGATTCGGGATTAAAATTGGTGACTTGGGACACCCTAAATCTCCCAAGTGGCGACTCTGAAATAATTAAACCAATCCCGTTTCGATTGTCCTTTAATTGGAAAAAACTCCCTTGTGCCCTCGCGGGTGCGGAAAAAGGAGGTGTGACACATAGCATTCAACATTCTTGTAGAGAAGATCATCGAAAATATTCTGCATAGCTCTTTGGTAAGTAGCACCAGCGTTCTTCAAGCCAAAAGGCATTACCTTGTAGCAATAAATACCCTTTGGGGTATGGAATGCAATAAGCTCTTCATCTTTTGGTGCCATGCGTATTTGGTTATAGCCCGACGAACCGTCCATGAAAAACATTTCCTCGTAACCAGTAGTAGCATTGATCATCAGCTCTGGAATAGGAAGTGGCAATTCATCTTCCGGATATGCATTGTTGAGATCTCTAAAGTCAACGCACACTCGAATCTGGCCATTCTTCTTCCTTACAAGGACAATACTTGAAACCCATGTTGGGTATTTAACTTCACGAATAAAGTCAGCTTCGATGAGTTTTTTAACTTTAGTTTCAATCAAGGGAACCAAGTCCGGCCTAAAGCACCTTTGAGCTTGCTTAACAAGACGAACACCATTCTTGACCGCGAGGTGTTGGACTGCCACTTTAGGGTCCAAGCCAGGCATCTCTTTGTAGCTCCAAGAAAAGACATCCATGTACTCCTTGAGTAACTCAATATAAGTGCTCTCTTCATCAACTTCTAATAAAGCGCTTAGGTAGGTGGGTCTTGGTTCTTCATCAGTGCCAAGGTTAACTTCTTTTAAGGCATCAATCATTGCCTTCACTCCTTCTTCAAGTTCTGGCGGAGTATCTTTTGCATCTTCATCTTCTCTAGGGCCCCCATCATTGAAGGATATGTGATAACATGGTAAAACACCCTCCAATTCTGCATTATCCTCCATTGAAGATGGAATACTGTTCTCGCCTTGTATAATGACATGATACAAAGAACCCACACTTTCTTCATCGTCATCACGTTCTTTAGTGTAGACCATAATGTATAGCTTCACTTTCATTACTTCTTTACATGAAACCACAAGTTTTGTTTGTCGCCTCATTCTAGAAGGAACCAAACTTTGGAAATCCTTAGAGATCTTCTGGATTTTGGGCGAAGCGGGTGTTCTTACGCTTTGAAAATTTTTCTGGAACTTGTTCCCCTTCTTTAATGGACCCAATCTTTCAAACACGGAGGTCCTTGTCACACCTCCTTTTTACATACCCGAGAGGGTACAAGGGAGTTTTTCCAATTAAAGGACAATCGAAATGGGATTGGTTTATTTATTTCAGAGTCGCCACTTGGGAGATTTAGGGTGTCCCAAGTCACCAATTTTAATCCCGAATCGAGGAAAAGAATGACTCCATATTACAGTCTGCGTACCAGAAATCCGGATAAGGAATTCTGTTAACCCGGGAGAAGGTGTTAGGCATTCCCGAGTTCCGTGGTTCTAGCACGGTCGCTCAACTGTTATATTCGGCTTGATTATCTGATTTTATACATGTTAAACCTATGTGCAAGTTTTAAACTCTTGACCGCTTTTATTATTATTTTTTACGAGAATTGCAACGTCGTGAAAATATATCTCGAACCACGTTACATCAATGCACCCGTGGTTATTGACATATCTCGACTCGGTTGAGATTTGGATTTGGGTCACATAAATGTGCACCCGAATTTAGGGAGATAACATTATTAAAGGCGCGCCTAAAGCAACTAGCGCATTATTATTTTGGGGTAGGGCCGTGAAATTTGCTAAACGGCCCGTCCCGGAATCTAAGTATTTAATACATATATTTTATGAGGGCCCCGCAATTTGTCCCTTTTATTTGGCGAGACTCATCTCATTTTATTTTATTTTTTATTATTATTTATTTTTATTTTTATATTTTAAAAGGATGCCATTTTTACGCCTTTAACAATACTAAACCTTACGGCTTCTTTACAACTAAAATCTCATAACTTGTCAAGATTTAATAAAATGAGTCTAGTGAATGGGTGTTTCGGAAGTGGTAACAACAAGTACTAATGCTAATTTTGTCCGAACGAACTAAGCAAAGGACCACGAACAAATTAACGTCAAACTTGTGTCATAGAACAACTAGCCCAACTTAATTAAATGGCATCAAATAAACAAGAATAACACAACGCAAAATGAACAAAATGCACACGGTGAAAACATAAACAGAGAATTATCATACGAATTTCTATATTGCATCTTCGAACATTTAACGTAACATTTCCTTATCTAATACTTGAGGTTTACTAACCTGAACAAACAGAAACGGATAGAGCCATGGACCAAACCTCTACATCGACCTCAACGACCAACCTTGACGTACCGGACCTCGACGAAAAAAATGACCTCACCGGACTGCACGACGGCAGTGAAGGAACAGCGATAACATGGGCTGATTGGTTGTCGTGTTTGGACAGAACAGCTGAAGCAGTGGTGGTGGGTCGTTTGGCTTGAGGAAGGAGCAACTATGGTGGTTTCACGGAGGTGGGGAAGTTCGGAGGTGGTAACGACGATGGTGAATGTTCGGAGGAGCTGGGCATCGTTTGTGGTGGTGTTCGGACGTGAGGCATGCAGGACAGTGACGACGCAGCAGGTAGCGATGCGGACTGCTGGTTTTTCCGGTGATTGACGGGGACAGTGACGACGATGGAGTTGGGTCAGCTGGGGCGTTGCTGGATGGGTAACAATGGTGGTTTGTTGACGGTGGTGATGGAGGAGGCAGAAGGGGTGGTTGTTTGGGGTGGTTTTGGCGGTGGAAGGGTCTGTTTGGTGTAGGGTTTGGTTGCGATAGTAGGGGTGCCGGGGAAGGTGACGGAGTGGTCGTTTGGTGGTGTTGTTTATGGAGGTGGTGTTTGGGCGTGACGACGAGGGGTGGGGAAGCTCTTTTGCTAGGATTTTGTTCTTCTTCTTTTTTAAGAAGAAGAAGGTCTACAGTACCCGTTCAAAATTTTTCCAAAAAAAGTCCTCCTTCCAAAAATGTTTGTCCGTGTATTTAGTATCCCTTTGCTAGGAAAATGAGCCCCACGCGTGGTGGGGTTCAAGGTTTGTGTCCCCCACGCGTGGTAGGGTTCCCCGTGTACGGTGTTCCGTCCGTGTTCCCCACGCGTGGTGGACTCGGATTATTATGGGCTAGGTCCGAAAATTAGGCCTAAAAACGGGTAAGTTAAAACCCAAATATTATTCTTTTTCCCGGACCCGAGAATAAGAACACGACGTTGCTTAACTAGTCCTATGTAAGCAAAATAACTACCAAAAATAAGACTAATATTTAAACAAAACTATATCTTTTTTTAAATATTTTTCAAGATTTAAAATAGCTACAAAATATTAATAAAACTATTTTTTGTAATTTTCGTTTTTTATATAAAGATAAAATATAAAGTAATATTTTTTTATTTTTTTCAACAATTAAAATGACTACAAAACATTATTAGAACTACATTTTTTTGGCAATTTTCGAAATTATGTAAAGAACAAAATAAGGTACTATTTTTTTGTATTTTTCAAGTTTATGAGAAATACATAAACTAAAATATATATATATATATTTTGTAATTTTCTTTTGCGATGAAAATTAAGTAAAAATAGTTAAAATAACTATATTAGACCCGATTTCACATATTCACGCTAAAAATGTGAAAATTCTCGGGGAGGGTCAAAAATCAGGTGTCTACAGCTACCCCTCTTTGACTGGAAACACGAAGAGTTTTCCGACAAAGAACGACTAGACATGTTTTTGACCCGACCATTACTTGGACCGAGCCCTGGTATCTGAGCTGCCTACATATCCTTGGTTATACAGGAATCAGGCCACGTGTAGTTCGGAAATGAGAGAGATGGTAAAGTGTACCGAGGTGAAGAGCCGATCGAGGTGCCGTTCCGTTGAGGTTCCGGTCCGTGGTCCTGTCATTACATCAAAAATGAAAACTGAAAAAGACTAACTAAGCCTATCAGCTACTAGTTACAAGGATTCCTATCTTTAAGTCTTCTGAAACTTGATCTTGAGTCTTGAATGGTGCTTCATACAGACTTTGGATTTGAACCTTGATACTTGCGAGTTGTAGGTGCTAGTTCTTGAGCAGACCACATATGTTCTCCACTTCCGTACTTTGGATTATTTTTTCTCTTTTTTTTTCTTTTTCTTTTTTTGTTTTTGTTTTGTTTTTTGTGACTAGATTTTGTTGACTATCTCAGACTGTTGACTCGCATTCTTGAGGCGAGCTTCTTGTTGTTTCTAACTTGGATCGAATGCTGGGGATTTTTGTTGTAGCCTTCTGCCTTCCAATGGGTTACGGCTTGACCTTGAACGATGTTCCTCTGTTCTACAGGTGGACCCCTAACTTCTTCAATCTTTGACATATAACAACCTCCGCTCTACAGGCAGGCTCCTGACAACCAAAATAAACAACACAAATGAAATTTCCTAACCCAGTTTGCACTGGGAAGGTTTGTGAGTCGTTAGCAAAATCGTAACCCACCGACACTACTGATGCAATGCTGAGAGTGAACTAAAGACTAGACTAGGATGTGCATCTCCTACGAGTAAAATCTCAATTTAGGAAGTGAGTCTCCTAAAATAAAATATATCCTGAAAAAGCCAAGCTAGGAAGTGCGCCTCCTATTGGTAAAACATGGAACGTATTCCCTTGTTATACAGGTGGGCGCCTGGCTTCAACACTTGAAATGAAAAGATTGAAATGTATGCCTCTGTTCTATGGGCGGGCTCCCAACTTCAACACTTGTAATGAAAAAGACTGAATGTATTCCTCTCGTTATACAGGTGGGCGCCTGGCTTTAGGAAAATTAAACATTGATAATCTAAAAAGCTAAAAATGACTCTCTTTTTTTTTGATTTTTTGATCCTAGGAGAAAATTCATCGGACTAGGTCTCGTTTTTTATTATCTTAGGAGAAAGATTCACCAGACTAAGATTTGGATCCTAGGAGAAGGTTCATCAGACTAGGTCTCTATCTTAGGAGAAAAATTCATCGGACTAAGATTTTGATCCTAGGAGAAGGTTCATCAGACTAGGTCTTGTTTTTTTGGTATCTTAGGAGAAAGATTCATCAGACTAAGATTTGCATCCTAGGAGAAGGTTCATCAGACTAGGTCTCTATCTTAGGAGACAAACTCGTCAGACTAAGATTTGGATCCTAGGAGAAGGTTCATCAGACTAGGTCTTGTTTTTTTTTGGTATCTTAGGAGAAAGATTCATCGGACTAAGATTTTGATCCTAGGAGAAGGTTCGTCAGACTAGGTCTCTATCTTAGGAGAAAAATTCGTCAGACTAAGATTTTGATCCTAGGAGAAAGTTCATCGGACTAGGTCTTGTTTTTTTTGGTATCTTAGGAGAAAGATTCATCAGACTAAGATTTTGATCCTAGGAGAAGGTTCGTCAGACTAGGTCTCTATCTTAGGAGAAAAATTCGTCAGACTAAGATTTTGATCCTAGGAGAAGGTTTATCAGACTAGGTCTTTTTTTTGGTATCTTAGGAGAAAGATTCATCAGACTAAGATTTTGATCCTAGGAGAAGGTTCGTCAGACTAGGTCTCTATCTTAGGAGAAAAATTCATCAGACTAAGATTTTGATCCTAGGAGAAGGTTCGTCAGACTAGGTCTCTATCTTAGGAGAAAAATTCATCAGACTAAGATTTTGATCCTAGGAGAATGTTCATCAGACTAGGTCTTTTTTTTTTGGTATCTACTTAGGAGGAAATGCATCTCTTATGGGTAAAATAAACTTAGGAGGAAATGCGTCTCCTATGGGTAAAAACAAACTTAGGAGGAAATGCGTCTCCTATGGGTAAAAACAAACTTAGGAGGAAATGCGTCTCCTATGGGTAAAATAAACTTAGGAGGAAATGCATCTCCTATGGGTAAAATAAACTTAGGAGGAAATGCATCTCCTATGGGTGAAACTAAAACAAACTTAGGAGGAAATGCATCTCCTATGGGTAAAACTAAACTTAAGAGGAAATGCATCTCCTATGGGTAAAAACTAAACTTAGGAGGAAATGCATCTCCTATGGGTGAAACTAAAACAAACTTAGGAGGAAATGCATCTCCTATGGGTAAAAACTAAACTTAGGAGGAAATGCATCTCCTATGGGTGAAACTAAAACCAACTTAGGAGGAAATGCATCTCCTATGGGTAAAACTAAACTTAGGAGGAAATGCATCTCCTATGGGTAAAACTTTAATGATTTTAAACTAGGAAGTGCGTCTCCTATTAATGAAATCTTCACTTAGGAAGTGCGTCTCCTATGCGTGAACCAATTCCTTCTTCCTGCATTATTTACTTACATGTGTTGTCTTCCCTCAAAACTGTTGGGGATTATTTAGATGGGGATGACTTTTCCCTTTTTTTTTCTTTTTTTTCATTATTATCTTTTTATTCTTCTTTTTTTTTTTATTCTTTTGTTTTTGCATAGCTTCTTCCTTAAAGACTACCTCCCTTGAGAGTCGTTTTGCCTTTTCCTGAAAGGAACCGCTGATGATACCGACTTTCACCAAACTTGTGTTGGACTCCTCGAAACTGCTAGGGATAACACTGTTGGGGAATTATTTACTTACCTGTTGGGGGTAAAATTTTATCAGCTGGGGATAACGCTGTCGAGGATAACACTGCTGGGGGATTCTGATTCCTTCATAACTAGTGCTTCACTCTTCGGAAGGCTGTTGGGAATGATGCTGGCCTCTTGCTTTTTCTGAGCTCAAGTTTCATCCCTTTACTGGGGAATAACTTCCTCCATTGAAACTTATTATGTTGAGGGCAACACTGGTTCTAAGACCGCTTCCCTTGAGACTGGCGTTATCTTTTATTCTTCCCCGAATGGGTACCTGACTTCCAGAAAATTTTCTAAATGGAAGGAAAATTTTCTGCCCCGGTTTGATAATATCCCTTGTGGCATGCAGTTCTGGCATCAATTCCATTTCCGTTACCTGCTTCAAATCAAACAAAATTTGTTAGTTTAAAACATGGTGGTTGGTTGTGATACTCCTACTGGGATGGCTTTCCCTTTCTCCTTCATTGCTCTGTGTTCCACAACTTGTTGGGGATGATATCATTTGCTGGGGATAATCCCTTTCTGCTGGGGATATCCCTCTTCTTTTGTGGCATAGCTTGGAAACTGGCATTTCCCCGACCTTTTAGTCTAGTATGGATTTCGCCAAATCATGCTCACTGCTCTCCTTGCTTTGTTCACGGGCCTTGTCTTTGAGGTTTATAACCTTGGTTTTGGCAAGGATATCCCTCTTGACGCTCGTCAATCCTTTTGTCAATTCCCTTTTGCTGGGGATATCTTTATTGACACTGGCCTCGCGCTTGTTCCTCGCTGACTATACCACTTGGATGTACTAGTCAGATCTTATCTTGCATAATTGGAAAGCTGATGGCATATTTTGAAGTCATTTCATACTTGTTCTGACCAGACAGACTCTATTGGGGAATTTTTCTATGAAAGGAAAAAGATAAAAGGGAACAGAATAAAAAGACAAAGAAAAATGACTCTTTAACAAAAGAAACTATAAATAAAAACCTATCAAATGCAGACACCGACTCTAATGGTCATGACATGCGCCTGTGGCCTATCCTCTACCGCCAATCATCTTTCAAGATCTTCAATTGGCAATTCCCCCTCTGATTCTCAATCCTATTCGACTTGTAGTGCCCGAAGGGTTTTCACTATCAAGTCTCTCTCATTTTGTTTTTTCTCTCAGCTTTCATCGCCTTATGGTGCTCGCGAAAATTTTCACCGATAAGACTCTCTCATTTGTATCACTTTCCAGCTGGGGATTCGGAGTGTTGCCGGTATGACTCTTTCTATTGGAGATTAGAGTCCTTTCTGCTATGGAACAGAATGTTATGTTCGCCGGTAAGACTCTCATTTGTCTGACTTGGCATCTTTTGAAGACTAGTTAGAAGGTCTTTCTTTGGACCGTAATGTGGGTTTTGGATAGTCTAGAAAGAAAGGGTATAAAAGGCTCAAAAAATACATTAATTTTGGGTTATTAGTTACAACTTTTGGAATTAGATTTATTTACAACAAACGCAACTTTTGCCCCCAGTTTCTTGCTTGGGGATATTTTAATTGATTTTTTTTTCATTTTCTAAAACTATGACCGAGCCGTGAAGCGCCTACGTATCCTCTTTGAGGAATCAGGTCAAACGTAGTTCCCAATTCCTCTTTTTCATTTGATTTTTTTTCTTTGTTATCAATTTTCTTTTCTTTTCTTTTCTTTTTTTTTTCTCTTTTTTTTCGTTGTTGTTTTCTTTCTTTCTCTCTTTTTTTTCCGTTGCTACTGATTCCGAACGAGGGGTATGAAAGAAAAATAAATGAGGCTCAAAAGGGGTAACGAAGGATAGAGTGTTTAGGTAGCAGAACAAAATGCCTTCGTCATTCCAGTCTTCAAAACATGCCAAGTGCAAACAACACGATTAAACAATAGATTTATAGTCTCTTCCGATGGTGCTGGGCTTGACAATTATGTTAAACATTTGCTTTTTCCTTTGTCATTTCTAAAGCACCGTTGGGCGACACTCTCATTATAATGAATGACCCTCATGCCAATTTGGCGAATCTTACTTTTAAACGGGTTTCTTTGTGTTTAACTTGCCCCAGTTCCACATGACTCGAGCTCTGAATAATCCCAAACCGTTCTTATTTCCTTTGAATGCTTTGATCACATTCCCGAGGTTTTATGATTAACTTTAAAGACTGGGCCCAAACTGGGTGCGCATGTCCTGTCACTAGAATCGGCGCTGAACAAAAATGGTAAAAAGACTAAACATAAGACGAATGGAAACAACAAAAGACCGGATTTGTATTAGACTACCGATGAAATGGTTTGAATAATAAAACAAACAAAACAACCAGAATAAAATCCTAACAACCTGGACAGAACTTAAACAAACCGCTATGACAAAACGGAAAGATAAGCGGAAAGATATTGACACAAAACAAAATCCGAATTATAATCCTAATAATCCGAACAACGGAAATGACAACAAAATAAGCCACCAACAGCTTCTCTCTTGCTAACCAAGGAACGGAGCGACCTCCCATTTTATCAAAAACCGGCATCTTAGCCACTGAGCTTTGCATCAATACTGCCAAGACCATTACCAACTTCAATATCATCAACCTCCGTCAACAAGTTCCCAATAGGATTCTGCGCGGTGTTCTGGGTGTCATTGTCCGGCTTACCACAAACCAACCACCTTTCTTTCTTTGTGATTCAAAAACAAAACAGGTTAGAATGGACTCAGTCAGTCCTCATTATTGACAACATCTTTTTTTCTTTTTTTTTCGATTTTTTTTTCATTCATTTTTTCCTTTTTTCATTTCTTTTTTTTTTCTTTTTCTTTTTCATTTTTTTTTCTTTTCATTCTTTTTTTTTCATTTCTTTTTTTTGCTTTTCTTTTTGTTGTGGTCGAATCTTATGGAGATTGCCTACGTATCATGACCCCGCATGAATCAGACCTTGCGTAGTTCGGACCACTAAAAGATAAACAATACTAAACATTTTTCATATTAGAACAAACTGGGTTTCAAAGGTTTGAATATGACCTACAAACTCGAAAATCAAACAACCCACATATTCTAATCAAAAGCTTTACAAACTCAAAAACAAAAGGCTAGCTCCCTTTCTCTGTTCGACAAATGCAACCAAACGGTTATTTTTGCAAATGTGGCCCCTTCCAAATTTCACATGAATTTTGAGGCCGGGGAGGATTATTTATGACACTTTACAAACTTGTCCGTTCTTTTACGAAAATAGCCTTTCGACAACTGAAAGATACTCTAAGGCTATTTCAACAAGAACGGTTTAAGACGCGGCCGAAGCTGGATCGGCTTATTTTATTTTTTCATTTTTTTTTGACTAAACATCCAAACGGCATTCACCTGACCGTTGACTCTTTGTTTTTTTTTTTTCAGATTACGATAAAAACCTTGTGTTGCAAACACGACCTTTCGACGTCTCGGGGACGAAGCTTTTTAAGGCTGTGTGGGTCAACTGGACCAAACTCCTAGACATGACCCAAAAGGTGGATGTTTACGCAAAGTCAGCCTTCCGGCGTCCCTTTCGGGAACATTCAGCTATTTATGACAAACAGCATCTCCTGACTTAGTTATGACTCTTTTATTGTTTTTCAAAAATAGGAAACTCAATATTGCAAACACGGCCTGTCAACGTCTCGGGGACGAAGATTTTTAAGGCTGTGTGGGTCAACTGGACCAAATCTTAAAAAATGACCCAAAGGTGGCTGTTTATGCAAAGTCAGCCTTCCGGCGTCCCTTTCGGGAACATTCGGCTATGTCTTGATAAAACAACATCACCAAAATTAAAATTTGACATATATTTTTTGTTATTTATTTATTTTTGGCTTTTTTAGCAAAATGGGGGTTGGACCCGATGAGGGTTGCCTACGTATCTCACATCCGGTGAGAATCAAACCCGCGTAGTTCGGGCAAAATAAACGATAAATAATAATAAAACATTTTTTTTGAATTTTCAATTTCATACTAAAACAAACTTGATTACAAAAGTTTAAACACTAACAATACTAACAGATTTTGACAAAAGACAACAAACGGTCTCGAAAATCAAATAACCCGCATACTCTAAAAATATTACAAACTCAAAACAAAAGGCCAGCTTCCTTTCTCCGTTTGACAAATGCAACCAAACGGTTATTTTTGCAAATGTGGCCCCTGTCAAACTTCACATGAATTTTGAGGCTGGGGAGGATTATTTTGACACTTTACCAACTTGTCCATTCTTTTACGAAAACAACCTTTCGACAACTGAAAGATACTCTAAGGCTATTTCGGCAAGAACGGTTTAAGACGCGGCCGAAGCTGGCTCGACTTATTATGACAAAATTCAAACGGTATTCACCTGACCGCCGACTCTTTGTTTTTTTTTTCAAATTATAATAAAAACCTGATGTTGCAAACACGGCCCTTCAGCGCCTCGGGGACGAAGATTTTTAAGGCTGTGTGGGTCCATATCTCAAAATGACCCAAAGGTGGCTGTTTATGCCAAGTCAGCCTTCCGGCGTCCCTTTCGGGAACATTCGGCTATTTATGACAAAACAGCATCACCTGACTTATTTATAACTCTTTTTTATCATTTTTCAAATTAGAAAAGTCAATATTGCAAACACGGCCTTTCAACGTCTCGGGGACGAAGCTTTTTAAGGCTGTGTGGGTCAACTGGACCAAATCTTAAAAAATGACCCAAAGGTGGCTGTTTATGCAAAGTCAGCCTTCCGGCGTCCCTTTCGAGAACATTCGGCTATGCCTTGATAAAACAGCGTCACCCGACTTCTTTGTGACAAAATTAAAATTTTGACATGTTTCTTTTGTTATTTATTTTTATTATTATTATTATTATTTATTTATTTTTGGCTATTTTAGCAAAAAGGGGGTTGGACCCGATGAGGGTTGCCTACGTATCTCACATCCGATGAGAATCAAACCCGCGTAGTTCGGGCGAATAAACTATTTTTGAGAAGACCCTTTTCCACTCTCCATTTTTTTTTACAACAAACAAACAAGCTATTATTTTTTCATTCATAACAAATAAACAAACTATTATTTGTCATTCATAACAAACAAACAAACTAACGTAAACATAAAACATTCCTTTTTTTTCAGAATTTCGACAGAGTTTCGATAAAACTTGGACATTGGTTTTTTCTAAAAATAAGTAGCTACATCTCTACACTGTTATTTTCTCCTCTTTTCACGTTTTTTTTAATTTGTGGAAAATGATGACAACATACAAAATCTTTTGAATTTTCGTGTTTTATATATATATATATATATATATATATATATATATATATATATATATTTATATTTATTATTATTTTTCAAAAATGTGGCATGGGGGACATAGGGAATTCCAAGACTTCTTGGATTCCACAAATGTTCCCCATGTGCTTTTTCCCAAAAATGAAGCGTGGGGGACATGTGGAATTCCAAGACTTCTTGGATTCCACAAATGGTCCCCATGTGCTTTTCCCCAAAAATGAAGCATGGGGGACATAGTGGATTTCAAGACTTCTTGGATTCCACAAATGTTCCCCACGTGCTTTTCCCAAAAATGAAGCGTGGGGGACATGTGGAATACCAAGGCTTCTTGAATTCCACAATGTTCCCCATGTGCTTAATTAATATAATAGCATATTTATCTAAAAAATCGTGCAACTTTCTTATTTAACGTGATCAGTATGATAAGGAGTGTCATTTGTCCGCAAATATCATTGGTCCGCCAGATGACCCATTAACCCTTGAACAAATACAACATGTAGCACATAGGATGCCAAAGATGGTCTATTATTTTCAGGTTGCTTGTCCTAGACGGACCCAACCCCTGTGTTGAGTCCCCTAAGTCAAATGCACATGATGCAAATAAACGTTCCTACTAGGGATCCGGCATGTGGCTTTGTTATACTAGGTTCAGAACCTGGGTGTTTGTTCTAGACCTGGCTTACCCGAGCGGACAGCTCGAGCCGAGGGGGGGCAGCGTACCGGGAATACAGAAGCTTCACCGGCTTAGCAACTTATCCGAACCTCGTTCTAAATTGGGATTTGACACTATACAGAAAAGAAGTCATACGAAGTACGCCCTTCTTCATGATTTAGAAGACTCAGAGAGAAGATGGGTTTCGGCACAGTTTATATACAGTTCAAATAATATCAAAGCGGTAAAAGCAGCATTTAGCACATTAGGCTTAAAACATGTAATAAAATCATATAATAAATAAAGCCAAATAATAACAATTATTCTAAGCTCGAATTCTTAACCCTGAACCAGTGGTTCTGGGTCGACAGAGATCCCCAGTGGAGTCGCCAGAGCTGTCACACCTCCTTTTTACATACCCGAGAGGGTACAAGGGAGTTTTTCCAATTAAAGGACAATGGAAACGGGATTGGTTTATTTATTTCAGAGTCGCCACTTGGGAGATTTAGGGTGTCCCAAGTCACCAATTTTAATCCCGAATCGAGGAAAAGAATGACTCCATATTACAGTCTGCGTACCAGAAATCCGGATAAGGAATTCTGTTAACCCGGGAGAAGGTGTTAGGCATTCCCGAGTTCCGTGGTTCTAGCACGGTCGCTCAACTGTTATATTTGGCTTGATTATCTGATTTTATACATGTTAAACCTATGTGCAAGTTTTAAACTCTTGACCGCTTTTATTATTATTTTTTACGAGAATTGCAACGTCGTGAAAATATATCTCGAACCACGTTACATCAATGCACCCGTGGTTATTGACATATCTCGACTCGGTTGAGATTTGGATTTGGGTCACATAAATGTGCACCCGAATTTAGGGAGATAACATTATTAAAGGCGCGCCTAAAGCAACTAGCGCATTATTATTTTGGGGTAGGGCCGTGAAATTTGCTAAACGGCCCGTCCCGGAATCTAAGTATTTAATACATATATTTTATGAGGGCCCCGCAATTTGTCCCTTTTATTTGGCGAGGCTCGTCTCATTTTATTTTATTTTTTATTATTATTTATTTTTATTTTTATATTTTAAAAGGATGCCATTTTTACGCCTTTAACAATACTAAACCTTACGGCTTCTTTACAACTAAAATCTCATAACTTGTCAAGATTTAATAAAATGTGTCTAGTGAATGGGTGTTTCGGAAGTGGTAACAACAAGTACTAATGCTAATTTTGTCCGAACGAACTAAGCAAAGGACCACGAACAAATTAACGTCAAACTTGTGTCATAGAACAACTAGCCCAACTTAATTAAATGGCATCAAATAAACAAGAATAACACAACGCAAAATGAACAAAATGCACACGGTGAAAACATAAACAGAGAATTATCATACGAATTTCTATATTGCATCTTCGAACATTTAACGTAACATTTCCTTATCTAATACTTGAGGTTTACTAACCTGAACAAACAGAAACGGATAGAGCCATGGACTAAACCTCTACATCGACCTCAACGACCAACCTCGACGTACCGGACCTCGACGAACAAAACGACCTCACCGGACTGCACGACGGCAGTGAAGGAACAGCGATAACATGGGCTGATTGGTTGTCGTGTTTGGACAGAACAGCTGAAGCAGTGGTGGTGGGTCGTTTGGCTTGAGGAAGGAGAAACTATGGTGGTTTCACGGAGGTGGGGAAGTTCGGAGGTGGTAACGACGATGGTGAATGTTCGGAGGAGCTGGGCGTCGTTTGTGGTGGTGTTCGGACGTGAGGCATGCGGGACAGTGACGACGCAGCAGGTAGCGATGCGGACTGCTGGTTTTTCCGGTGATTGAAGGGGACAGTGACGTCGATGGAGTTGGGTCAGCTGGGGCGTTGCTGGATGGGTAACAATGGTGGTTTGTTGACGGTGGTGATGGAGGAGGCAGAAGGGGTGGTTGTTTGGGGTGGTTTTGCCGGTGGAAGGGTCTGTTTGGTGTAGGGTTTGGTTGCGACAGTAGGGGTGCCGGGGAAGGTGACGGAGTGGTCGTTTGGTGGTGTTGTTTATGGAGGTGGTGTTTGGGCGTGACGACGAGGGGTGGGGAAGCTCTTTTGCTAGGGTTTTGTTCTTCTTCTTTTTTAAGAAGAAGAAGGTCTACAGTACCCGTTCAAAATTTTTCCAAAAAAAGTCCTCCTTCCAAAAATGTTTGTCCGTGTATTTAGTATCCCTTTGCTAGGAAAATGAGCCCCACGCGTGGTGGGGTTCAAGGTTTGTGTCCCCCACGCGTGGTGGGGTTCCCTGTGTACGGTGTTCCGTTCGTGTTCCCCACGCGTGGTGGACTTGGATTATTATGGGATAGGTCCGAAAATTAAGCCTAAAAGCTGGTAAGTTAAAACCCAAATATTATTCTTTTGCCCGGACCCGAGAATAAGAACACGACGTTGCTTAACTAGTCCTATGTAAGCAAAATAACTACCAAAAAATAAGACTAATATTTAAACAAAACTATATCTTTTTTTAAATATTTTTCAAGATTTAAAATAGCTACAAAATATTAATAAAACTATTTTTTGTAATTTTCGTTTTTTATATAAAGATAAAATATAAAGTAATATTTTTTTATTTTTTTCAACAATTAAAATGACTACAAAACATTATTAGAACTACATTTTTTTGGTAATTTTCGAAATTATGTAAAGAACAAAATAAGGTACTATTTTTTTGTATTTTTCAAGTTTATGAGAAATACATAAACTAAAATATATATATATATATATATATATATATATATATATATATATATATATATATATATATATATATTTTGTAATTTTCTTTTGCGATGAAAATTAAGTAAAAATAGTTAAAATAACTATATTAGACCCGATTTCTCATATTCACGCTAAAAATGTGAAAATTCTCGGGGAGGGTCAAAAATCAGGTGTCTACAGTCCTCACAGGTGATTTTCCAAGTCGATCAAAGACACAAGGTTTGTTAGAAGAGGCAGATTCGTCTGCTACATTGATATAATTGCTACTCGCCCTTCTTATGGAGATGCACATTGGTGATGGTTGCTTGTATCCTAAACCTTCACGTGGTTGTCTCGTTGCAGCTTCTGATAGGAGCTTCCTAAATCTGATGGCTCATTGGGATTGTATTCAGCTTTTGCAAATAGCTTGTAAGCGTTAGGATCAAAACCTTCATCTATTCGCTTTGTAGGGAGTGCCATATTCTACCAATGATTTTGGGCTACAAACCCCTGCAAGTAGCTTCGAGGACAACTTTACTGCCTCAATTCATTTTACCGGAAGAGTTAACTCCTTTAGCGTCTTGGTTTGGAGATTAGATGATTTGCCCTCGTCTTTCTTCCTTTTAGGGATATATTGGAGTATAGGACTTACTTTCTTGCCATAAGACGCAATACCCCCTTTATGAGATTTATTCACGTTGGCGTATACCTCCTCAGTAACAGCTTTGGCTTTACCAATAGTCACCTCAGCCCTTTTAGTTATGGGCTCATCATTCTTGCTGTTCATGCCACTATCAACTTTTATCTCCTTCATGATGCGGTTCTTCAAGTATAACTTTGCATCGACGAAGTATGACTCGGCCTCAGTGAATGTCTCATCATCAATAACTATCTTCTTCTCGACTTTACCCTCATAGTATTTCAAACATTGATGGTAGGTAGATGGAACCACTTTGTTCTCATGTATCCAAGGCCTTCCAATCAAGACCTTTTATGAAGTCTTTGCATCGATCATATGTAGCCATGCACTTGATTGCATATCTTCAATGGTGATTTCCATCCTGATTTCGCGTATGGCTCTTTGCCACCCTTGGTTGAATCTTTAGATCATCACATGATTTTCTAAGAGTTCGTTCATAGAAATACCAAGTTCTTTCACAGTGTGAATTGGCAAAATGTTCACTGAGGATCCTCTATCAACCAAAATTTAATTTACCTTTTCATCATGCATATAGCCAATCAGGTACGATGGGCGGTTATGAAGAGTGTCACCTAGCAGAAGATCGTCATCTGTGAACGTGACTTTTTGCTCACAAGCATTAACTTCTTGAGGAGTGGACTCGATGAGCTTTTCCAAAGATGGTGCCAACAGTAGGTCATCACTTTTTTCTTCCCCTTTATCAGCATTGCAACAAGAGGCCTCAATGCCCTTATGGGAAATCTTCGTGCGGAACCAACTTGGTAAGAACACCTCCAAGGTCACTGGATGTTGTGGCTTTTGAGGATGGTGCACCACCACTTTTGCTTTCTTCAAATATTTAACTGGATTCCATCTCCTTGGTCTTTTCACCATCATTTTCCTTCTTGGCTGTTCTATTGATTCTTTTCGTGGGCTCCTTTTGTGGTGCCTACGACGAGTCACCAATGTCCAACCTTCATCATCATCAGGTTGAATGACTTCAGCTTTGTTGCTCTCCAGTAATTCTTCATCTTTACTTTTTTTAAAACCACATAATTCATCCGGACTGAATGAGCCAAAGGTGATAGAGACTTGGTTTGCGCTTGTTTTCTCATCATCAAGCACGACCTTCTTTTCACGAGCCAAGTTCATGAATTTGTCCTTGAAGACAAAGCACTTATCTAGAGGGTGGCTTACAAGTCGGTGATATTTGCAGTAATTTGGGTCATTTGTTTTACCAGCTTCATTTGGTCGCTTCATCTTTGGAAGCTCAATAAAATTTAACTCGAGGAGTTCTTCGAAAATGGCTGGCACATCAAAATCCAGAAATAGGTACTCCTTCTCTTGCATTTCTTTTAGAGTCAGCTTTCCACTTGGCTTATCTTTAAAATAAGTGGATTTTATACTCTGCTTCTTGCTCACCTTCGTCATGAACTTCACAGGTGACATGTTGACATTCATAGCTTCTTTTCTTTCAGACTTGGGTGCGAACTTGCCCCACTTCCTGACCTTCTGCTTGTCATTCCCTTTGCGAGATTTATAGATGGACAAACTTTCATTTCCAGCGGAGGCCATGCTCAATTCCTTGTCATGGGCACTAGTTGCAAGTTCTTCAAATATGCCAGGATTGATACCTTACAAGATGTAGCGCAATCCCCAATGCATGCTTTGGATGCACATCTTTATGCATGAAGCTTCACTAAGCCTGTCTTTATAGTTGAGGTTTGCATTCCTCCAATGATTGATAAAGTCGATAACTGGTTCCCCCTTTCATTGACGAGTATTTGTAAGTTCTATCATACTCACAGTACGTCTCGTACTATAAAAGCAATTGAAGAACTCTTGCTCTAGTTGATCCCAGCTATCGATAGATCTAGCCTCGAGGTTTGTGTACCAGTCAAAAGAATTTCTTTTTAGCGAGCAGATAAACTGCTTGATGAGGTCATCTCCATAAGTCCCAGCATTATTGCACGTCTCCACGAAGTGCGCCACATGTTGCTTTGGGTTACCTTTAATATCAAACTGTTGAAACTTTGGAGGTTGACAGCCAGCAGGCATCTTCAACATATCGACCCTTGTAGTGTACGGCTTTGCATATGTAAGGGAGGATTTGGCAGCAACCTCATATTTGTTCTTAATGGTTCCTTCAATGAACTCATTCAGTTGATCGATTGAAATCATCCCTCCAGATGCGACAGGGATAGCCTTAGTGGATGCTACTTGTCTTGGGGGAGAGTCACTCTCTAGAACTTCTAGGAGCTTGTCGGATACATGGGTGGATTCTTCTTCCATCAAGATTCCCACTCTATCAATCCTAGCCTCTTGATTTTGCATGCATTTGGTCAAGCCAACAATTGCTTCCGTCAAGTTTGTCACTATGGCTTGCATAATTGTCGTGGATGACGGAGAGTAGCATGGATTTTCACATAGATTTATCCTTGATTGGCTCACGCTATGTGATGTAAGTGGGAAGGATCCATCACTTGAAGCATCATCATCTTCCTTCACAACAGAGTGCTTGGATCCAGAGAGGTCAAGCATAACAAGAGTTTTCTTGATCTTTTCAGTAATATCGCTTTCTCTTTCAGGTGCATTTGTGAAAGATCTTTCTCCTTTTGAGGATGAAGATCCGAAAACAGGGGTTGATGCGGACGACACTTGGGGTGCTTGTTGTACTAAAGAGCTCTGATGGGCTTAAGATCTTTTAA
This sequence comes from Nicotiana sylvestris, assembly GCF_000393655.2. Lineage (NCBI taxonomy): Eukaryota > Viridiplantae > Streptophyta > Magnoliopsida > Solanales > Solanaceae > Nicotiana > Nicotiana sylvestris. The sequence goes on along the minus strand of NC_091066.1, from coordinate 173,341,353 downwards.
TCTATATTTTGATGATCTAACAAACTTTCTGTATGGAACCAAATAAAAGACCAAGAATGATAGTAAAAAGTCAGGGGGAACATATGGGGAAACATGTGTGAGTAAGGGCATAAAGTCAGGGGGAACTTGTGGTCTCCTGTTATTCAATCTGGTTGTCTGAACTCTAACTCCTTGTTTCCAATGCTAAGTTTGTCATCATCAAAAGGGGGAAAATTGATAGGATTGATAGGTTTTCAATATCTTTGCCTTGTGTTTTGATGATCTAACAAACTTAATGTCAAGAACCAGATAGAGAACCTGACTCACTTGGATTACACTGCATCTAACGGATTCCATCCAAATGTGAACTTGCTATAGCTTCAGGAGGTAGGAACCCAAACAAGGACCTGATACTCTTGTGGGTTCCTTAGGACAGTACAAAGTCAATTGGACACAACTGGAAACGAAGATTCTGCCGCACTGCACTATTTCCAGCGCCCACTCATTCTCTGACCAACTAAAGTGCTCACATCACTTCAAGTGATATGATCAAGGTGTACCTACAATAAGTCTATACAAAGCATCATTCAAGTTACTCAACTCAAGACAATCTGGGCGGTGTGCACAAGAACTAGATCAGGAACCTGATCCGTTGGTACTTCTCTAACAGAAGTCCAAGTCAACTATATAGCTGGAACGCAACTGTACAAAGAGGAACACAATAGGTACCTAGTCCCTTAGGGTTCTCTGACAGATGTACAAGTCAACTACAGCTGGAAAGCAATTGTAGTAAGTGACTGCCTGCAACAGTGCAACAGACAGTGCAGCAGTCACTTTCAATTGAGATTGGACATCAGTAAACATAGAAAACGAAAATTCTCTCAACTGCTCAAGAACCTCTCTCAAGAACAAAGCTGCTGCAACCTCAAGGACCTTATCCGTTATTGATGATATCTTAAGTCCTTAGGGTTGTTGAGTCTTTTTTATGTGTTCTTCATTGTAACTCCTATTTGGCTTTCTAAGAAGCGTTGATTAGGTTGAGTTATAAGCAAAAGCCTTTGTAACCGTAGTGTGACAAAGTGGCTTGTGGTTGAAACATCACAAGTTAGTCAAAGCCTTTGTAACCGTAGTGTGACAAAGTGGCTTATGGTGGAAATACCACAAGTTAGTCAAATTCTTTATAACTAGGATAGTTATAGAGTGGCGTGTGATGAGAGTATCACAAGTTAGTTGAAGTCTTTGCAATAGCTTTATTGTAAAGTGGCTTATAATAGGGAGATTGCACGTTAGTGAAGTTAAAAGCCTATAGCTGTAGGTCGTGGTTTTTTGATCCCCTTGTGTGGGATTTTTCCACGTAAAAATCCTCTACCTTATTTACATTCAGCTTTACTAGCATTCACAGCAGAACCTCACAAATGACCATGTACTCTACTATTTGGTGGACTCATACAGACTTAGAACTGTACCAAACTGATATAGGACCAGATCCCTATGCAGTTTAGTTCATTAGTTATTTCAGAGGAAATACATAGAGAATCCGTTTCTCTATACAGTCTGGTGGACGAAAAGTTTCTAACAAGTGGTATCAGAGCAGTTCTTCCTATCAGGCTAACACCTAGGAAGGATTCTCATGGCTGCTCCACCAACTCTTGAAAGGAGAAAACCAAAGAAGGAAATATACCGGGTACTCAAAGCTGATAACAATAATTCGAGTGAGGAAGATAATGACAAGGCTTCCTTAAGCAAAAGGTTTCAGAAGATGGTCAGAAAAAATGGAGAAGTGTTGAAAAGGACAACTCTAACATATCAAAGAACAATGATCTTTGTTACAAGTGTGGAAAGGCTGGACACTTCATGAAAAATTGTCCTCTCTTGAAGCAAGAATTCTCCAAGAACTTCAAAAGAAAAAGATCAGCTAACAATGTGGTGAAATAGGCTTTTGCATTTGGTAAGTCTAAAGATGAAACCAATGCTGGTGATAGCTCCATGATAGCAAGTAAAGGCGAGGAAAATGAATATGACTCAACCTTTGCGTTGATGTCACAACCAGATGAGATGAAGACGATGACAACAAAGAGGTAAATTTCAGCGATGTTCAGAGAAATCTCAAATCCTATTCTCCAAGAAAACCCATGTCTTTAGCTAATGTATTAATCAATGTCTTTCATAGTTTTGTGGAGGATAGGGATTCTTTGACCTTAGAGTTAGCAGAATCTAAACAAACTAGAAACGACTTAGTGGCTGTAGTTACTGACCATAAGAAAACCATTGAAATTTTCAGAAAAGAAAAGAATGATCTTTTGGCAGAAATTACAGACCTAAGGGAAATAATAGTGAAACCTGAGATTAAGTCAAAACCTGAAAATTTTGGAAAAGGAAAGGAGAGAGCCAGTGAGGAACACATTAAGCTTGAAAATGAGTTGAAAGCTACTAGAACTAGGATATGTGGTGAACCCGAGAAAAATAGGCAGCTTCAAGCTGAATTGAAGAAAGTAAAAAGGGATATTGAGAAATCTCTCAAGTGGACCTGGTCCTCAGATGTTGTTACTGCCATGTACTTCAACAATAGTGGAAACAAGCAGGGATCAAGTCATACCGTAGTTCAGACTGGGTGATTTTTTTTATTTTTTTTTTGTATGTCCTAACTTTTGCCTAGGCCGCCTCTTTCGAAGTTTTCAATCTAGCGGACTTTTTTTTGGTGGGGTCGTACGCAGTTTAGACTCATGCGGGCCAGGAGTGTAGCAACATGTTAGGCTCATGCGTCAAGGAGCGTTGCAACTTCAAAGATAATACTTCTTCAAACACTTGCCATTGATAGGGCCAATTCTCATGCCATCTACATCAACTAGATTGTAAGCCCCACTTGAGTAAACTTCTTGTACGACATATGGCCCATCCCATTTTGAAGTGAACTTCCCTACAGGTTTATGGGAAGTAATTATGGGTCTTCATACGGTAATGACTTGATCTCCTGCTTGAAAGGATCTCGGGCGAACTCTTTTATTGAAGGCACGAGACAATCGAGCTTGATAACATTCAAGACTCTATTGAGCTTCCAACCTTTTCTCATCAAGAGCCTCTAACTCTGCTAATTGAAGTCGAGCATTTTCTTCATCAGTGATCCCTTCTTGAATAGCTAGTCATAATGAAGGTATTTGACGCTCAAGTGGCAAGACGGCTTCGACTCCATAAATGAGTGAATAAGGAGTCGTTTGTGTTGGCGTGCGGTGAGTCGTCCTATATGCCAATAGAGCTTCTTCCATACGGTCATTCCAATCTCGTTTGGATTTGGAGATGACTTTCTTTAGAAATTGCATAGAGTTTTGTTGAATGCCTCAGCTAGACCATTGGCGGCATCATTGTACATCGAGTTACGTTGCTTGAAGCCAAAGAGATCACAAATCTTATTCATCAACCTATCATCGAATGGCTTTCCATTATCCGTTATTATGTAACAAGGAATGCCAAAGCGATAAATAATGTTTACTCGAATAAAAGAGCGACAACTTCATCCCATTTTGAAAAGTTGTCGGTTGCAGCCAGTATGTATAGGTGCCCACCAGAGGACTTTGTCAGTGGTCCATTCCGATCCCCAAGCGTTAAACGGCCAGGATGCCACAGTCGGGTGCAACATTTCAGGAGGTTGATGAATAAAATTTGCATGAAATTGACAAATTTTGCATCTTCGAGCGTAGTCCAAACAATCTTTTACCATCATTGGCCAATAATATCCCATCCTTTTTATATGGAAGTGGAGCTTTGGTCCAGACTAGTGTGACCCACATACCCCAGAATACGCTTCTTGCAAAGCTTGGAGTGCTTCATATTTCCCTAACATCGCAAGAGTACCCCCTCAAATATCTTCTGTATAGGGTATCTTTGTAGTAAAAGAAGCGAGGAGCACGACGACAGATTTCAGTTCTTCTCCGCAAATTTTCTGTAAGTATCCCATAGCACAAGTAGTCGATGATGGGTTGTCGCCCATTTTTTATTTCTCAACTTCAAAAATAGCGACAAGATTCTTGAGTTCATTTTCTTCACTTTCAGGCTCACTTGGTGGCGGTACTACCCATTTTTGGCAGATAGTAACTTGCGCTTGATCAGGCAGGGCTAATGATGAAGCTAGGGCAGCTAAAGCACCAACCTTCTTATTTTCTTTCCTTGGCACATGATGAATAGTCACATTACCGAGCCACCCTATTAACTTTTTAGCGTAATCATGATATAGGTGTAGTTGAGGCTTCTTAACCTCGTAACTACCCAAAAGCTGATTGACCACTAACTGGGAGTCACCAAAGACTTGCAATTGCAATTGCTTCATATCAACGACCATTTCAAGCCCAAGTATTAATGCTTGATACTCAGCAACATTGTTGGAATAGAGTTGTGCCAAGGTAAAAAAGTAGGGCAAGACTTCAACTTAGGGGGTGACAAATACTACGCCAGCCCCAACTCCCCTACGATGCGCAGCACCATCAAAGTACATCTTCCATAGAGGTTGAACTTCAACGACCATTACGTACTCATCAGGTAGTTCATCAGTTAGCTCCCAATCATCAAGTATCAGATGATCTGCCAAGAAGTCTACCAATGCTTGTCCTTTTACAGTCTTTTGAGGGATATACAAAATCTCGAATTGTTGAAATTGGAGGTACTATCTCACTAGTCGATCACTAAGAAAAGGTTTTGATATCACGAACTTGATGGGATTTGCTTTAGAAACAAGACGAACAACATGATCTTGAAAGTAGTGCTTCAACTTTTGAATTGAGAAGACTAGCGCCAAACACAACTTTTCAATTAGCGAATAATTCAGCTCGTTTGGTGTCATCATCCTGCTCAAGTAGTAAAAAGAGTTTTCTTTCCCCTCACTTTTTCCTGAGCCAACAGTGCTCCAACAGACCTTTCTTGCACTGCAATTTATAGTATCAATGGCATTCCAGGTATAAGAGCTGCTAAAATTGGAGGCTTCATCAAGTAGGTTTTGATACTTTCGAAGGCATTGCTACGAGCTTGGTCCCACTTGAAAGGAACGCCTTTCTTCATGAGGCGACTAAATGGTTGGCACCTTCCAGCCAGGTTTTATTTGATTCTTCTAAAGTATGCTAGCTTTCCTTGCAGACTTTTCAATTCATGGACATCCCGAGGCTCAGGTATTTTCAAAATGGAATCCACTTTGGCTTGATCAATTTCGATCCCTCGATGTTGGACAATGAAACCAAGGAACTTTCCAGAAGTAACTCCAAATGCACATTTGAATGGATTCATCCTAAGTTGGTACCTTCGGAGCAATTCAAATACATCCTCAAGTCTTTCAAGTGGTCACCCTTCTCTCTTGATTTTACCACTAAATCGTCAACATAGCATTCAACATTCTTGTGGAGAAGATCATCGAAAATATTCTGCATAGCTCTTTGGTAAGTAGCACCAGCGTTCTTCAAGCCAAAAGGCATTACCTTGTAGCAATAAATACCCTTTGGGGTATGGAATGCAATAAGCTCTTCATCTTTTGGTTCCATGCGTATTTGGTTATAGCCCGACGAACCGTCCATGAAAAACATTGCCTCGTAACCAGTAGTAGCATCGATCATCAGCTCTGGAATAGGAAGTGGCAATTCATCTTCCGGACATGCATTGTTGAGATCTCTAAAGTCAACGCACACTCAAATCTGGCCATTCTTCTTCCTTACAAGGACAATACTTGAAACCCATGTTGGGTATTTAACTTCATGAATAAAGCCAGCTTCGATGAGTTTGTTAACTTTAGTTTCAATCAAGGGAACCAAGTCCGGCCTAAAGCACCTTTGAGCTTGCTTAACAAGACGAACACCATTCTTGACCGCGAGGTGTTGGACTGCCACTTTAGGGTCCAAGCCAGGCATCTCTTTGTAGCTCCAAGAAAAGACATCCATGTACTCCTTGAGTAACTCAATATAAGTGCTCTCTTCATCAACTTCTAATAAAGCGCTTAGGTAGGTGGGTCTTGGTTCTTCATCAGTGCCAAGGTTAACTTCTTTTAAGGCATCAATCGTTGCCTTCACTCCTTCTTCAAGTTCTGGCAGAGCATTTTTTGCATCTTCATCTTCTCGAGGGCCCCCATCATTGAAGGATATGTGATAACATGGTAAAACACCCTCCAATTCTGCATTATCCTCCATTGAAGATGGAATACTGTTCTCGCCTTGTATAATGACATGATACAAAGAACCCACACTTTCTTCATCGTCATCACGTTCTTTAGTGTAGACCATAATGTATAGCTTCACTTTCATTACTTCTTTACATGAAACCACAAGTTTTGTTTGTCGCCTCATTCTAGAAGGAACCAAATTTTGGAAATCCTTAGAGATCTTCTGGATTTTGGGCGAAGCGGGTGTTCTTACGCTTTGAAATTTTTTCTGGAACTTGTTCCCCTTCTTTAATGGACCCAATCTTTCAAACACGGAGGTCCTCACAGGTGATTTTCCAAGTTGATCAAAGACACAAGGTTTGTTAGAAGAGGCAGATTCGTCTTCTACAGTGATATAATTGCTACTCGCCCTTCTTATGGAGATGCACATTGGTGATGGTTGCTTGTATCCTAAACCTTCACGTGGTTGTCTCGTTGCAGCTTCTGATAGGAGCTTCCTAAATCTGATGGCTCATTGGGATTGTATTCAGCTTTTGCAAATAGCTTGTAAGTGTTAGGATCAAAACCTTCATCTATTCGCTTTGTAGGGAGTGCCATATGCTACCAATGATTTTGGGCTACAAACCCCTGCAAGTGGCTTCGAGGACAACTTTACTGCCTCAATTCATTTTACCGGAAGAGTTAACTCCTTTAGCGTCTTGGTTTGGAGATTAGATGATTTGCCCTCGTCTTTCTTCCTTTTAGGGATATATTGGAGTATAGGACTTACTTTCTTGCCATAAGATGCAATACCCCCTTTATGAGATTTATTCACGTTGGCGTATACCTCCTCAGTAACAGCTTTGGCTTTACCAATAGTCACCTCAGCCCTTTTAGTTATGGGCTCGTCATTCTTGCTTTTCATGCCACCATCAACTTTTATCTCCTTCATGATGCGGTTCTTCAAGTAGAACTTTGCATCGACGAAGTATGACTCGGCCTCAGTGAATGTCTCATCATCAACAACTATCTTCTTCTCGACTTTACCCTCATAGTATTTCAAACATTGATGGTAGGTAGATGGAACCACTTTGTTCTAATGTATCCAAGGCCTTCCAAGCAAGACGTTTTATGAAGTCTTTGCATCGATCATATGTAGCCATGCACTTGATTGCATATCTTCAATAGTGATTTCCATCCTGATTTCACGTATGGCTCTTTGCCACCCTTGGTTAAATCTTTAGATCATCACATGATTTTCTAAGAGTTCGTTCATAGAAATACCAAGTTCTTTCACAGTGTGAATTGGCAAAATGTTCACTGAGGATCCTCTATCAACCAAAATTTAATTTACCTTTTCATCATGCATATAGCCAATCAGGTACGATGGGCGGTTATGAAGAGTGTCACCTAGCAGAAGATCGTCATTTGTGAACGTGACTTTTTGCTCACAAGCATTAACTTCTTGAGGAGTGGACTCAATGAGATTTTCCAAAGATGGTGCCAACAGTAGGTCATCACTTTTTTCTTCCCCTTTATCAGCATTGCAACAAGAGGCCTCAATGCCCTTATGGGAAATCTTCGTGCGGAACCAACTTGGTAAGAACTCCTCCAAGTTCACTGGATGTTGTGGCTTTTAAGGATGGTGCACCACCACTTTTGCTTTCTTCAAATATTTAACTGGATTCCATCTCCTTGGTCTTTTCACCATCATTTTCCTTCTTGGTTGTTCTACTGATTCTTTTCGTGGGCTCCTTTTGTGGTGCCTACGACGAGTCACCAATGTCCAACCTTCATCATCATCAGGTTGAATGACTTCAGCTTTGTTGCTCTCCAGTAATTCTTCATCTTTACTTTTTTTAAAACCACATAATTCATCCGGACTGAATGAGCCAAAGGTGATAGAGACTTGGTTTGCGCTTGTTTTCTCATCATCAAGCACGACCTTCTTTTCACGAGCCAAGTCCATGAATTTGTCCTTGAAGACAAAGCACTTCTCTAGAGGGTGGCTTACAAGTCGGTGATATTTGCAGTAATTTGGGTCATTAGTTTTCCCAGCTTCATTTGGTCGCTTCATCTTTGGAAGCTCAATAAAATTTAACTCGAGGAGTTCTTCGAAAATGGCTGGCACATCAAAATCCAGAAATGGGTACTCCTTATCTTGCATTTCTTTTAGAGTCAACTTTCCACTTGGCTTATCTTGAAAATAAGTGGATTTCATACTCTGCTTCTTGCTCACCTTCGTTATGAACTTCACAGGTGACATGTTGACATTCATAGCTTCTTTTCTTTCAGACTTGGGTGCGAACTTGCCCCACTTCCTGACCTTCTGCTTGTCATTCCCTTTGCGAGATTCATAGATGGACAAACTTTTATTTCCAGCGGAGGCCATGCTCAATTCCTTGTCATGGGCACTAGTTGCAAGTTCTTCAAATATGCCAGGATTGATACCTTACAAGATGTAGCGCAATCCCCAATGCATGCTTTGGATGCACATCTCTATGCATGAAGCTTCACTAAGCCTGTCTTTATAGCATTCCTCCAACGATTGATAAAGTCGATAACTGGTTCCCCCTTTCATTGACGAGTATTTGTAAGTTCTATCATACTCACAATACGTCTCGTACTATAAAAGCAATTGAAGAACTCTTGCTCTAGTTAATCCCAACTATCGATAGATCTAGCCTCGAGGTTTGTGTACCAGTCAAAAGAATTTCTTTTTAGCGAGCAGATAAACTGCTTGATGAGGTAATCTCCATAAGTCCCAGCATTATTGCACGTCTCCACGAAGTGCGCCACATGTTGCTTTGGGTTACCTTTAATATCAAACTGTTGAAACTTTGGAGGTTGATAGCCAGCAGGCATCTTCAACATATCGACCCTTGTAGTGTACGGCTTTGCATATGTAAGGGAGGATTTGGCAGCAACCTCATATTTGTTCTTAATGGTTCCTTCAATGAACTCATTCAGTTGATCGATTGAAATCATCCCTCCAGATGCGACAGGGATAGCCTTAGTGGATGTTACTTGTCTTGGGGGAGAGTCACTCTCTAGAACTTCTAGGAGCTTGCCGGATGCATGGGTGGATTCTTCTTCCATCAAGATTCCCACTCTATCAATCCTAGCCTCTTGATTTTCCATGCATTTGGTCAAGCCAACAATTGCTTCCGTCAAGTTTGTCACTGTGGCTTGCATAATTGTCGTGGATGACGGAGAGTAGCATGGATTTTCACATAGATTTATCCTTGATTGGCTCACGCTATGTGATGTAAGTGGGAAGGATCTATCACTTGAAGCATCATCATCTTCCTTCACAACAGAGTGCTTGGATCCAGAGAGGTCAAGCATAACAAGAGTTTTCTTGATCTTTTCAGTAATATCGCTTTCTCCTTCAGGTGCGTTTGTGAAAGATCTTTCTCCTTTTGAGGATGAAGATCCGAAAACAAGGGTTGATGCGGACGACACTTGGGGTGCTTGTTGTACTAAAGAGCTCTGATGGGCTTAAGATCTTTTAATCTATATTTTGATGATCTAACAAACTTTCTGTATGGAACCAAATAAAAGACCAAGAATGATAGTAAAAACTCAGGGGGAACATATGGGGAAACATGTGTGAGTAAGGGCATAAAGTCAGGGGGAACTTGTGGTCTCCTGTTATTCAATCTGGTTGTCTGAACTCTAACTCCTTGTTTCCAATGCTAAGTTTGTCATCATCAAAAGGGAGAAAATTGATAGGATTGATAGGGTTTCAATATCTTTGCCTTGTGTTTTGATGATCTAACAAACTTAATGTCAAGAACCAGATAGAGAACCTGACTCACTTGGATTACACTACATCTAACGGATTCCATCCAAATGTGAACTTGCTACAGCTTCAGGAGGTGGGAACCCAAACAAGGACCTGATACTCTTGTGGGTTCCTCAGGACAGTACAAAGTCAATTGGACACAACTGGAAACGAAGATTCTGCCGCACTGCACTATTTCCAGCGCCCACTCATTCTCTGACCAACTAAAGTGCTCACATCACTTCAAGTGATATGATCAAGGTGTACCTACAATAAGTCTATACAAAGCATCATTCAAGTTACTCAACTCAAGACAATCTGGGCGGTGTGCACAAGAACCAGATCAGGAACCTGATCCGTTGGTACTTCTCTAATAGAAGTCAAAGTCAACTATATAGCTGGAACGCAACTGTACAAAGAGGAACACAACAGGTACCTAGTCCCTTAGGGTTCTCTCACAGAAGTACAAGTCAACTACAGCTGGAAAGCAATTGTAGTAAGTGACTGCCTGCAACAGTGCAGCAGTCACTTTCCATTGAGATTGGACATCAGTAAAGATGTCTTGTGTAGTATAAGCCTTGTGCAAGGCACAAGTTTCAGGTTCCAACACTTTCAAACATAGAAAACGAAAATTCTCTCAAGTGCTCAAGAACCTCTCTCAAGAACAAAGCTGCTGCAACCTCAAGGACCTTATCCGTTATTGATGATATCTTAAGTCCTTAGGGTTGTTGAGTCTTTGTTATGTGTTCTTCATTGTAACTCCTATTTGGCTTTCTAAGAAGCGTTGATTAGGTTGAGTTATAAGCAAAAGCCTTTGTAACCGTAGTGTGACAAAGTGGCTTGTAGTAGAAATATCACAAGTTAGTCAAAGCCTTTGTAACCGTAGTGTGACAAAGTGGCTTATGGTGGAAATACCACAAGTTAGTCAAATTCATGGTAACTAGGATAGTTATAGAGTGGCGTGTGATGAGAGTATCACAAGTTAGTTGAAGTCTTTGCAATAACTTTATTGTAAAGTGGCTTATAATAGGGAGATTGCACGTTAGTGAAGTTAAAAGCCTATAGCTGTAGGTCGTGGTTTTTTGATCCCCTTGTGTGGGATTTTTCCACGTAAAAATCCTCTACCTTATTTACATTCAACTTTACTAGCATTCACAGCAGAACCTCACAAAAGACCATGTACTCTACTATTTGGTGGACTCACACAGACTTAGAACTGTACCAAACTGATATAGGACCAGATCCCTATACAGTTTAGTTCATTAGTTATTTCAGAGGAAATACATAGAGAACCCGTTTCTCTATACAGTCTGGTGGACGAAAAGTTTTTAACAAGTGGTATCAGAGCAGTTCTTCCTATCAGGCTAACACCTAGGAAGGATTCTCATGGCTGCTCCACCAACTCTTGAAAGGAGAAAACTAAAGAAGGAAAAGTACCGGGTACTCAAAGCTGATAACAATAATTCGAGTGAGGAAGATAGTGACAAGGCTTCCTTAAGCAAAAGGTTTCAGAAGATGGTCAGAAAAAATGGAGAAGTGCTGAAAAGGACAATTCTAACATATCAAAGAACAATGATCTTTGTTACAAGTGTGGAAAGGCTGGACACTTCATGAAAAATTGTCCTCTCTTGAAGCAAGAATTCTCCAAGAACTTCAAAAGAAAAAGATCAGCTAACAATGTGGTGAAATAGGCTTTTGCATTTGGTAAGTCTAAAGATGAAACCAATGCTGGTGATAGCTCCATGATGGCAAGTAAAGGCGAGGAAAATGAATATGACTCAACCTTTACGTTGATGTCACAACCAGATGAGATGAAAACGATGACAACAAAGAGGTAAATTTCAGGGATGTTCAGAGAAATCTGAAATCCTATTCTCCAAGAAAACCCATGTCTTTAGCTAATGTATTAATCAATGTCTTTCATAGTTTTGTGGAGGATAGGGATTCTTTGACCTTAGAGTTAGCAGAATCTAAACAAACTAGAGACGACTTAGTGGCTGTAGTTACTGACCATAAGAAAACCATTGAAATTTTCAGAAAAGAAAAGAATGATCTTTTGGCAGAAATTACAGACCTAAGGGAAATAATAGTGAAACCTGAGATTAAGTCAAAACCTGAAAATTTTGGAAAAGGAAAGGAGAGAGCCAGTGAGGAACACATTAGGCTTGAAAATGAGTTGAAAGCTACTAGAACTAGGATATGTGGTGAACTCGAGAAAAATAGGCAGCTTCAAGCTGAATTGAAGAAAGTAAAAAGGGATCTTGAGAAATCTCTCAAGTGGACCTAGTCCTCAAATGTTGTTACTGCCATGTACTTCAACAATAGTGGAAACAAGCAGGGAATCAGGTTCCAATCCTCACCTTAACGAATCGGGTACCTTACAACACTCACAGAAAGTACGTCACAGTTCCTGATAATTGGCTGTGTACCCACTGTGGGAACAATGGGCACTTCAAAGAAAATTGCCAAGGCAGGTCTCAATCTGTTCAAAAAAACAAAGTGTTTGCTGATAAAGTGACGACTAATAGGGAATCAGGTACCTCTCGCAAGAAACCAATGTTGCCTGCATGGACTAGAAAAGCCCTTATCCATCCCTTCTATCATAACAAGGGACCCAAACTAGTTTGGGTTCCTAAATCTAACCCATAATTTAGATGTGCAGGGAATAGTGGGAGGAAGCAGCCTGCAATGGATCATGGACAGTAGATGCTCAAAGCACATGACTGGAAATGTCATGGATTTTCTCTTACTAAAAGCCCTGCAAGGAAGGGATGTACCCTTTGGAAAATGGAAAGAAAGGGTACATTCTAGGTATGGGAAAGAAAACAAGGTAGAAATTCGTGTCTAAGCTGGTGATATAAGCTGCTTGAATAAAGTTGATAATGATTCGAAGACATGGCTTAAAGGATTGGGGGATACAAGTTTCTCACTTCTGGATATATTGATAAAGAAGGACCTGGTCCATGGTCTGTCAAATTTAAAGTTCAAAGAACAGGAGCATGCAGTTCCTATGAGAATACTAAGAAGGAGTGAAAAGAGGTGCATGAGCAGACCTCTCCTGAACAAAACCCCTATGAGTTTCTCAATGGAAGAAAACCAAAGATAACTCATCTGAGAACCTTTGGATGAAAATGCTATGTTCTCAACAACGGGAAGGACCAGCTTGGGAAGTTTGATGCAAAAAACGATGAAGGAATCATTTAGGGATACTCCCCTCAAAGCAAAGTCTACAACAAAATGGCACACTGTGTGGAAGGAAGTGTTCATGTGCTATTCAACGAGATATCCTCCTCTAAAAATGAGAAAACAGTGATGATTAAGATAATAAACCACTTTTGGTCCCTAGGATATATCTGGAGTTTCAAATGGGAAGGTTGATTTGATGATTAAGATGAAGGAGACAGGTGAGAGACAATGCAACATCCTCTTCTACTTCTCAAGAGGAACCTGGTACTTCTATCATTACCCCTAAATCAGAAGAAAGAGTTGGAGATGCAGTGCAAGGCACTCCCCAAGTAACAGAACAAGGAGTGCAAGGAAATCCATTTAACTTACCCAGTTTCTCTACAAATCAAACTTTAGTCCCAAATTGGAAACACAAAAGCTCTCATTCACTTGATAATATAATCACCCCTTGATTCTGGAGTTCAGACAAGATAAAAAACCAGAAATTCCCTAGCCTTCTCAGCATTTCTATCCCAAATAGAACCCAAAAATATCAAGGAAGCCTTGTAGGATGCAGACTAGATTTCTGAAATGCAAGAGGAACTGCAACAACTTGAAAGAAACAAGGTATGACACCTGGTACCTAGACCCTCAGACAGAACCATCATAGGGACCAGATGGGTATTCAGGAATGAGCTAAATGAACATGGAAATGCTACAAGGAACAAAACAAGGCTTGTTGTCCAAGGATTCAATCATGAGGAAGGGATCGATTATGATGAGACTTTTGGCCCAGCAGCTCACATGGAAGCTATTAGGATCCACACTGCCTTTGCTTCACATATGGAATTCACCTTATTCCAAATGGATGTGAAAAGTGCCTTCCTGAATGGGTTTCTCAAGGAAGAAGTCTATATCAAGCTACCTCTAAGTTTTTGAACGTCATGTATATCCTGAACATGTATTCAAATTAGATAAGGCACTGTACGTATTGAAGTAGGCCTCTAGAACCTGGGAAGGAACCTACTTATTAATCAGGTTTATGTGGATGACATCATATTTGGAGCTATATGTGAAAAATTTGCCAAACTCATGGGAAGTGAGTCTGAAATGAGTACGATGGGGGAACTGAATGTCTTCCTGGGTCTTCAAGAGAAGCAGTCCATAAAGGAACATGTATCAGTCAGAAATGCATCAAAGAACTCTTGAAAAGGTTTGACATGGAAGCATGTGAATCATTGGATCTCTACTCTACCTTACTGCCAGCAGGCCAGACATTGTATTCAGTGTGGGATTACATGCAAGGTTCCAATCAAATCCTGATGAATCTCATCTAAAGGCTGCTAAGAGAATTCTGAGATATTTTAAGGGCACACAAAACCTGGTTCTGTACTATACTTCAGGTGACAATTTCAACCTTATTGGTTATGCTGACACTGATTATGTAGGTTATCTGGTGGATAGGAAAAGCACATCTGGAATGGCTCATTTCAGAGAATCATGTTTTATCTCATGGGGTACTAGGAAACAAAACTCAGTAGCACATTTGGAATATGCTCATTCACTGTGGATCAAGCAAAAAATTGGAAGATTTTGGTGTATACATTGATTGTGTACCGCTTCTATGTGTCAACACCAGTTCTCTCAACATGGCAAAGAACCCAGTTCTACATAAGAAAACCAAGCACATTGATATCAGACACCATTTTCTCAGGGACTATATGGAAAAGGGTCTTTATGTATAAGATTTTGTTGCACGGAAGATCAAATTGCAGATATCTTCACCAAAGCTCTGAGCAGGGAACACTTTAAGAAATAAAATGGCATTGAGATCACTTGAACCTAATTGAGAACCTGGTTCTATTGACATGACTATGATAGTCACACTAAGGTAAAATTGGCTAAAGTGTTTTCTGACTAGGCCTAACTCACATCTATAACGTTACAGGTAAACACGCATGATGATCATAGAAGCTAAAGGAACATTGTTGAACTTCGAAGGAGAGCTGCAAAAACCCTTTTACAAAAACATGTCAGGAACTCGGTTCCTGCACCACAGGTTAGTAGTAATGTATTTTTCGCATGCTTGTTCAAAGAAAAAGATAGCAAAATTAATTCAACTACCACATCATCCGACTTTTCAAACCAGCAGTTCTAAACCATTGTCTCCTTTTGCACCTTTTACCACCTCTCTCACCATGGCCAACGAATAATCGACTTTTTATATTGCCATCAACATCATTCTCACATCTCTTCCTCCCTTAACATCATCACCAGAAACCCACTTCTTCAATATACCTGTTACTACTGTACCCATACCAGTTTCCTCCGCTTCTCTAGTCACCTCATCTCCAGTCTCACTTCCATGTGTTACAAACCCTACTTCTCCCCTGTTCCTAAATCTCAGGGGGAAGAAACTCAATTCTTAGAGGATGAAAGAACTCTGGTGCTTTTTGAGTCTCCGGTTTATGACACCGTCATAGAAGAATCTGTTGAAGAACCTGATTCTCTTTTAGTTTAATCAAACCAGATGGTTGTAGAAGAAAGAGGCTTTTGAGTCTACCTTGCAGAAGAGTAAGCAGAGTATTAGAAAAAAAGAGGTTGATGAAATAGGGGGAAGCTGTGGCTGATAAAAACATTCCAGTGGTTGAAGTTGATAAAGATGTTGTGGAGGAACCTAGTTCCTTAGTGAAAAGATCTACAAAAGTGTGTGGCTGAGAAAGATTTATTTGAGGGTGACATTGTGGCTGTTACAAGCAGGAATGGGAAGTTCATTGAAATATCTAGAAAACAAAAGTGGGAAACTGTGGGAGGAACTAGTTCAATGAAGACCATTCTAAGTGACAGTGGACTTGGGCAAGAGAGTTAACTCAGAAAAAGTCTTGTGGGGTCGCACACTTGCCCGACAATCTAGGAGATGGCAGGTATGAGACAAGTTCTGGACTTAGGCAACTAGTGAAGAACCTACGGGAGAAACTGCTTGACTAACAGTTGTCTGCAACTACCCGCAGACCTAGCTCTCCAAACCATTGCTGCCTCCTCTTTCAAGCCTCCCTCTTCTAGTACTCCCTAGGATCCTCTCAGTGGCCAGTTATCTTTTGCTCTGATGATTTTGTGGCTGCTGTTTTTCTTTTTGTTTGTCTTTTTGTGATGGCATGTTGGATTTCACCATTGCTGCAATTGTTGAAACAGTCAAATTTCGTGTAAATAAAACAACTCTTCTTTTGCTTGTACAATGCTTGTTTTTCCTTTTGCTTCTTTTTTCTATCATGATTGTGTGCACATATGTGGCATGAGTTAGCTTTGTTGGACTTATTTATGCCTTTTTGTCTGACGGTGTCTTTTTGTTTATGCTAAAAGGGGGAAGAATAGAGTCAGGGGGAACATATGTAGTTACTGGTACCTTATCTGGTTAAGTTAAATAGTCATCAATGTTCAAAGTTTGTCATCATTAAAAGGGGAAAATTGATGGGCTGAAGGTCTTTTAATCTATGTTTTGAGGATATAACAAACTTTTTGCATGGAACTAGATAAAAGACCAAGAATGATAGTAAAAAGGCATGGGGAACATATAGGGAAACATGTGTGAGTAAGGGCATAAAGTCAGGGGAAACCTGTGGTCTCCTGTTATTCAATCTGGTTATCTGAACTCTAACTCCTTGTTTTCAATGTTAAGTTTGTCATCATCAAAAAGGGGGAAATTGATAGGATTGATAGGTTTTCAATATCTTTGCTTTGTGTTTTGATGATCTAACAAACTTAATGTCAAGAACCAGATAGGGCACCTAACTCACTTGGATTACACTACATCTAACGGATTCCAGCCAAATATGAACTTGCTACAGCTTCAGGAGGTAGGAACCCAAACAAGGACCTGATACTCTTGTGGGTTCCTCACGGCAGTACAAAGTCAACTGGACACAGCTGGAAATGAAGATTCTGTCACACTGCACTGTTTCCAACGCCCACTCATTCTCTGACCAACTAAAGTGCTCACATCACTTCAAGTGATGTGATCAAGGTGTACCTAAAATAAGTCTATACAAAGCATCATTCAAGTTATTCAACTCAATACAATCTGGGCGGTGTGCATAAAAACCAGATCAGGAACCTGATCCCTTGGTACTTCTCTAATAGAAGTTCAAGTCAACTATACAGCTGGAATGCAACTGAGTGAATGATCGCAACTGTACAAAGAGGATTACAACAGGAACCTGGTCCCTTAGGGTTCTCTGACAGAAGTACAAATCAACTACAGCTGGAAAGCAATTGCAAAAAGTGACTGCCTCTAACAGTGCAGCAGACACTTTCCATTGAGATTGGACATCACTAAGGATGTCTTGTGTAGTATAAACCTTATGCAAGGCACAAGTTTCAGGTTCCAACACTTGCAAACATAGAAAACGAAAATTCTCTCAAGTGCTCAAGAACCTCTCTCAAGATCAAAGCTATTGCAACCTCAAGGACCTGATCCGTGATTGATGATATCTTAAGTCCTTAGGGTTGTTGAGTCTTTGTTATGTGTCTTCATTGTAACTCCTATTCGGCTTTCTAAGAAGCGTTGATTAGGTTGAGTCATAAGCAAAAGCCTTTGTAACCGTAGTGTGATAAAGTGGCTTGTGGTGGAAACATCACAAGTTAGTCAAAGCCTTTGTAACCGTAGTGTGACAAAGTGGCTTGTAGTGGAAATACCACAAGTTAGTCAAATTCTTTGTAACTAGGATAGATTTAAAGTGGCTTGTGATGAGAGCATCACAAGTTAGTTGAAGTTTTTGCAATAGAGTTATTGTAAAGTGGCTTGTAATAGGAGATTGCAAGTTAGTGAAGTTAAAAATCCTCTGCCTTATTTACATTCAGCTTTACTAGCATTTACAGCAGAACCTCACAAAGGACCAGGTACTCTACTATTTGGTGGACTCACACAGACTTAGCACTGTACCAAACTGATATAGGATCAGATCCCTATATAGTTTGGTTTATCAGTATTTTCAGAGGAAACACATAGAGAACCCGTTTCTCTATACAGTCTGGTGGACGCACAGTTTCTAACAAACCCGCTTTCTCCTCGTAACTGGTCCGAAGCTTCCAAAGGTAACATCGAGGATGCTTTCCACATCAGCATAGAACCTGGAGTTAGCAGCCTTGGTGGATGTTGGTCTGGAGTTGATTTTCTTCGAAGCCATTTCAACGTTCTTGGACTTTGGTGATTGAAAAGTTTAGATGAGAGGTAGAGATTGTCCCACTGGGCGTGCCAGAATTTGTAGACAATAAATTTACATCAAGAAAATAGAATCAAGACCGAAAATATCGCAACAATCGTAGTATTTTTATTTCGAATATCTGAGTGTACAATCTCTATGATTCCTCTGATTCTACTTTTCTAGTATAAATTCATGGGCCTTTGTGCTTGATCTTAAATTTGAATTTGATTTAACCGTCGCGAACACTTTAATTGTTGCCACGAATTGTATCACGAACAAGTAGCCTTGATCTTGAACGCCTTGTATTTGATTTGACTTCGTTCTTGATCTTGAATACTTGAATTGTTGAATACTTGATTTGTTCTTCGTTCTTGAACTTGAACTTGAACTTGAACTTGGTTGCTTGAAGTCTGAAACTTGTAGAGAAATTTGCGGCATTTGATCCACGAGCCCTCTCTTGCTTCTTGTTATAACTTCTGGTTATCTCCGTGATTCGAGGGTATTTCTCGAATGCAGGATGATGCAGACCTCCTGGAGATATATTTGATCTCCAGCTTCTTGAACTATTTGATTGTCAAGAAGTATCCGGCTATATTTGGGGATATATTTGATCTCCAGCTTCTTGAACTATTTAATTGTCAAGAAGTATCTAGCCATATTTTGATATCTTTGTGAATATCCCAAGAGTTTATGGGATTTTGAGACACCTATTCAAGGGAATATGTATCCCTTTATATAGGTGTGAGTTAGGGTTTAGGATAGAGTAACCTTCAAGAAACCCTAATAGACTCCTAGGATTTCAAGAGTCCTGTAGTATCTTTAATTTAGGATTTGGCTTGATTCGTCAAAATTTCGGTGTCTACAATGTTGTATAAAATAAAAATGTTTTTCTTTTAAATTGGATTAAATTTTATTTCTAATAATAGCTTCCCTCTACTAAAGCTTTATCCAACCTAGTATCAGTTATATTAAATAGGATAAATAATTATAATTTTAAACCAATAGGATAAATAATTATAATTTTAAATCTGCAAAGTTAGTGATAACGCAATCAGTGAATTGCTTTATTAGCGCAATCAGCCAAAGCGATTTACAACAACTTACAAAGCGCAATCATACAATGCAATTTACAATTCGAATGCAAGCCACTTATAAAGCGCAATCATGAATGCGATTTATGAAGTGGCAATCAGCGAATATGATTTATAAACAGCAATCATAGAATGCGATTTATAAAGCGCAATCTGTCAATGCGATGTAAAGAATCAGCAAGTGCAGATAGCGCGTAGTCAGTAAATAGATCAATGGGATTTACAAAACGTAATCATCGAATGCAATTTATAAAACGCAATAAATCGTAAACAGTGAATGGATCAGGATCCGGTTTAAAAGTATTTACAAAATGCAATCGCGATTTATAAATCGCAGTCACTTCTATGATTAGAATTATACAGTATAGTACACTAATGGTAATACAGTACAAGTTTCCTAAAGTGTGAAGAAGTGGAAAAACTAAAACCAGTTATGATGGTCTAAACCTAAAGGAGGATGGTCAGAACTCAGTATTGATAGCTGCAGTAAATGTAATTTAGGTGAATTAGTTAGGCGTAATGGGTTCCTGGTCACTCAAATTTGTAGGGCTTTTGAAAGCCGATATACGAACTTTGAATTTTCTCATTTGAACACTCAAACTTGACAAAATGTGTATTAATAAACACTTTTGACCGTTGACCATGCCTATGTAAAAGCGCTGCAACTGACATGGCTAAACTGTGTGCAAATCACGCTAAAGGCGCGTGAATAGTATTGTTTTTACTTTAAAAAGTAGAATTAGAATAAAATATAAATAAAAAAGAAAAAGAAAAAAGAAAAAAAAGACTTTTCCCTTTCCCCTTCTCTTTTCCCCTCCCCTTCCGATTCTTTCGTCTTCCTAGCAAAATTCCCACCCAATTTTTTCATTCTCATCCTAATTTCTCTTCCCTCTTCCCTTTCTCTGTTTTTTTTTCCTTCATCTTCCCCTTCAATAATTTTTTCTAGTCTCCACCCACTATTTCCGTCACAACATTCCTCAACAACCAGTGGTCGGAAGAAAGCTTGAGCTTTGTCGTTGTTCTATCATCGAATTTATCTTTGTCAAAATAGCAGAAAAAGGCAAATTTGTAATGATATTGGGCTACCTCTACTTTCAAAATCCTGAATTTCTGTCATTTTTTTTTTTTGAAATTCCATTTTTTTTTTTTTTTTGGTTATGGTCTAATCATGGTCATGGTGATGTTGTGAATTTGATTTAGAAATAAGAGAGAAAGAATAATGAAGAAAAAGAGAAAGGAGAAGAAAAAAGAGTAAAGAAAGGAAGGGAGGAGGGTGAACGAAGAAGAAGGGGCGGTTGGGTACAGATTAATATTGGGTATGTTTCAGGCGTTTCTTTTTTTCTTTTTCTTTTTTGTATTTGTAACTTTTTTTTTTGATTTTGTATTTAAAAATGGGACCCACAAATAATACATCGCAAGTAATAAATAGCTTAGCATGATGTGTTGTACATGTCAACGCAATTGATATACACGCTCTTCTGGATGTGTTTATTAGTACTCATTTTGTCAAGTTGGAGTGTTCAAATGGGAAAATCCAAAATTCGTGTATCGGCTTTCAAAAGCTCTACAAGTTTAAGTGGTCAGAAAGTCATTATGCCAATTAATTATGGCTTTTGCAGATTTCTATGGCATTAAAAGCAATTATGAAGGGATTGTCACGGATTAATATGCACAAAGTAATTGTATTGGGGAATCTGATTCTATGATTATTATTAAGAGTGGCAAAATGGTTAAAAGAAAACAGATAACCACCCATATTATCTACTAAAAAATGGATTGGATAATGAACTATTTAAAAATGGGTCAAATATGGATAAGAACCATATTATCCATTTAGAAAATTGATAACCAATGAGTCTAACTTTTATATTTGTAAAGCCTCAAATTGGGGGTTCCTCAAGTTAGGGAGACTAAGAATTCTCCCAAAAGTGATTATATGCAAGAAGTCATGGATAATATGGTTACCCATATTATCTGTCGGTTAACCCGTTTTTTATCCGTATTAAATATGGGTCAGATCATAAATTTATCCATTTTTTCATTACCAGTTTTCGACCCGAACCATATCCGACCCTACCCGCATGCTTGACACTCCAAATTATTATCAATGTCTTCAATAGGAAAATGCAATCTCCGTGCCAAATCAGCAATATCATATGCATTGGAGGCTGAGGTCTATGTTCTCCTCTGTGTACTAGTTCTTTTTGAGTTATACAGGTTGGAGTCGAGCCTAACCCCACACCGCAATGGTGGACTTTGATGCAAAAAGAAAGAACCTTGGATGAGTGGATTATGAAGATGGAAACATTAATATTTCAGCTTCTAACCATCAGGCGTCCTGCCCATGAATTGAATATATGAAGCAATAAGTACCTCAGGATTTTGTCAATAATATTTGCGGGTGCCTGCATTGAGCAATGAACAGAGAACAGTTATATATATTAGCATTCAGCAAAGATTTTCCAAGTTATATATCGACTAAAAGATAGCTTTAGTACACCATTTTGAGATATTTTTCTCAAAAGGTTTGGTCAAGATGTTTTCGTGAAGGTGGGAAATCAGGAAGAATTAATTGGATAGTAATTAATCTCCTTGAGCCAAAATAATCATCTTCATTCTTTAGCTTCAAATAATTTTCTCTTGTATTTTAATCTTAAGAATGATTTATTCACTAGGTGAAATGGGTTGGTCAAAGGAAACGTGTAGGACGAACAACTTTGCCTAAACGCTGTTCTTTTTCCCATTTGGAGCTTATGGCTACAACTGCTGCATACAAACTACCTTATCAATAAAGTAGGCTTATTCTAGATAATAAGACGCCTATAGATTGCGTATTAGTGTATTACAAATTGTTTTGAACATTTATCAAGCAAAGTAATAAAAATTATTATAATGTCATTGGTCAAGGCGTCAACATGAAGCTCTCTCACTATTTTAGTTCTTGTATAATTACCGATGGTAGAAAAGGGCATATATAGATCATTTTGTAACAACGAGGATATTATTGACCTAAACTATTAAGGGAAGGTATATTTAGACGATTTTGCATAATTTAGGGTCATTTGGACCGCTTGTTTTGGTTTATACTCCTTTTTACCGAAATTTGAAACTATGAAGTATTTTAAAAAAAAAAAAAAAACCATAGTTAGACTTAGGCAGGGGCGGATATATATGAGTCCGGAACCGAAATGTTATCTTATTGGACTCAAAATACTTAAATAGATTAAAAAAAAAACTTAGTTACCAAAATATGTAAAATATGGTTCATAACTGCGTTTTATATAAAACGCTTTAATGAACCATGTTTTACCTGGAAGCTGATAAGACTGCTATATAAAGCGCGGTTCATTAACGCATTTCATATAAAATGCAGTAACAACCCGCGTTTTACATGTTTTGTGGGGCCACCAATAACTCCTCTACGCTTAACTGACATAACAATAATTCAAATATGTAATTTTAAACTGCATTTTACTTCCAAAAATTTGATCCCCGGATTGGGCATTGCCTTATTTAAAGACATTAAGGGTTTTGAGAAAAATCATTCAGAAATACTCCAACTTCGTGATAAAGTTTTTTTCATAATGTCTGAAGAGCGAAAAGTAAGGGTTTCATTATATTGGAGAGGGGGGTGAGGTTGTGGTGGCAAATAACTTAGTGAGCTATAGTTTATCTCCACAGAGTCATGTTAGAGTTGCCACTTACAATGGAGTACGATAGACTAGTATCGTTGTTATGCAATAAAATGAGGTTGAGTAAACATTCAGTGAATCTTAAAATAACTGGAAGATATCCGTATTTTGTAACTCCGCAAGGGGTTGCTTGTTACGCTGTGTTTAACATCGAGGATGATGAAACTCTGAGAGATTTTTTTGGGACTCCGAATGAATATCAAAAACTTATTTTGATAAAAATGTTGGAAATATACATGAAGGTTGAAGACGTTCGCAATAATGATGTTGCGCAAAGCAGGGATAACCCTCAATCATTGGGTGGTTCTTCTGGAACAGTTTTAGGAGGTGAAATAGTTTGGCCGGATCTAAACTTATCTCCACGGGCGAACGAGGAGCAAGAAAATAATTTCTCTCCTACTTTATATAATCCACAAGACGACTGGTAAATTTCAATTTTCCTTTGTGTTACAATGTTTATTTTTGTCATATTGAATTTATATTAACACTCATATATTCTACAGAGGGTACCGTCAAGATATGAATTTTACGAGTTATGAACCCACACCTAGTTGGAATATACGTAGTTTTGATGTGTTGGATCACGGTGGCCCATCCGGGAGTCATCACCAAGAGGATAATGTCCATCATGAAATGTCAACACATTACGACTTGTAAGTGAAGTAATATAGTTATACGTAAAGTATTTATCAATTTCGGTATCTTATTATTTTGTTGTTTGTGCAGTGAAAATGAGCAACCTAATGGTCCTGTCCTCACTCAGTTACCTGTAAACGACGTATTTACTAGGGATTTAGCAGATGCGCAGAGTCAAGAAGATAATAGTAATTATGACAACAATACCGATGCGTCTGGAGATGATGCACCCTTCCCTGACGAGGGTGATGATGAGGAAGATGAGGATGCCGAACCTGAGCTGATGAGGGAGCATGCTCCACCTCCCGTTAGACCAAGAGTGTATGAGTCCCACGTATCGTTTCAATCAAGGCATATTCCCTACCTTGATAATTTGCCAAGTATGCCGGATGTGGATGCTCTCACAAGGGATCTTGACGAAATTCGGACAACAATGTGGGATGAGTCTAGACCAACAGTGATGGCAAAAGACATATTTTTTCCCAATAAAGCTCGCCTAACCAGGGCTGTAAAAATGTACAGCGTAAGAGAGTGCCGTGAGATGATGCTATGGGAGTCAAGTCCGGATGTATACAAGGTTGTTTTCCGTAGATGGTTTACGGGTTGTCATTGGATGCTACATGCGATCAAGAAGAAAACGGGATCGTGGAAAGTGGGTAAATATATTGGCACCCACAATTGTAAAATGGACACGTTCAATGGGAATCACTTCAACTTGGATGTTGACTTGATTTCTCTTCAACCAATTCCACACATTGAAGTGTCCATTAGGTACAAGATCAAAGAGTTTATTACATCAGTCCACTAGGAATATGGGTGTACTATTACCAAAAGAAAGGCATATCTCAGGCGCAAACATGCATTTGAAATTGTTTATGGTGACTGGGAAAAGTCATTTGCATCTCTACCCAGGTACATGGCCACATTGAAACACTTTAACCCCGGAACTGTTGTTAAATAGAAGCTTGAGCAGAGTGCAGGAAAACTGGAATATGTATTTAGATACGTGTTCTGGGCATTTAAACCAGAAATTGATGATTTTGTGCATTGTCATACGGTAATTTCCAGAGACGGTACTCATGTCTTGGAAAGTATGATATTAAGTTGTTGATCGCCATTGCAGTAGATGCCAATGGACAAATATTTCCACTGGCCTTTGCCATCTGTGCCAATGAAAGCGAAGAGACGTGGATGTTATTTTTGAACCACTTGAAGCAGCACATTGTCAAACAACGTTCAGGTATTTGTCTAATATCTGATCGGTATGGTGGTATATTAAGTTTTGTAGAGCATTTGCCTGAATGGTAGGAACCCTATGCACACCACAGTTACTGTGTGAGGCACTTGAAGGACAATTTTCAGAAGAAATATCCCAACAAGGACTTGCATAATTTAATGTGGATGGCTGCAACTGATCACCACCAGTGCAAATTCAGGAGGCGCATGGAATCGATCTAGCAATTAGACAAAAGAGCCTATCATTAGTTGATGCGACATGAGCTTCATAAGTGGACATTGCATGCGGATGGTGGCAGACTATGGGAAACCCTGACTAAAAATGTGTCGGAGTCTTTCAACGGGTTATTGAAGTCTGCACGTGGATTGCCTGTCATTGCCATGGTCCGAATGACATTCAAACAGATGGCGGAGAGGTTTGTTGAAAGGCATAGAGGTGCATCAGAATTGATGTATAAGGGTGTTGAATTTATGCCAATACCAATGAGAAGATTTGAGAAATACAGGAGGCGAGCACACTGGCATTCATTTTTACAGTATGATCACGACCGGGGTATTTTTGAAGTTTGCACCGCTATCCATCAACACCGGGGGAATAATGTACACACCATAAGTGAAGCCAGTAGGTTGTGTTCTTGTAGGAAATGGTCCATCTATCACATGTTGTGCTCACATGCCATCAAGTGCTTTCAACATACAGGTTTAGGGCTAACCAACTATGTTGATAGGCAATACAATGTTGTTGTATACTTAAACACATATAATGGGCAGTTGCAGCCAGTAGGTGCTGAGCATTATTGGCCGCCGGAACTATTTAAAATAGTGTGTAACAAAGACTATTTGCATAAGCTATGAGTGCAAAAAAGAACGCGTATACAGAACCAAATGGATGTTGGTGATACCGTTTATATGCATAAAGGTGGCATATGCTCGCAAACAGGACACGACCATCGTAAATGTCCTTCAACTGGTTTGGGTGGCGGTGGTAATCCAGCTCCTAGTACAAGTTCATCTAATGTGCCCAACTATCAAGGATACACGTAGTGTCATATTTTTGTAATATTTTTTGTAATAAGTATATGTACTTGTTTATGATGCAAGATGTATCAAATAAAATTATGTTTCCACAGCCTTGTTAAATCTTATTGATATTTAACATTTTTCAATTGAGTAAATTAATGAATTTCTCCCTCCCATTCATGTAATCAAAAATAGTATTGGATTAAAAAATGGAAAATTTTTACGTTCACTTTCAAGTTTCACTCTAAAAACTACACTGTTAGAGAAGGAAGATGTTTGATAAATAAGTGAATATATATAGCGCGATTAAATACTACATTATGTGTGTTGTCTTGCATATATGAAAAGATGTCCTACTGCGAAAAAGCTATTTTGTATCGGAAAGAATCTTTAACATGCGAAGCATAGCGCGGTTAAATACTACGATTTGTGTGAATATATATAGCATGGTTAAATATTATGTTATGTGTGTTGTCGTGTCGATCTAAAAAGTTGCCCGACTACGAAAAAGATGTTTTGTATCAGAAAGAATCCTTAACACGCGAAGCATAGCGCGGTTAAATACTACGTTATGTGTCTTGCCTTACCAATAAATATTGGGCGCATTCTAGTTATTTTCTGTGTTTAACCATAACAAATAGCAAAACTTTCCATAAAAGTAAGGTTTTTTTCGCTTTAACATATGTCTGCATGTATGTACCAAATGTTCCAATGTGGAAGACGATGTATGATGGCAGACTGTTGGGATGATGGTCAAGTTGGGCGCAAATACTAGATGTGTGTGAATAGGTTTGGCGGCAACAACAGAAATTTTTGCAATTTTGTGGCATAGCTTGATGAACCCTGTGAGCATGAATGCTACAAAAAATCTTTGCAGTATCTTCATGATTTGACCAAAAAACAGTGGGAATATGAACAACAATATAAGCGAGAAATTGCAGAGTTGAAGAAGAAACTCAAAGAGGTGGAAGAAGAAAAAAATAAGCTGGAAGAGAAATTTAAGTGGTTGGAGCAGAGAATAATAAACGATGGTGACTAGACAATGACATGTATGTGTTGAGCATAGTACTTTATCTTTATGTTTTCCATGTCATGTGTTTTCATTAGTTGTACTGAATTTAAATTATGTTAAGTTTCTATATTTGTGTTTGTGTTTATGTTGTAGTGTTAAAATAAAGAAAAAACGGGGAAATAAAAATATAATGCGCATATTATATAAAGATAAAAAATTGTTGTTATTATTTACATAAAATAATATTTATATAGCGTACATAAAATACAAAAAAAGAAAATCAATGTGTCCCATAACTTGTGTGCTACAATGCAGTCGCTGGCCTGAGGTGCATCCCATCCCGCTCGGCTACGCTATCAGGATCATCCTCATCACGTCGCCTCCTTATTGGAGGATGCGCTGCAGCATGATCGTCAGTAGTACTGGCAAGATCGGTAGAAGGGATCGTCGGTCCATCAGCAACCTACAAAAGAATAAGTCAACTTAGTGTATGAAAATATATATTAGTAATGTACGTGTTAAGTCAAAAACAATTCTTAGCATAGTCTCGTCGGGTTCCTGAATATAAGCATCCATCGCATCCTGCTCAGCATCGCATAAAGTGTCCTCCGTGACGGGTTAGGATGAAGCCTTAATAAGAAAATTATAAAATTATTTATGGCAAATCAATGAGATAAAAACCAATTTAAATTTAATAGTAATACAAACATACCTACGCCTGTGAAAGATCCACAACACCCATCGACGATAAGCCATAACTCAGTCGGTGCCCACCATCCACATTTTGGGTAGGCCGATCCTCAGCAGCGGTCGATAGGCCTGAAAAGAACTGCTCCCACTCATCTCTGGTAATGCTCGTGCCCGTGATCAACAATGGATTTGACACGGTCACCTACGATGTAGCTGGAGTCAACGCCGGTTGAAGTCTGTATGACGGCATGCTACTGTGATGCTCGTTTGACTGATGGAGGCCACCCGGCAGGTCAGCTCCAACATCCTCAACATGTTCCTGAATAGGTGCCTCAACGTCCCCTTGCTGGGGACCACCTCTTCGCCGGCCCCCATGACCCCATGGGACAACCCTACCTGTTGGGGCACCCCTGCCTCGTGGGACAGCCCTTCCTCGTGCTCACCTCACTCGTGGGACAGGCCTACCTCAATGGTAGTGCACTAGCGCCACATAAGCAGGGACGTGCTCTAAGCGCTTGCCCTCTCTAGCTCAATGCAATGTCCGGGCAGCCAGCTCTGTAACCTGCCGGCCATACTCGTGCAAAATAGACGCTCCATCACAAGCATGCTGCTGCATCTGTAGTCCCAACTGGTGGAATAAAAATAGGCCAATAGCCTGGACAACATGTAAAATATAAATTACGGAACGCTAAATCACAATTATAAGTAAGAATACCAAATAACATATCAGTGCCTCGTGCCTCCCGGAGTATGGAACGTACTGACCGCCAACTCAATGAATGGGATTCCCGACGAAAAGTCGAGTAACGCCGTAGTACCAGCCCATATAATCATGCTCAGTATTTGATCGACTCAGTGAAAGGGGGGAATCAGGTCAAATCATCGGTCCCAAGTAAATATCTGGTCCTATAGCCATGCCAAATATGCGTCGTCTACCCTAGTACGATCATCCCACTGGTAATGTGTGGTCTGCCAGGTGGGCGGTGTCGGTGCGAGTTGCAGCCTGCCAAACTAGCGAAGTACCCGCTCGGTGGCATGATGCTCCACAATATCAAGGCAGATCAATGGGACAGAAGAGACCCACATAAGTATGCCAACTAAGTAATAATAGGGCAAGCCAGCTATCAATGTGTCGCTATATGGCGTCCAAATGAACTATTAAGTAAGAACATAAAACGTCAGTATACGTAACTTGTGTTTGAAGCTATGATAAGTAAACTTAGCTATACATTTAACCGTGCGCCATCTAGCAAATCCAAGATACCCTGGCACAATGAGAGATTATATCGAGTCTTGTACTCGCCCGTATGTCCCCGTCGAAGAACCCACCTCCTAGCTAGAGGGAGAAACTCCGGTGGTACATCCGAATGTAATGGTGATAAAGGTGGATGCAACTGCAGGAACCGCTCCCAGGCCCAAACCTAACATAAAAAGTTGACGTAAAATTTAAGATATATTTTTATTAGGTATGTTAAAATGAATAGAGTATTCGAATATGTTATTACCTGTAGTAGCTGCAAAAATACAGCAACGTCACGCTGGGTGCCAATGCTCACCCGGCACATATACCGGTACAAGTAGGCGAGAACAGCAGCGCCCCAGCTGTACTAGGGTAAATTATCTAGCCGCTCAAGATGATGAAGAAATCTCAAACTGACTAGGTTCCCTGAAGTGTTCGGGAACAAGACCCCTCCAAACATAAGGAGTAGCAGTAACCTCGTATACCGGTCAACATGATAATCCAGTGTATCTCCATCGATCTTAGGATGCAATGCCTCCAACCACTATCGAATAGTCGTCAACGGAAAACGACTGGTCCCAACCAGTACATTCTCATCCTCTGGCCGGAAAGTAGTGAGCTGCTATAGCATATCCAGGTACTGCACACGTGTCATCTCTCTCATGTCATGTGGCATAGCAACGAGCTATCCATCAACAGGCAGCCCATATAAAACCTCCACGTCCTACAGTGTGATGGTAGCCTCGCCAATGGGCAGGTGGAATGTGTGCGTCTTCGGTCTCCACCGCTCTATCAGGGCTGTGACCAAAGACCAATCGAGCTGCAGCCGCCCGATCTCCAAAATCCTGTAGAAACCTGTCTCCCGCAGGCATGTGACTACACGGGCATGGAGAACTCTATCATGCAGAAAGTTCCACATGTCAGCCACTCTCTTGACGCGGAGAGTCTGGGTCAGTAACTCACCCTCCCATATGTGGGCGGACCTATGATCGCCCTGTAACGACAGTAGTTCATCGTTGGAAGGTCCGGGATGAATAGGCTGCAAATTAAACAACATTAATTACATGTTAGTTTTATAATTTTATACGTTTGTTTGTAAATTAAATAATTATTTTTTTTACTTATACAATATTTAATTATTATGTATTCACATAAGGATTCTAGGCTCGATATTTGAGGCCCAGTAGCACCAAGATATCCTAAATTCTTCTATGTGTTAGTTTTATAATTTTATATGTTTGTTTGTAAATTAAATAATTAATTTTTTTAATTAAATATTCACATATGAGTTCCAGGCTCGATATTTGCGACCCAGTAGCACCAAGATATCCTGAATTTTTGTATGTGTTAGTTTTATTATAATTTTATATGTTAGTTTGTAAATTAAATAATTAATTTTAATTATTAAATATTCATATATGGGTTCCAAGCTCGATATTTGGAGCCCAGTAGCACCAATTTATCCTGAATTCTTCTATGTGTTAGTTTTATTATTTTACATGTTAGTTTTATAATTTTATATGTTTGTTTATAAATTAAATAATTAATTTTTTTAATTATACAATATTTAATTATTAAAATATTCATATATGGGCTCCAGGCTCGATATTTGCGGTCCAGTAGCACCAATTTATCCTAAATTCTTCTATGTGTTAGTTTTATTATTTTACATGTTAGTTTTATAATTTTATATGTTTGTTTGTAAATTAAATAATTAATTTTTATAATTATATAATATTTAATTATTAAATATTCATATATGGGTTTTAGGCTCGATATTTGCGACCCAATAGTACCAATTATATGTTGACTATAATTGGACAGAGTTTGTGTTTGATCTATCAGTTATTTTGATGTATTTTTGAGTATAAGAGATACTTAAACTACAGGGAAACTATGCTAAAAGGCACTATATTATACTACGCTAAAAGGCACTATATTATACTACGCTAAAAGGCACTATATTTTACTACGCTAAAAGACATTACATTTTACTACCCTAAAAGGGCACTATATTACTAGTCTTTAAGCAAATAATTAATATAAACCAGATAAAACACAACAAATATATTTTAATCACAAAACATTCACAAAAATACATATAAAACAATAATAGTAATTTATTAACATTTTTATTAACAAATAATAACGATTTCACAATTTTTACATATTTTTTTTGAACATTAATATCTTAATCCGGATAAAAATAACATACAAATTTAATCGCAAAAAAAATACAAAACAACATGGAACACATTCAAAACAACTAATATTCATTATTTATACGAGTTTCGACATAAACTAAATTGGAATACCTCAATTTATGTTTTTCGGAAAGTTGAAGAATTAAAAATTTGACTCTGAAACAAGCAAACCACAACAATAGAAGGCTTGACTAGGATGTGGGACCAACTTTAATTAGTTTTTGTGGAACGGGTGGGGTCCACTCGAATTTTTTATCGAGTTGGGGTGTGGTGGGACCAGCGAAGGATTATTAAAAATGGGGGAAAGCACTTCTGTCCAGAACGTGTGGGGGAAAGGGAAGGGACGACTACTTATATATATAAAGCGTGGTTTGTTACTGCATTTTATATAAAATGCGTTAATGAACCGCGCTTTATATAGCAGTCTTATCAGCTTCCAGGTAAAACATGGTTCATTAAAGTATTTTATATAAAACGCAGTTATGAACCACGTTTTGCCTTAACGTCCCAAAAGTCATTAAGGTAAAACGTGGATCATAATCGCGTTTTACATATTTTGGTCACTTTTTTTTTAAAACCTATTTAAGTATTTTGAGTCCAAAAAGACAACATTTCGGTTCCGGACTCGGATATATATAGCATAATAACTACGGTTCCCGTGAACACAATAGCTTTGTCTAGATCCTGTATTTGTATTGAAAAATCTATTAAATGTATAAGAATATTTAGCTTGAAACCTAGTCCGTTAATCCAATTATTATTATATATTAACTTGATAATTTTTTAGGAACCGATAAACTTAAAATTAAATTTTGAATCTGCCCCTGGACTTAAGGTGTTGTTCCCACATGTAGGTATCAGTTATAATGGAGAACAAATATACAAAGGAAGAATTAACCCAAACAGCAGCTCACCCAACTTTTTAAATTAAAAATAGCCGATAGAGGTATAATATATACATAATTTGTATAATTGAGTATAATCAATGTATAAGCTACGTAAACAATGAATATGGTGAAAAATTCCAACTACACTTTTAGCAGCCTATGTCAAGGAATAACCTCGAATATACGCACACTACCTTGAGAAGATTCTTCCTCTCATTCGCATATTTCTCTATTATGCTTTTCCTTCCTAGTTCCTTCCTTAAACAGTTCTTTCAAGGCTGAATATTGCAATGTTTTTTCCAGCTTGTTTAGTCGCAATATCCATTTTTCCAGGTTCTTTCTCTTTTCCCAGCAGCTTTTAGATTCTGATTTTGTTTGAATTTTAGGCTCCCCGGCCCGGCCTTCCATTTTGTAGAACTCAGCATAGGCAACGTAACTACGTTGCTTCTTTTCTTTTCACCCTCCCTCCTTTTACATATCTGAAGAAAGTCTAAAGATTTTCAATATGCAACTGCTGAAGTAATATTTAACGTTGCATGGATGAAAATTTACAGATTTTAGTTACTAAATTGACCAGAAACAATATGGGCTCTCTTAGGAGTTGAAGAAAAATAGTTCAGAACAGAAACAATATGGGTTCTCAGTTACTACCATGACTTTGGGTTGAGTTCCCTTATAATATATCCCTTAAATTGAATTAGTATATATGTGACATTACTTGGCTAGCTAGATTTGGCATATCGGAATTCATAAAATTAATGTGCTGATAGCCAACATATATGCACTAATTATATCACAGACTAATAGGAAAGCCAATACCTGAGTTCAAGTTCTGTATAAAGGTTCTTCGCCCATTGATGCAGGAAGAATCTCAACTGTAAAATCTATGCCAATTCATTGATTGGAGTGGGAATTGCCTCAAGTTTTTACCATGCTTCAAGAGGGAAAGTAAAACAGTTTGGAATGAAATGGATCCGTATAGAACGGAATGGATATAGAGGATTCATATAGCCTACCCCAGTCAGTATGTGACTGACGCATAGTTGATTGATTTTTCCTTAATTTCCACTTAGAGGCTGGAAAATGAGTTTGTCAATGTCACCTTTGCCTTATTTACATGCTTAACAACGGCTCGTAGTGGAAGTCGAAGGTTTTTTCCTTCAACAGAAGAAGTAAGCCCATCCTTCACCTTTGCTCTTAGTTTCTGTAATTTTACACTACAACAACAACAACAACAACAACAACAACAACCCAGTATAATCCCACTTAGTGGGGTCTGGGGAGGGTAGTGTGTACGCAGACCTTACCCCTACCCTAGGGTAGAGAGACTGTTTCCAAATAGACCCCCGGCATCCTTCCCTCCAAGAACTTCCCACCTTGCTCTTGGGGAGACTCGAACTCACAACCTCTCGGTTGGAAGTGGGGGTTACTTACCATCAGAGCAACCCCTCTTGTCTTAAGGGTAGAGTTTGATAAATATGTGGATCCTATCGTATTTTATGTCTTGCACGATATGAATGGTTGTGTTATTTTTTATTTTTTCTTTCAGTGTCTATCAAGAGCACTTAGGAATAAGAATCCGAAGCTTTTGATGGCAGCATCTGCTTTCCTACTATCGGTCCAGCCTCTGATGGTTTCTGCTGTACATACTGGAATGATGGAGGTCTGTGTCTACATCTCCAATGTGTAGCCTGCTCTTATTATCTCAGTGTTAAAAATAGCGTGAAGCGAAGAAAAGCGACAACCCCTATTTCACGAAAAGCGAGAAGCGAAGCAACCGCTTTTTTTAAGTGAAGCGGAATTTTAAAAAAAATATATATATATACGGCATAGACAACACATGTAATTGTAAGCAAATATTCAATACTTCAATTAAAAAACTAAAGAGTAGCATCCATTGAAGCACAAAATGAGCATCCTATTCTTCTACAAGATTTTCAAATTCTTGTATTCCACTATCATTATTATATTGCTCGTCATCTTCTTCAACTTCATCTTCTTCATCAACTAGGAACAAAGTAGCTGCCTGTTTTCCCTTCCTCTGTGAACTTGAAGTTGAGGTACTCCCCCTCAAACCATAAATCCTCTCCCCAATTTCACGCGTCTCAGCAACATCACCCCAAGTGAAATCAGAAGTATCCTAAAATACTTCTTCATCTGCATGATCTTCCGGGACTCCAGTTAGCCATTCATTAGCATCATCGATCTTGTCCAAACTAATTACATTGCGAGCGTTGTAACGACGCCTCAATGTTCTATTGTACTTAATGAAGACTAGATCATTGAGACGCTTCAAGGTTAGTTTGTTCCTCTTTTTGGTATGAATCTGCAAATAATAAGTAATTAGTAAGATTAGGACAACTCAGTTATAATTTAATTATCTCAATATACTAAATCTTTCTTATTAGTTCTTACATGCTCAAATACGCTTCAATTCCTTTCACACACGGATGAGCTACATGTTAGACTTAGAACCTTGATGACAAACTTTTGTAAATCTGGAGTGGAATGACCATATTGCTTCCACCATTCAACTGTAGAAGTAGAACAAATTTTCAAAACATAATATTGATAAAGAAATAATTTATTAACTATAAAACAACATATAAGCACTCGCTCACCTGGTGACTTCGTCTTTCTTTGTCTAATGGCCATGTTTTTTTCCAAAAAGTTGCTCAGCATTCCTATAAATACTAAATTGCTCTGTGATTTTATCTTGCACGGATTCTTCAGGTATCAACTTCTCAATACATTCATAGTATCCATTCCACAAAGGTTCATCTCCTAGAATCCTCTCTTCATTGTCATAAAACAGTTCCGGGTTCAAAACAAGTGCAGCTGCATGCAAAGGGCTATGAAGCTTACTATCCCACCTTTTATCTATGATCTCAAAGACTCTTTTGTATTTTCTTTGATCACTAAAAGAGGCTTGAATAACCTCCTTTGCCCTATAAATTGCTTCGTACAGGTAGCCCATTGGTGGTCTTTGCTCCCCATCCACCATACGAAGCACTTTAACTAAAGGACCATCAATTTTCAATGCATGAACCACATTATTCCAGAATGAAGGAGAAAGTATAATATCTGCAGATTCTCTCCCTCTAGCTTCCCTTCCATAGGCACTGCTAGTGTACTCATCTGAAACAAACAACTTCTTCAAATTGCTTTTTTGCTCATACATCCTAGCCAAAGTCAAGAAAGCAGTAGCAAATCTTGTCTTTGCAGGTTTCACCAAGCTTCTTTGTTTAGTAAATCTCTTCATCATGTTCAATAACAAAGGCCTTTGAACAATATAGAAATGCACTCTAATTGCCTGATTAAAGACAGTACTGAAAGGTCTTTCCTTGAAAATATCACCGAAGATCAAATTAACAGAATGTGCTGCACACGGAGTCAAATAGATATGCGGGTAACAAGCAGACATCATATCACCAGCTTTAACATTTTCACTGGCGTTGTCCGTGACAACTTGAACAATATTTTCTGCTCCAATAGAGTCTATTGTATTCTTGAACAAGGAGTACATTTTGGTTGAATCAGTCGAAGAGTCGCTTGCATCAACGGACTCAAGAAACAGGCTTCCCTTAGGAGAATTCACCAAGATATTGATGATCATTTTTTCATTTCTCGCTGTCCACTTATCCATCATAATGGAACAATCAAACTTGTTTCATTCTACTTTGTGCTCCTCCACGATTTTGTTCACCTCTGCCACCTCTTTTTCTAGATATGGCCCACTAACTTCATAATAAGTTGGAGGCTTCATTCCTAGCCATATTGGCCTACGACCTCAATAAAAGCAGCAAAAGTGTTAGTATAATTAACATAATTAAAAGGAAGACCTGTATCATATATCCACCGAGCAAAAAAGGTAACTGCACGGTCCCTCAAAATCGTTTTTGCATCAACTTGAGGATTACCACTTTTTCCTCCCGTATCTCCAGATTTTTGCGGGAAGTAACAATCCATAGGACCTTTGGTCTTACCAGTATATCCACAACTAGAAGACATTGGTGGAAGCATCCTTCCTCGCTTTTGTGATTTTGGTGGAAGCGACGAAGCGTCGTCACCTTCTTCTGTTTCATCATCATCATCATCAAGATTATAAAGTTTTTTTTCATG
The DNA here is from genome assembly GCF_000393655.2 of Nicotiana sylvestris. Lineage (NCBI taxonomy): Eukaryota > Viridiplantae > Streptophyta > Magnoliopsida > Solanales > Solanaceae > Nicotiana > Nicotiana sylvestris. Next base: position 173,305,282 of record NC_091066.1, on the reverse strand, counting down.
AATCATTTGAGTCTTTTAACTCTTTATTTTTTTGACGGTATGCTTTTAATTCTTTCTTCACATGCCTCGAAACTTTAGGACAAGATGCGACATTTGGATCACCACCGATTAGATGTGCTTTTGACGATACATTCCTCCATTTGTAATCTTATCACAAAAAAGACATCTAATGGCCATCTTGTTGGTCTCATTAACTCTTGCAGAGTAAGCCCAAGCTGGGTCTTTCCTATCTTCTTTTGGCGCCATTAAAAGAACAACTACATAACACATAAGAAAAGCCATAAGAACTAAGAATAAAAGACATGATAATTGGGCAGAAACTGGGCAGAATTTTTCTGAAAAAAATTCGCCAGCATTCTAGCGCTCTTTGGACTTTTAGAAAGAAAAAGAAAAGAAAAGAAAAGGAAAAAGAAGAAGAAGAATGAAAATAAATCTGGAAAACATACCTGTTGAAACTAAGTTGTTGTTGTACTGTTGAAGTCTTGAAAAAGAAGAAGAAGAACCCTAGTATTTAACCAAAAAATGGGATTTCGGTCAAAGCTTTAATTTAGAAGAACTCAGATTACTGATAATCAAAAGAATATATGAAAGAAAGTAATTTGGCTAGCAATAATATAATCAGAAGAAAAACAAGTAAATCATTATATTCAGATAGTCTTTCGTGTCCCAACAATTGATCAGTCATCTCCCTTTTATAGCTATTTGGGAGATATGTGTTTTGCCCTTGTCATAATAAGGCTATTATGAGTAATTAAAGACATTGAATTCTACGTTACACAATCATTGTATTTAATACAGATTTCCTAACGTATTCAGTATTTAATGCTCATTAAATACTGTATCTGTACTCTCATATATTGTCAGATTCATTCCTTTTGATTCCTGGACCTAAATGACTTAAATAGGTACGGGCGCCGAGTCCTTTGAATATCTGTCTGTTCCTCTTCCTTTGCCTTTGCTCGTATCTGTTGCAACTCGTGTCTCTTTGCCAGTTGTAACTCTTTGACTAGTCTACGTGTCTTGACACGTCATCTTTATTCTACTTTAATATGTAAACTCAATTTTTTCCAATACAGATAGTCCCCCCCACTTGCCATTTATTCATCAATTGAATATTTGGGAAGTGGATTTCATTAAAACGAAAATTTTTGTCACTATTAATGCTATGACAAAATTGACGCTTTACTTGTCACTTCCATTTAATGCTCTTCACACGTGTCACCTTTTCATTAGTTCTGCAGTTTTGCAGCCCTTTTTAAGGCTTTTTCACGGCTCCACTATTCACGAAGCATCAGTTATCATTATTATGGTACTTCCATCATTACACTTTTTCCTTCAGCGGTTGCTTATCAGTATAAATATAATTTCTTTCTTTGTCTTTTCCACATAAAGTTTACTGAATATTCAATCTCTCAAATCCATGTTTGCTTCTTCATCGTATCATCCTTCTTCATTATGTCTTCTTCAAATTCTAACCCTAGAAGGGTTCCCATAGTTGATACCTTCCCTAATGCCCCCATTAGAAGCAGAAGGGGAGGTATGCTTCGTAATTTAGGATCTATTCGCGGTTCTTCCACTCCTTTACCTAGTTCTGGACCTTCTTCTAGAACTAGGGGTTCACTTTCACAAAGATCTTCTTCAAGAGGTAAAGAACCTTCTGAACCTTTTCGGGAGCCTACAGTAGAGGAGATAGTTCCTACGAAACTATCTTTTTATCATGACAGAGAATCTCTTAGGAACCAAGTCTCTAGTTTAGATCGTGCTGATATTTATCACACTCAAATTATAGAAAGTTTGATTTCTGTAGTTCGTTGAGACTGTCACTGGAGTAGTGATTTTCCTATTATTATCCCTAATCCAAATCAAAGAATCACCTCTTACATAACTAGGTTTTCTTTTGTTTATACATACCCTTTCACCTTAGGGTTTAGACCATCTATTGACCCTGTTATTCTTGAGTTCTGTCGTTTCTTCGATGTTTGTTTGGGTCAAATTGGCCCAATCATATGGAGGGCTATTGCCTGTTTGAGGCATTTGACCAACACAGTCGGTGTTCCCTTTACTTTTCCTCATTTGATTCACCTTTACTCCCCTAGACTCTTCCGCAATGGTGTTTTCACACTAGTAGCCAGGAGCAAGAGGGTTTTGGTGAGCCTTGAGGATGACAATGACCGTGGCTGGTATGTTAGGTTTGTTTCTGCTCCCACTGTTGGTTTAGTGGGTGATGATAATGTTCCCTTCCCTGAGAAGTGAAATTTTGCACGTAAGTCTTTTTAACTTTCTCGTACCTTTTTTCTTCAAGTTTGTCAACTTTTCTAATTTTGCTTTCTTTTTTTTAGCAACCATGGGAGTTGTGGAAGACGTTCCCAATTTCCGTGATTAGGTAGACAAGTTATTGAGGACTGCACCAATGGATGGTAGGTCTTGGAAGACATTTTCTAACTGTTTTGGTTGGAAAGTAAAAACTTATGGTAAGAGCTTTTATTTTATTTCATCTTTTCGTGTAAATTTTTTTTTATTGCACTAATTTCAATCCAATTTTTTATCAGGATTTGCTATTTGTGGAGTCACTGCCGATGCAGTCGCGGCTTTCCGCATCTCTTTTGAAAGGGCTCAAGAAATAATCTTGGGTTCTTCTGCAAAAAGAAAAGTCATTGCCATTGAGGAACAAGACTCTAAAGAGGAGGAAGACGGGGGTTCTTTAGTGACAAGGCCACGAGCTCGAAGACGCATCATTTTTGATGATGAAGCAGAGGTATCCCCCCGTCATTTTGTTTCTCTTACCGAGTCTACTGAGACTCCGGTACTGATTCTTGATGATGACATTGCTCCCGCTGCTGCTCATGATTCTGTTGAGTAGCTTTTTATTAGCGTGTTTGGTAGTGAAGGCTTAGGACCTGTTTTAGATGAAGTACCCTTGGCTTCTTTTTCGACACTCGTGTCTGTAACTCATTCTTTGCTAGTCTCGATTGTTTCTGTTCCTCCCCAGACTATTTTTACCACCTCTTCTGTTCCTCCTTCGACAATTCCTCCTCCAAACATTCATCGCACTGAAGTTGGCTCCTCAAGTAGGAGTGTTGCTATGAGGCGAGTAGTCATTGAAGTCCCTGCTGAGGGCAGTCTCTTAAGGAAATCAGGTCAAGCGAATGTATGGCTAGAGCCTTTAATTGGCCCAATTGAGAAAGCTAAGCTAGAGAGTCATAGTTCCTTGACCCTGATGAACGATATTGTGCACGCCACTTTGAAGGTATTCCCCTTCTTTTTTTTCTTTTACTTTGTAGTTTTTTTATCTTTGAGGATTCTTATTTCCTTTTCCCCTTTTTAGACCAACCTTATCGGCACAGAGATAATGAAAAGAGTTTCCCACTCAGATCAATTAGTGCGTGATTCTCAGTTAGAGGCGTGCAATTGGAGGGAACATTTTGAGAGCTTGCAAATTGATGTGGAGTATTTAGAAGAGAGTAAGAGTACCTCGGAGAAGCAGGTACGGGCTTTGACTTCGGAGTTGGTGGTTCTTTTGGGAGAAGGTGGCTTCGGGGGCTCCTGCATGTTCTTCATGTAAGCTTGCTTACCTTTCTCGCTGAACAACTCAGTGAGATATCCTTGTTTTAATAAATGATCAACTCCACTTTGTAAAAACCTACAATCTGCCATTTTATGCCCATGGTCATTATGAAACTTGCACCAATGATCAGGGTTGCACCTGTTTGGATTCGATCTCATCTCTTTTGTCCATCGTACCTTATCTCCCATGCTTCTTAAAACAGCTACGAGCTCGGAAGTGCTCACGTTGAAACTATAACTGCCAAATCTCGCCTTCAAATTTCTATCATCATCTCGTGACTCATAGGTATTTCGATCGTTTCTAAATCTTGATGAAAAACCTGACTCTCTATTCCTTGATCTGTGATCATACCTTTGATTGTCCTGCTTTGATCGTGAGTCTTTTCCTGCAAGTTCCATGTATGGCTCGTACCTATTTTTACCAGATCTTTTTTTGGTCTTCGCACGTCTCGAACTTACCTTTTCTTCTTTTTGAAGTCGTGGAACAGTATTTTCTTCTATCCTCAGCTTCGTGTTATACCTGTTGTAAACGTCATTCCACGTTGTAGCTGGGATTTCGCGAAGGCTTTCTTTGAGTCGCCTCGTAGCTTCTGAGCTTTTTTCATTCAAATTGCTTGTGAAAGCTATAGCTTCCCAATTATCTGGTACACGTGGTAATGTCATTCTTTCACGTTGAATCTGTCCACGAACTCCCTAAGCAATTCTGAGTCCCCTTGCTTGATCTTGAAAATATCTTCCATTCTTTTTTCGACTTTTTGAGCTCCCGGGTGTGCTTTGATGAAAGAATCTGCAAGCTCAACAAAAGAATTTATAGAATTTTCAGGTAAAAGAGAATACCATGTTAATGCTCTCTTGGTGAGTGTTTCACCGAATTTTTTGACTAATACTGATTCAATCTCCTGCTTAGTCAAATAGTTGCCTTTTACGCCTGTTGTGAATGCAGTTACGTGGTCTCGTAGATCAGTTGTTCCATCGTATTTTGGAGTATCGGGCATTTTGAATTTCTTTGAAATTTGGAAAGGAGTAGCGCTTGGCTTCCAAAGTTGTTGTGAATATTTATCCATGTCTATCTCTTTGATTACGGGAGGCACCCCGGGAATTTGTTCTATACGATCACTTTGCTCCTTGAGCTGTTTCTGCAATGTTAGTACTAAATTATGTAAGTTAGAATTGACTAAGTTACCTGGTTCTCCCTCCTGTGATTCGCTGGGGGTTCCACCACTACCTGAATTAACAAGCCCGGACCGAGGGTTCTCCAAAGTGTTGTTATCTGGAGTGGGTGTGGTTGGTGCAGCATGTAACTGGCTAGCAAAAGCCTCAAGAGCTTTATTGACCTGAGCAGCAATTAGTTTTTTCAAAGCTTCATCGATAGTTTCAACATTTTCAAATTGAGCGTTTCCATTTGTATGAGATCTGTCAGGAGTGCCTTCACGAGACCGCCAAGGAGAGCCTCGTGGAGAAGGGACCGGGGTGTGAGTACCCTGTGGATCTCCCTGAAGTTGTTGGTTTCCTTGATTTTCTTGGTTTCCTTGATTTCCTTGGATGTTGTCATTATTGTTCGACATGATTGATGCAACAAGGAAAGTTAAGCTAAAAGAGAATAGATTATCAGATTCCCGGCAACGGAATCAATTTGTTTAACCAAAAAATGGGATTTCAGTCAAAGCTTTAATTTAGAAGAACTCGGGTTACTGATAATCAAAAGAATATACGAAAGAAAGTAATTTGGCTAGCAATAATATAATCAGAAGAAAAACAAGTAAATCAATATATTCAGATAGACTTTCGTATCCCTAGAATTGATCAATTATCTCTCTTTTATAGCTATTTGGGAGATATGTGTTTTGCCCTTGTCATAATAAGGCTATTATGAGTAATTAAAGACATTGAATGCTACGTTACACAATCATTGTATTTAATACAGATTCTCTAACGTATTCAGCATTTAATGCTCATTAAATACTGTATTTGTACTCTCATATATTGTCAGATTCATTCCCCTTGATCTCTGGACCTAAATGACTTAAATAGGTACGGGCGCCGAGTCCTTTGAATATCTGCCCGTGCCTCTTCCTTTGCCTTTGCTCGTATCTGTTGCAACTCGTGTCTCTTTTCCAGATGTAACTATTTGACTAGTCTACGTGTCTTGACACGTCATCTTTATTCTACTTTAATATGTAAACTCAATTTTTCCCAATACACCTAGTTTGCTTGAACAAATCTTCTTAAAGTGAGGAAGAAATCACTGGTTTGAAGAATTCTAGTTTGCTGTTGAAGAAGTCGAAGAAGTGCTAAAATAGAAACAATGATTTGGGTCTTTTAATTGAAAAAAGACTTTGGGTATTTTAATTGAAAAGTCGTCCGCTTCGATCGCTTCTGGGCGCTTCACCACTTCTCGCTTTTTAGAGAGAAGTGGTCGCTTATGCATACCTAAGCCGCTTTTAATGGCAGTAGCGATACCCCTCCCGCTCCGCTTCGCTTCTCGCTTAAAGTGAGGAAGCGCCCGCTTTTTTTAACACTGTATTATCTAAGGTGCATATATAGTATATGATTTTTCTGTTCACGCATCTTTGTTTAAGTTGCTTTCGCAAAAAGAACATTGAAAGATCCAGATCTGAGGATGGCTCACAATGTGCATAAAATGTCATCATTGCTCGGTGGTGCTCTTTTCTGTTGGGAATAAACCCCTTACCAAAATAATATTCACGGTAATAAAGCGGAATAATAATGTAGCACCGAGATACGGTAATTAACAAGAATAAAAGAGTAACAATGACACCAAGATTTTTACGTGGAAAACCCTTCTGAATAAGGGAAAAAAAACCACGACCCCGAGAGGAGCAACTGATATCACTATAGTAAGGAATTTTACACTTTGTAGGTCGGAGGTAAATACTCCAAAGACCACTACAACACTCAAAAGAAATAACCCTCTTTTGATATTCCCACCTCACTACAATATCGCTCACTCTCTATTTTCCTCACAGACTATTTTCTTATACCTTGTCTGTGAAACCTCACTCTTTCTTTCTCTCTTTGTTGGTGTGAAGAAATGAGAGTTGAAGCTCTCCTTTTATAGCCAAAGCTTCACCCTCTAAAGCCTACAATATTTGACAATTTACACACATTTTTCACAATTCAACAAAGTTGGCTACCAAACCAAAGAAATTCAACAAGGTTGGCTACCAACCAAACCAAGTCAACAAGGTTGGCTACCAAACCAAAGAAAACTCTTATTAGGCACATGCCTAATACTTCTTCAATGAGATGGACATCATCAATCTCCCCCTCCAGTCTCATTCATCCAGAGGAGGTAGCACTGTCTTCTAGTTTGAATGCATGCCGACAAGTTCTTTGCATAGCTCGAACTTGTTCCTTGGTACCACCTTGGTCAGCATATCTGCGGGATTCTCATTTGTAGAAATCTTCAAGACTTTTAGAGATTCATCATCTACCATTTCTCGAATCCAATGATATCTCACATCAATGTGTTTGGTCCTTGCATGGTACATAGAGTTCTTGCTAAGGTCTATTGCACTTTGACTGTCACAATAGACGACATACTCCTTCTGATGCAATCCAAGCTCTTGAAGGAATCGCTTGAGCCATATCATCTCCTTGCCAGTTTCTGTAGCAGCAATGTACTCTGCTTCAGTTGTTGAAAGTGCAACGCACTTTTGCAACTTAGACTGCCATGATATAGCTCCCCCTGAAAATGTAAACAAATATCCAGTACTGGATTTTCTGTTGTCAATGTCACCTGCCATATCAGCATCTGTATAGCCCTTCAAGATTGGATCAGATCCTCCAAAGCACAAACAATCTCCCGTGGTACCTCTCAGGTACCTGAGTATCCACTTGACTGCTTCCCAATGTTCCTTTCCAGGATTTTCAAGAAACCTGCTGACAACACCAACTGCGTGAGCAATATCAGGTCTAGTACATACCATTGCATACATCAAGCTTCCGACTGCTGAAGAATAAGGAACTTTAGCCATGTTCCCTTTCTCTTCCACTGTTGTAGGACACATCTTTTTACTCAACTTTAGATGACCAGCAAGAGGTGTGCTGACTGGCTTAGCATTCTTCATGTTGAAGCGTTCTAGTACACGTTCAATGTACTTCTCCTGAGATAGCCACAACTTTCTACTTGTTCTCTCTCGAACTATCTTCATCCCTAGAATTTGTTGTGCTGGGCCCAAGTCCTTCATATCAAATGACTTGGACAGATCTCCTTTCAACTTTGCTATCAACCCCTTGTCTTTTCCTACAATTAGCATGTCATCCACATACAACAACAATATAATAAAGTTATTCTCAGAAAATCTTTTGAAGTATACACATGGATCAGAATAGGTCTTTAGGTATGTTTGACTTTTCATGAATGAATCAAACTTCATGTACCACTGCCTTGGTGCCTGCTTCAATCCATAAAGACTCTTATTCAATTTGCACACCATGTGTTTCTTTCCAGCTACTTCAAATCCTTCTGGTTGCTCCATATAAATCTCCTCTTCCAAATCTCCATGAAGAAATGCAGTTTTCACATCCAACTGCTCCACTTCAAGATCTAGGCTAGCTGCTAAGCTCAAAATTGTTCGAATAGAAGTCATTTTAACAACGGGGGAGAAAATTTCGTCAAAATCAATACCTTTCTTCTGTTCGAAGCCTTTAACCACCAATCGAGCTTTGTATCTGACCAGCTTGCCATCTCCATCTTTCTTGAGTTTAAAGACCCATTTGCATTTGAGTGGTCTTTTACCCTTTGGAAGTTCAACCAGCTTGTATGTGCCATTTTTCTGGAGAGATTCCATCTCTTCTTGCATAGCTTTCATCCACTGGTTCTTTTCTGGATGGGACAACACCTCCTTAAGACTTTCTGGCTCCCCCTCATCACTGATGAGGACATACTCTGTGGAAGGGTACCTGCGTGACTCTACCCTTGGCCTCTCTGATCTCCTCAGAGGTTGATGTTGTTCTTCTCCCTGAGTGGGGTGCTCCACTTCCTCGACACCTTCATCAAGTTGCTCCCCCTGCTCAATAACCTCACCAGGTTGCTCCCCCTGCTCGGCAACCTCGTCGGTCGTACTTTCTGCACTTGTGGGATTGTTAGAAGTAGAAGGAATAGTAACAAAGTTAGGAATTATACCATTCTTCGCCTTTTCTGACATATCAGCAGCAGTTCTAACTTCACTTTCTCGGAAGACTACATCTCTACTTCTGATGACCTTCTTCTTTACAGGATCCCACAGTCTGTACCCGAACTCTTCATCTCCATATCCGATAAATATGCAGGGAATAGATTTATCATCCAGCTTTGTTCTCTGCTCTTTTGGTACATGTGCAAAAGCTCTGCAACCGAACACCTTCAGATGCGAGTAGGACACCTCCTTGTTGGTCCAGACTCTCTCTGGGATTTCAAACGCCAACGGAACTGATGGACTCCTATTGATCAGGTAACAGGCTGTCTGAACTGCTTCACCCCAGAATGACTTAGGCAGTTTAGCCATTCTGAGCATGCTTCTCACCTTCTCCACAATGGTGCGGTTCATCCTCTCGGCTACGCCATTGTGCTGTGGGGTTCCAGGAACTGTCTTTTCATGTCTGATCCCATGACTTGAACAATACTCTTCAAATTCCCTTGAAGTGTACTCACCTCCATTGTCACTTCGGAGACGCTTTAGCTTTCGACCCGTCTCCCTTTCTACTAGAGCATGAAACTTCTGGAAAACTTGAAACACCTGATCTTTGGTTTTCAAAATATAAACCCATAATTTTCGTGAAGCATCATCAATAAAAGTAACAAAATATTTGTTACCGCCCATTGATTCAATTTCCATTGGGCCGCAAACATCAGAATATACTAAATCAAGTATATTCAATTTTCTTTCAGACGATGTCTGAAATGAGACTCTATGCTGCTTACCAAATAAACAGTAGTCACAAGGTTTTACAGTTGTACCTTTGGCATAAGAAATGAGTGATTTCTTGGCAAGAATCTGCAATCCCTTCTCGCTCATATGACCCATTCTTTTGTGCCATAAATCTACAGAAATCTCATCTTGTGCCGCGTTCAATTCACCTTGGCATATTTCTGCATTTGTCCTGTACAACGTGCCACGAGCAACTCCCTTTGCAATCACCAATGATCCCTTAGTGAGTCTCCACTTTTGATTTGCAAAATAACTCTCGTATCCATCTCGGTCTAAAGCAATTCCCGAGATCAAGTTCATCCGCAAATCAGGTACATGCCGCACATCCTTTAGAACCAATGTGCATCCGACATTTGTCTTGATACAAATGTCACCAATCCCCGCAATCTTTGAGTAACTTGTGTTACCCATTTTCACTGTGCCGAAATCACCTGCTACATATCTGCAAAAAAGATCTCTTACCGGTGTGGCATGGTGAGATGCCGCTGTGTCAACCACCCATTCCGACTCTGGACCTGACAGGTGCATGCATTCCTCTTCCTCATTTATAAAGAGGACAACATTATCATTATTTTGCACCATGGCGGCTGTGTTGTCGTCATTCTTCTGGCCACTGGTTTCACCTTTGCCCTTCCTTGGATTTGGGCAATCTCTTTTGAAGTGACCTGGTTGATTACAGTTGTAGCAATTTCTGACTCTTGATTTGGATCGGTTCTTTGACTTCCCACGAGCTCCGGATCTACCATAGTTGTTCGAACTCCTTTGATAACTCCTGCCTCTACCTTCTGTGATGAGAGCCTGTCCTTGATTTTCAGGCTTCTTTCTCATCTTCTCATTGAGTAGAAGAGCCGATGTGACATCTTTCAACTCAATAGTAGTCTTACCGTGCAGGATGGTTGTTGCCAAATTATCGTACGAAGATGGCAACGAGTTCAATAGCAAGATGGCTTTATCTTCTTCCTCGATTTTCACTCCGAGGTTGGCAAGCTGTGTGATTAGTCCGTTAAACACATTTAAATGTGACAAAAAATTCGTACCTTCACTCATGTGTAGGGCGTATAACTGCTTCTTCAGGTACAATTTATTTGTCAGCGTTTTGGACATGTATAGGCTTTCCAACCTTGTCCAAATTCCACGTGCAGTGTCTTCATCAATGATGTTATTTACCACATCATCTGATAAGTGCAACCTGATTGCACTAGCAGCTCTTTCATCCAAGTCAGCCCAATCCTCAGCTTTCATGGTATCAGGCTTTTTGGAATCAACATCTAGAACCTTGTGTAATCCTTGTTGGATGAGCAGATCTCTCATCCTTCTTTGCCATGTTGAGAAACCGTTATCTCCATTGAATTTTGCTACCTCGTACTTTACTCCGGACATTTTTATTTTTCACCAAGTATAGTACTACCGACAGTGAATAGTATTTCAGTGAACGAGCAGAACCTGTGCTCTGATACCAGTTGTTGGGAATAAACCCCTTACCAAAATAATATTCACGGTAATAAAGCGGAATAATAATGTAGCACCGAGATACGGTAATTAACAAGAATAAAAGAGTAACAATGACACCAAGATTTTTACGTGGAAAACCCTTCTGAATAAGGGAAAAAAAACCACGACCCCGAGAGGAGCAACTGATATCACTATAGTAAGGAATTTTACACTTTGTAGGTCGGAGGTAAATACTCCAAAGACCACTACAACACTCAAAAGAAATAACCCTCTTTTGATATTCCCACCTCACTACAATATCGCTCACTCTCTATTTTCCTCACAGACTATTTTCTTATACCTTGTCTGTGAAACCTCACTCTTTCTTTCTCTCTTTGTTGGTGTGAAGAAATGAGAGTTGAAGCTCTCCTTTTATAGCCAAAGCTTCACCCTCTAAAGCCTACAATATTTGACAATTTACACACATTTTTCACAATTCAACAAAGTTGGCTACCAAACCAAAGAAATTCAACAAGGTTGGCTACCAACCAAACCAAGTCAACAAGGTTGGCTACCAAACCAAAGAAAACTCTTATTAGGCACATGCCTAATACTTCTTCAATGAGATGGACATCATCATTTTCATTGCTGATGATTTCTTACCTGAAACACCATTTCTACATGCTGGTTGGCATCTTGCTGCTGCTGTTGGGGTCAGCACTTGCAATAAGCTCCTTCAATAGGTTGATATGATTTGAGTCTGTCGGAGACAGCCTCTTTGCCTTTTCAAGGGTAGGGGTAAGACTTACCCTACTACCCTACTTGTGGGAAACTACTGGCAAATTTGTCGAAACCACTTCCCATTGCCTGCAAAGAGGTAAGAAAGCAGACAAATTCAATCTTGAACTAGTCGTGCATTCTATCCTGTTATAATGCAAGAATTATGTACTTATAGGATTAAAAGGGCAGTAGTAATTAGCTGAACAACATTTATATACCATAAAATTTCAGGCAATCTATGTATGATGAACGCGATGGTAACTATATGCTGTATTTGATTTTCTTCATTTTTCTGTATATATCTTCGGAATTTTGAACTACCAAAACCTAACTTCTACCAAAATCTATGAGTTATGCTCTTTCGGGTATGAAGAAGCAGGAGAAGGAGGTGGGAGGGAGAAAGAGGAGGATCAGTTGGTTCAAGAACAAGTAAATCACTGCATTATTATTTTTATAATCACATAGTCGATTCTTCAAATCAAAATTTGAATATATGTTGTATAAATTTAAAAAAAAATCTTTTAAATTGGATTAAATTTTATTTCTAATTTTACCTTCCCTATGCGAAAACTTTATCCAACCTAGTATCAGTCAAAACAATACGAGCAAAACGAATTAGTAAATGCGATTTATAAACGCAATCAGACGAGATGAAAAATACAATTAACGAATGCAATTTATAAAGCGCAACAACTATAATAAAGTGCAGTCAGTTCATGCGATTTATAAAGCATTGCAACCAGTGTAGCGATTTAAAAATGCGATTTATAAAACGCAAACCACCATTGCGATAAAACTCTATCAGACTATCAGAGTGCCATTTATAAAACGCAATCAGTGAAAAAGATTGATAACACGCGCGATTAATAAAATGCAATCAGTGGATGCTCGTTATAAAACACAATTGGTACATGCACTGTACAAAACGTAATATTCAATTAGATTACAAAACTCGATCAGTCAATGCTATTTATAAATCATGCAATTGGGCTTAATAAAACGCAATATTCAATTAGATTACAAAACCATCAGTCAATGCTTTATAAAATGCAATCAGAGAATGTGATTTATAATATGCAATCTATGAATGCGTTTTATAAATCGCTTTCGGCACCACAATCCTTGAATGCGATTTATAAACTCAAATGCAAGTTATTAATAGTGAGCAACTTTGAGAAGTTCTCAAATTTTATCCTCTATTCAATTTCTTTTTAACTTCTAGACTTATTATCCCTTGTGAGAAAAATCCCCCTCAGAGTCAAACTTGCAACCAATCAGCTTTGAAGTTTCAAACCTTGAGGTACGAGGTTATGCCATTTCGGGTATGAAGAAGCAGGAGGAGGAGGTGGGAGGGAGGAGCGGACTGAAGTTTGTCAAAACTGGCTAAACTTTAAATAGATTTTTTCAAAAACTGGATACGTTTTAAATAAAGGTGCTAAAAGTAGTTACCCGGTGCAATTTCTACCTTCTTTTTTGAGGAAAAAATTGCACGGGGCGCCTTTTTTGGTCGCCCCCATTTGACCTATACTCATTTTTTTTAAAAGTTTTAACTTGTACCCACTTTTTAAACAATTTCAGACCCCTTTCTCCTCCTTCTCCTCCTCAAAGTTATATGCGCCCTCAATCCGATAGGCACTCCTTTCTGAAGTTGCTAATTGTGAAAATGTTCCAGTAATTGACATGGGCTGTGGAGATAAAAACCTTTTAGGGCATTTCAACAACTTAGATGTTTACAACCATCAAGTTTGAGTATTGAAATTATGCACATAAGCACGAACCCAAAATCTCAGAAATCGGAATACAAAAACGATCCTTGGTTATTCACAGAAGCTAGAACATAAGAACTATACCCAGATGCGAGAAATCAATATCTTGGAAAATATACCAATGATTATTTGCTTATTTTAGTTCTTCTGGTAAAGAATTGGAGTATAAAGGTTTTTTCTTTTTGAATGGTAGTATGACAGCCTATTGTCCATGCAAGTTTGATACAAATTAACTAACCAGCAGGTTATATGTTTACATAACGTGTTTGCATTTAGGGCATTTAGGGTAAAGATTTTTTAGCAAGTTCCTGAACTTCAGCTCTCGCCAGTTACAAAACAAAAACTTCAGCTGTAGAACTGAAGTTCGACAGTTACAAAACAAAAATTTCAGCTCAAGTTCGCCAGTTACAAAACAAAAACTTCAGCTCTAGAGCTGAAGTTGGCCAACTCTAGGCCAGTCTACCAGAATGCTGAAGTTTTGCGTGATTGTCTTTGCTACTTCAGCCCCGTATACTGAAGTTACGCGAAAAGTGGGTACGCTTGCAAATTTTTTTGCAAAGCGGGCACAAGTTAAAACGTGACCCAAAAAGCGGGTATAGATGCAAATGCCCCTTTTTTGAGACATAAATATTTGAAAAACAACCATATTCAATGATTTGTAATCTTATTCATCAAGTACTTGATGTGCATATACACAAGTGAGCTAAGAAAGTTAAACAGGTCGCTCCCAAGGTTCACTTGATATTTTAGTAAGAAACTAGCAGTTGATGACTCTGAGGGTAGATTCAAGAACTGTATAAGGGCTCTGGATCTGCATTTCTTCTAATCCTGAAACAGTTTCCAAAAACAAAAGCAGCATGTAAGTTGGATCATAACTAGAAACTTATATATCTGGTGTCGCAAATCATTCAGCAAACACTGCATAAAAGCTATGGATTCAATAAGCATGCCTGCTTTTGAGTCTCTTGATCCTTTTTCTTTGGCAACATAGCTTTTCTTTTGGTAAGAATATTTCCCGAGTTTCTCTATGAATGAAAGCTACATCTCAGCAAATAGGTCCATTTATATGAACTATCATCCTACGTATCCCCCCACCCCCCACCCCCCACCCCCACATCTGCCACAATCCAAGGGAGGAAAATACTCAATTTCCAAAATCTAACAAGTTATATTGGACGGGGCCTGATACTATGACATATTACTGAACATAAATTAAATGATTTCTCATATGTAAGAAATTACATGTGATCCCTTCAGATGCAGATCTAATGTTGATTAAGAAAAAAATTCAGGTAAACCTGCATTCCGGACAATCTTAGTTTTTGCTTTAACTTTACAACTTGAAGAATAAGAGTATCTAGCCATATCATAAAAGTTATAGTTAATAATTTTCAAGAGTCAGAAGACGAGATCTGCACACTTTAGCACCAGTTTTAGAGGTTAAAAGGATAAAACAATTAAATAGGTTCCAACTAGATGATCAAACAAATAAATGTCCATGCAATAGACTCGAAGTGGAGATGTAGCTATTACAAAGGGCAGTCTGGTGCACTTATCTCCCCTATGCAGATCTGGGAACAGGGCAGACCACATTGGGTATATCGTATGCAATATTACCTTGCAAATATTGCTTTCTAAAAAGGATCTATAGAAGTTACCCATGTAGTTTTCAGTAATTCAGAACCATGAAAAATGATGTGCTAATACCTATACTAAACTGTAATGTCGAGAACAACTTTGCGAAGTTCCTAATAATCTACAAGTCACCCTGCACACACTGTATGGAACCTAAGCAGCTTCCGTATTAGACATTAGCGGTACTTTTACAGTTATAGCATGATTCTGCTGCTTTACCCCTCAGTAAAACATGGCATTAAGAATCAAGAAACGGAGCAAATTAAACACAAAACCCTTGCCACTCACCAATTGTCTTCTGCCCATTTGCAGCCATTAGTATCCACCACATGCAAACTGTATGCATGTCGTGACTTTGAAGACTGGTTCTCAAAACTGCAATCATCCATTGAAAAGATTGAATGGATAAAAAAGATTCCAAACGAGCCAAATACAAACGATAGCATAACTAGCAGTTCTATGTGGTCTCAGAGAAGTTCTGGAAGTGACTGACCTCTGGTGAATAAGATCTCCGTGAATGACTACCAAAGATCCAGCTTTTACTTCAAGTGGAACGAAATCTTTCTGGTTATAACATGGAGATGGCTTATCAAAGTGAACCCCATTTTCATCTCTAAGGAATCTCCTCACAAGGCCATCTAAAGAAATAGAACATTATGTATGTTATATGAAGGAATTCAATGATTAAAGGTACCTAGGCAAAGTAGAGTTGGGAAAAGAATACTTCTGTGGGATCCCGGTATAGCCCAGAGACAGCCATTTACAATTGTTGCATCCTGTAAAGCCAGCCACAAGCCAGTGCATGTTGTTGGTTCAGTGTACAGAAAAGAGTTATCCTGGTGCGGCACTACTTCTCCCCCAATACCTGGTTGCTGAGAAGCAAAGTTTTACATGTCACTCGCAGAAGGATGGATGATAGTAACTACAACTACCTTAGGGGTTTTACTTCTTTTCTGTAATTTGTTCAATTGCAAAGAGTTTGGTGACTCCACATATACAGGAAAACACGCCTCCTCTATGATGTTATCATACTATTAGAGACAATTGAGAAACCATTTTCAAGGGGACACGAGGATATCACCACTAAAGAGAACTTATAACTACACTTCACCATAGTGAGGCTTAGAATTTTTAAAGTGACAAGACGTGCACACGGTATGGATGCATGCTTGGATAACACGAGCAAGGTGATGTGACATGAGCAAAATTATTTAACTTCAAGAACTAATATGCTATTGAGTACATGATTCATCCAAATAATATAAATACTAGCTAGGAATATTGGGGTTACTCAAGTATGGAATCTGGGATCAACAAGTTGACATGAAATCAACTCCCATCCATTCCATTTTATGTGGCGGGGTATGGACTAAGAGGATCAAAGTACCTACTTTTTGTTGTGAATTCAAACATCAACTTTTCAAGTTATTTGACAAAAATTTATATATTTAAAAGCAATATAAAAACTATGATAAGCTACAATAGTTAATAATTCAAAACACGTAAGAAAATATTCAACAATATCGTGCAGGCGTAAGGTCTGCGTACACACTACCCTCCCCAGACCCCACTTGTGGGATCTCACTGGGCTGTTGTTGTTGTTGTTTGTTGTTGTAAGAAAATATTCAAGAACATCGTGGTCAAAGAAGAACCTCTTTGGCTCCCCAAATAGTAACAGTGCCACATAAAATGGAACAAAGGGAGTAAGATTCAAGTACTAAATATAGACAGATAAGAACCTTGTAAAAAAAATATAGATAGATAAGAAAAGAAAATTCAAATGGCAAATCAATGGTTTATAAATATAAATATAGGAAAATATTCTCTATTTATGTAGTTAGAAGACCGATTCATGTGCACAAAGTCATAATAATGCGACATTTACTTTACATGATAGTATCTTAGATCAAACTTTTTTAGCAGTTAATATCTCAGATTGGAATCCTTGAACAGCTAAGGAAATCAGCATAATAAGTTAAACAGTATTTTATACAGAGTCATCATGTTATTTGGAGAACTGTCAGAACTCCAAAGATCCTACATATAGCTGTATATTAAGTTAATATGACAATGAATCTTGTGGTGCCGTTGATCACTACAGAATTTGGGTCTATTAGGGAGAAAATGGAATGGAATAAATGATAAAGCACACAGCGTAACGTGAAGTAATTCTTATTGGTGTTCATTTTCTTTAATACTCTTTTTCATGGTACAGATACAAGTTTCAATCCAAGATCACTGCATTAGAGCAGGAAGTTCTACCTATGTATAGACACTAGCTTTTACAATCAAGTACCAAAGATTCAACCTAAACGTTCAAGCTTCATCCAGTTAGTAGGAATTGGCAAGTGATAGCAGAAGATAAGAGGAAAACTAGAAACAGGAAATATCTAATAAGCACATGATTAGGTCCCTTCAGGGACATCTGATAAAAATGGAAGACACAGAGATTAGTGGCCATGCACAAGGATGACATGCACAAATCGAGAAATGGTCCAAATTTTGTATTAAAAATATAGCACATGCTTAGATGCTTCAATGGAGTTTGATCGTGTAAGTAGAAGCTCTAGAAAAGCTAATACCAAAACTCAGTCAAAGGAGAAGAAATAGCTTTGAAATTTTTTGGGGTATGCGAGAATTTGTTATGTATGAATTGACTATACCTTGTTGCATACAGGATCCAACACCCTTTGATGCTTTTCCTTTAGATAATTTCATTGACCTTGTTAAATATAATATTCGAGCTTTCTTCCGCACACTAAGTCCAGAAAAAAGGTAACTTTTCAACGGGGATACATTCTAGCCTTATTAAGACACCAATTTTCTAGAATGATACTCACAAGTAATGCCATCTCTTACTGGGCACCAGCAAGTGATCTTGAACAACCAGGGATTGGACATGATTTAGCCAAAGGATTGTATAAAAGACGTAGGGCAGAGAAACCCCATAACTGGATAAAACAGTACACCAGTATTTACCTTGAATATGTACATTGACTGAATGACTACTGGCCTTTGATACCCCAATGACCGCAGCATGCCTGAGACTTTGTCTGAGCTAGAGAACTTATTAAATACAGGATCTTTCTCATGAAGAGCTGCAGCACTACCACAGGTCAAAGAAATTTAAAATGAAACAACTCTTTTGACAATAAGTAATGAACAGATGATTACCATGCCCAACTTTATTTATTGAGAGTTGCTTTGGCTGCTTTAAGTTGCCATCTTCATCAAATGCTTTCTCTGCCAAGACCACAAACATCAACTTAGAAGCCTATAAACGGAAATGAAAGTTATGGACACAGATGCAACAACAAGAACAACAAACCCAGTGAAATCCTACAAGTGGAGTCTGGGGAGGGTAAAGTGTACGCAGACGTTACTCCTACCTTACGAAAGTAGAGAGTCAAGAACAGTGAAAATGAAGCAATAAACAAACAATAGCAACAACAAGGTAATAAGACGGTGGAAGCAATGGACACAGATGCAAAGTACTAAAAAGCAGGATCAGAAAATTAAAATCCAAAATATCATCAATTTAAGAGAAGCATATATACCTTCCCAGAAGAATGAAATCTTATCAGCACTTTCAAAAAAGTGGTCATTAGTTGTTTGTTGCTGAAAAAAAACACAATTTGGGGGGTGTTAAGCACAAAACCAATTAAACGAAAGTATTTGAGTTCAAAAAATAGAATATTTACTTGGTTCTTGGTAGAGAAAATAGAAGCAGTGGAAGAGCAATCAAACTCATCAAGCAGCTGTTCCATTCTCTTCCTAAGGGACTCAATTTCTGCTGGGTTTGCAAATGATTCTAACACCAAATACCCTGTAGTATGTTGTGTTGCATTCAAATCACATAACTGTTACATCATCAAATTACACACTACTTAGTTAAAACATAGATGAGATTACCATTAGAGTCGAAGAACTGAAGCTGCTCTGAACTCAGGTTTCCTCCTTCAATACCCATCTTTGACCTTTCCGTCTGAGCTTCCCTCGGTGCCGTAAAAGAGTTGGTAGAATTCTATGACGTGTTGACGCGGTGTTTTCTTGAGAATTTATAGAGCTAATCGCATATTACTGTAAGTTTGGTACTAAAATATAAATTCAAGAATTATCTTAGCAACTTTTTTTGCGTTCAGGGTCCACATGCTTACCATATTTCATGATGTACCCTGCTAGGGAGAAATTCAAAAATAGCATTTACAACTGGTCAATCAAAAATATGCATAGTTTTAAAAGTAATAGAAATTTAGCCATTTTTTATGTAAAAATAAATCTGAACGAACACACTATTCAAAATTCGAAAAAATACTCCAGTATAATATACTGGAACTTTCCGAGTGTTGGGGTTCCAGTATAATATGCTGGAAGTTCATACACATGTGCGCCGATCTCCAGTATATTATGCTGGAACTTTCCGTATTGCGGCAAAATAGCAGTTATTTTTCAATAACTTTGTAAACACCAGCTATTTTTAAATGACCAGTCCGAAAACTGGCTAGCCCGTGCTATTTGGCACATTGATAGACAAATGCAAAAATCTCTGAACATTAGAGTTATCTTTAGATGATCGCAAAGAAATTTAAAAAGAAATATGAAATAGGGAAAAAAAACATTTCAAGAACCCTCACTTTTAGATACTTGAAACCCACTTATCCATTTACCTATGAAATGAACTGATCGAACACATTGCTATTTACTTTTTAGAAATTTGGCCAAACGAATGTATTTAAACATAAAAATTGCAAAGATTTGTCTTTCGCCAACTTACAACTTAAATGTAAATCTCTCCCTTTTAGAAATCTTCCAACGAATTTGTAATATGTTGAGTACATACAATCCTTTTTTCTATGTATGTTGTAACCCCTTCTTCCTCCTGTTTACTTATACTCACTTTCTCATTTTACTTTTAATGTCATGCTATTATAGTCATAAGACTATCGTGGCATATTTTAAAAGGGAATATGATATTGTATAGCCGCTCTCAAAACAATAACTGAAACATATATTTATTTATAATCGTGTGCATGATCATAAAAAAAATACAGTTTGATTGATACTCGATAAGCCAAATGATAGACACAATTAATCAAGAAAAATCCACAGCTCTTTTGAAAATTCTGTGCACTGAATTAAGGTGATAAATCTAGTCAAACAGCAATAATAAATATCAACAAGAGACATTATCTAATGTTGGCAAAAAAGGGTATCCAAAGTAAAATTTTGGAACCCTAACTTCTGATAAGCCTATACTGTTCTCATCATGTTCCTATAATCTAACACTCCCACTTCACTAATATACAAAATCCTGTCTCTCACAAAACTAACGTGCAAATATATCTTGTGTCAATTCACAGCTTGTTAGAGATACAGCAGCTGGAAGAAGATGAATCTACTATGTAAATCAACACCGGGGGTAACTTCACCGATAGACATGACTTTCCCATCCTTTCTCACACCATCATGTACAAAAGCGTACCCTCAAACTCATGCCCCGGAGAAAATCAAATTGATCAGTCATTACACAAATCCCAGAAGCAGCTAATCCAGTAAGGCCCTCTCCACAGTGGAGGGGAAAAAAATGAAAGAATCACAACAGTTAGCAGCTGAAGTTCATGTGTACTACGAGAATAAGAACGGTTAGCAGCTGAGGTTCATGCGTACTACGAGAATAAGAACACCACCTACTGACATGCACACAGATCACGTTACTGAGGATGATCTAGAATCTTCAGTCTTGTTACTCCGGCACATGCAATCTGGACAAGGGAATGAATATATTGAGTCATTTGGTCTTTTAATCTCAATACCTTTTGAATCACTATGTGCTCGTATATTAAGCATTTGCCGCTTGAAGCTCTTCCACCTGGAAGAGGAGCACATGGAAAACATACACTGGTCAAAAGCACTGCAAAACAAACATACAAGACTGCATACTGTGCCTAACTAAATTTTATAGCAAGTTAGAAAAATGACCCTTCAAATTAAGATAACAGGTAAAGTCACCAGAACAGCAATGAAACACCAGAAGACCGTGGTATTTCTATGGAATTAAGTAAAAATAGCCAGCATCATTACCGTCATGGCCATGGGCCTTCAACATTGTAATACCCACTCTTTTATTTCTATCCCCATAACGGTTTCTTTCAGTTTCTTTACAGGCACACTAGAGAGGTCTCACATAAACTGGAAAAAAGATGGCAGAAATGCTAACCAAAAGCTTACCCGATATTGGGATTATCATATAACAAAGCTAACTTCCTTTTGTCTGGCCTGATGGTCCTGGAGTGTCCACCATATAAGTATCTTCTATGGCCCAACAGAAAATGGGGGAAATTGCCTCCCTGAGTTGTCACAAATACTTCACTATGAAGGCAAACAGTATAGTCTATGGCAGCCATCCTGGAAGAGTAATTCTATAAGCAATAACTTGAGTCAGATGGTAGCCAAGGTTTTGTGTGTGTTGGGGGGAGGGGAATCTAAAAAGTCTGGAGACGGCAAATCAAACAATTTAAACCTGAAATGGAGCTAGTTCTTCTGGGGTTGCCAGCATATCTTTAGTTTGCAAAAGAGGAAACATTTCTAATAGTGGTTTCATATGTCGCTCAGAGTCGTATATTTTTCCAGATGCTAAATAGATGGATGTAGTCTTGTCAAATCCCATGCCTCTTAACATCAAACCAACCTGATAAAAAAAGTGTAGAAAATTAGCCACGAAAATGATAAAGCGCCAAGGAAAAGCAAAAACAATAAAAAGTTGATATACAGCAGTAATGCTTGAGAGGTAAAGCCCACAGAAGCAAGACGTGAAACTGCAGTAGATTTTATGAGAATAACATATAGTAGTTGGAATCTTACTAAAAAGCTAGTCACAATCATGCAACTCACCTAAGACAGTAGATATTGACTAAAGAAGACAAAGAAGAAGAATAATCCACACACATTTCCAAGGTATCCTTCTCACACATGATTGAACAAGGAGAAGAAATTTTCAAAAAAAACAACTTACCGCTAAGTATACTACTCAAGTCTCACGAGTCACTTCATAGATATTTCTTGGTGAACTAGGGGAAGCCAACAAAACTAATACAAGTAAAACCAGTGCAATTATATACTGATACCCACACATCATCTCATAAAGATCCCTGTGCCTAGCATAAGTATACACTAAATCTCAGACAAAGATAGGAATTCACGAACTGAAATTAAGATCAGGTACAAAGAAGTGTTCTCCAGAAAATTTTTTTGGACAATATGGATTGTAAAGAAAACTTTTCTTAATGAAGGAAGTCTCACAAAGGATCAGAATGCTCTGACCAGGCCAAGAAAGTACAGGCATACCACTTATCTGAAATATAACGTGCTCCTTTTACAAAAGTGCCTAACTTCCTATGTGCATAAGATATAAAAGATATAAACAACATGAAAGTCAAGCATCTTGAAAAGGGCTGACAATGACAAGATATTACCTCTAAAGGAGTTAAGGGACACTTGCCATTAATCCTGATAGCTCCAGGACGAATCACACGACCAGGTTTTGTAAATTTTCCCTTCCATCCTCTCTCTCTTGCAGCATCCATGTCCCTTTTTTCTTCCTCACCACCATCATATATACAACAAGAGAAAGCCACCATATCCTGCAAGAGAAAGTGATCAAGGCTCAATATCCTTGGAAATCTAAGCTGTGGAGCACATAAACAATCAATATATAGCAGTTCCACATGAAACCAACCTCCTCAAAGCGGAGATGCACAGAGATATACTTGCCACTATTATTGGCACTCCGTTCTTTCATTCTTGCAACCAATGTTTCCCCCAAACTCAAAATAGGATTTGAAAATCTAAGGGCTTCATAATTTGCCAGGCACCTAAGCCGCTGAACGGCTGGAGGAGCATCAAATGATAAACGGTTTGCGAACGGGGATATTCTGATGAGCCTGAGCGCATGATTAGATAACTCTTAGCAAAAATGGTGGCCATAAATAACAAAACAAAATGCTTCAAATATGAACAAATGAACCTATCAATTAAGCATCAAAGAATTGGCAAGGAATATATATGTATTGCTTGATTATTCTCCGAAGCTATTGAGTGTTTAAATAACTATTATAAACTAGGAAAGAAATCAAGGCTACATAATTACAAATAAATAATATCTCTCTAACTGAATCTTTACAAATATGTATGATAATGGCTCAGAAAATTAAACAGGAGGCTCCTTTCTGTACAAAAGCAAAACACTTCCTGCATTTTGTTATCTTCAGTGGAGAGACCACTGTACAAGAATAAGATGAAAGATTTCCACTAAGAATTTAGGTCATCACCCAGAAGGATCAGTATCAAACATAAAGCACCAGGTCCTCCGCCTAGACCTTTCTTTTCTCTTTTGTGAGTCACAGTCACCAGATAATGGTAAACATGGAAAATCTTTTGAAATTAAAGAAGGAAGGGTGATACGTAGGTTGCATAAAATTTAGGAGAAGACAAATCTAGTTTCCAAGCTGGAAAGTAAATCAGAGTTGTATTTCACAATGAAAAGCACCAACATTAGCTTGCTATCTTTCTGTCATCCCAAGAGAGAAATGCAACAAATCAAAATAAGTACCAAACATACCTCAAAACATGAATTTTAAAGCAAAAACCCCAAGAGGAACCCATAGGAGGAAGAGCAAGCACTCCAGATGTATATCATATAATCAATTATGAAACTACTTCAAACTAGAACTAAGTATGAGTTTCCATAACAAGGACTCCATCGTATCATCACAAGGATAAATCTCGTATCAATAATTAGGCCTAACATCCTAAGTAAAGGCAGTTCAGCCTACGAGTCAAAGCGGTGACAAAAAAAATGTCCAGGAACTCACTTTTCTTCAAGCAGCTTTGGAAGAACTGTATCCCTGTAGTAACTGATGGAGGACCAAGCCTTGATCCTGAAGTTGTAAACATTGCTCATATTGTAATCAAATCGTTCCATAATATAATCAGGAATCTTGTCCACCACTCGCACATCATTGGCTAGGGATTTGACAAAAAATTCTTCATCATAGATATCTCCAAACTTGCTGCAGAAAAACAACCGTGGAGCATTTTTATGATTTGCAATTAAAGAAGATGCAGAAGTAGATGGATGTTAAACTCAAGATTGGTCAAGAGAATGGCCATGCTTAAAACAAACTAAAACCCACTATCTCAGAAATAGTTATACGACAATCCACCACCAGATTTTAGTTTGCTTCAACAATACCTCCAAAGGAAATGGCATAAACCTAAGGTATAGATTCCCAGACTAACAAATCTGTTCAAATTCTAGAGGTACTGAAATCTTTTTTGCGGCCATTTGTGATATATTCAACTAGAGGTACAACAAACAACAACAACCCAGTAAAATCCCACAAGTGGGGTCTGGGGAAGGTAGTATGTACGCAGACCTTACCCCTACCCCAAAGGAGTAGAGAGGCTGTTTCCGGAAGACCCTCGGCTCAAGATAATAAGAAAAACACAAAGGAGAAAATATTATATTCACCACAGAGATCATAAGAAAAATAAGAACATAAATTGCAGAAGGAAAAATGCAAAACAAAAATGATGGCTAGTAAATAGGTAGTACATTTCTATTAAAGGGAAGTCAGTTCTAATGAGCAGGTAAAGCATCTCAAGAGCTTCAACACCACCAAAAACAATATACCAGTGTAATTCCACAAGTGAGGTCTGGGGAGAGTGAGGTGTACGCAGGCCTTATCCCTACCTTGTGTGAGATAGAAAGGTTGTTTCCGATAGACCCTCGGTTAAAGAAAAGCAATTTTAAAAATACATTTGAAAAATTCAAGGGTAAAAATAGTTTTTAAAAAAAAAAGCAAAGATGGTAAAAGAAAACTAAAAAAATTAGTAAAGCATCTCAAGAGCTTGTCAGCACAAAAAGTAATGAGCAACCGCCAAATTCCTGAGTTTTACAGTATATAAATGTTCGTCTAAGGAAATACTACATTACTCAAACAAACAAAGAAGATGAAAGAGCTGGCCAACCTTGGATCCCTCCAAATGCTATGAAAATGGAAGTGTGGAATGACCAGGGTCGCATTAAGATAACCGGCCACAGAAACAGCATTGCATATCTGGAAGCACAAAAGCAACAATACTGATATTAAACTACTACCATCACCCAAGCAAAACTTCAGCAATTCAAGAACAATTATCTTTGGAACTAAAGGACATACCGATGTCCTTTGCTGATTCAGACCACCATTTGCTTCAATATAAAGGTAACCATTTGATTCAGGCAAACCTGAAGATATTCGACGTAGTCCAGTGTTATCAAAAGCGAAAAGCATAAAAAAGCTCTAAGGTCTATTGGAGCTTTAAGCACAATGCGCAAAAAAAAAAAACGTAAGCTTTAATGAAGAAAGGCGCAAATGGAGAAAAACGACAAATATGTATGTGTATTCCAAGACTAATATCTATAAGCATGAATACCAAATATATGGACAAAGAAATTAAAGAAAATTTATGATAAAGTGAAATATCAATTGCTTAGTGCCGCCTCTTCAAAATAACACTCATTGGCAAGGAAAAGTATGTCTTAGAGCCATGATGATAATACTGAAGCGTCCGCTAAGCAAGGCGAAGCGCTCAACATGTTTTGAGCCTCGCTTCAAGGCTTAAGCGCGCTTTTGAAACCTCATCACAAGTATCCTAGACCTACCTTACAGGGTGCTCAGCACGAGTACTTGAAACCTTAGCATTGGTACTCACTATCTACTCGTGATCCGCAAGGATACTTTGGACCTTAGCACAAGTTCTTGGAAACTCAACACGGGTACTTGAAACCTCAGCTCGAGTACTCGGTACCTACCTGAGCTCAATACGAGTTCTTAAAACCTAAGCACGGGTACTTGAAACCTCAGCATAGGTACCTAGAACCTTCACGACCCAAAACACTACTCTTTATAAGAGTTCAATCTATTAGAAATAGGCTGAATAGACTAATAAATATCTATACTTGCACTGATTTGACATCCTGGCCCCTCTACTTCACATAATTTCAAAATGATACTTGTACTTGTTCAAACGTTATGTTTTAAACGCCTCTGACTGTTGACTAAGATTATGAGGCAACTATTTATCTGAGTTGGCACAATTGCGTGATCCCTAAATAAGAGGCTGCATCGTATATTTTTATTTTATTTTATTTTGCTTTTTAAAGAGTTTTCATCCCCAAACTACATTATTGAACGATGGAAGCTTCAAGAGTTGGGGTAAAAATTAGGTTCTTATTTAATTTTCTTCAGTTTAAATCTCACTGTTATTGCTGGGTATTAGTTACAAAATTCCTTTGCTACCATTAGTGGATCTGAGGTTGCTAAGGTATCGTTTCCGGCAACTAAAGCTTCCACCGGATAAACCTTTTTTTAATCGTGTGACATAATTCCCTGTCTCACAAACTAATTCAAACACACTATACAATTAGCACCTCCTTGAAGAGGACCCAGATACATTCATACACCTGACACAAAAAATTCACCTGCAAATTGCTCCAAAAAAAGTACATAAAAACAAGAATAAGCCCACTACTATTCTCGATTCTTAGGCACACACCAACACCCGTACCTTCACCAATCACCATTACAAACAATCTCCCTCTCCAAATAATACTTTCAAACACCACCATTAAACAGATCCTATAGACACCAAAACATACAAACTCAATTTTCCCTCACTTGAACATCATAATTCTCCACCATACTCTCAGTGTCTCTCACCAAAAAATCCCACTAGAGAATGCCCATTTTCTCACATCTCCATGTAAATCCCCAACCTCATCAAATAACTTTTGTCCACCCAAAATTATGAATGCTTCTCTGCCAGGGAGGAATAAAGGTGAAAGGATGGAAATTTTGGGAAAGTTTTTCTGAAAAGATAAAAGAACAAATAAAGAGAGAGTGAGGTTCAGGTTATCGGTTATTTGGTTTGAGGCATGAAAGATGAGAGAGAGTATACAAAAAGGAAAAATCAATAAAGGGTTATTTTATTAGTTTTTTGTAAAGATAGTGAATGGTGTGGCATAATTTATCTTATGTGGATTCTGACATTAGCGCGATTGAGAGACAGAGCATCTGAGGGATTTAAAACACCCAATTTTGAACAAGTTCAAGTGTCTAAATGAAATTCTGTGGAGTAAAGGGGTCAGGATGTCAAAATGGAATAAATATAGGTGTCAACTAGGCTATTCTGCCTTAGAAATAAGAAAATTTTAGATTACAAGAAATAAAAAAAAAAGTTATTTGAATAAGAAAACTTATCTAAATACCGAGGTTCCTAGTTTCGACTAATTATAGAAGAATATTTTGTATTATAAACCTAAACATATAGGATGAGGTCATGAACCTGAAATTTTCTAGCATATAACCAGTGGCGGATCCAGGATTTATAGGTTGTGGGTGCTTCACTGATTTAGTTTAAATTCTAGATGGCCAAACGCGGTCATAGTGGGTGCTCATGGTTAATTATTGAAGTTTTTAGGTATTATGTATGGATATATTACATAATTTGGCCAAAGCCAATGGGTGCTTCAGCACCCATATGTCCAAAGGTGGATCCGCCACTGCATATAACTGCAGTAGTTATCTTGAGTTTCAAATTACGATAAGATTATGCATTGGGAAACCTCCAATATAACCTGAATGGCCGAATGCAACCAGAGAGTTGCACTTACTATATGAAGAATAATTAAGAGAGAGAGAAGCAACATAGTGTACTAACGAGGATAAAAGATAAGTTTGATTCTCCAAATTTTCTACCTCCTGAGGATTTGTTAATGCACGGTCTCCATTCACCACCTCTGTAGGAGTTTTTCCATATTGTTGAAATCTACAGGAAATTTGCACCTCTAGTTAGTAGGATTGTAAAAGCATTATATACAAAATTGTTTTCACTGCAAGTACATTTCACAACCAGCTTCATTACCAACATTGACATCATGCATCTTTATGAGAATTTGAATTAAAATATCAGGAATCATAAAATAACATCAAGTTACAAAGTACGCACTTATTGACAGATGTACTGCTCTGAATTAACAGATGATGAAGAAGGAAAGATGAGGAGAAAATTCATAGGGTAATAACAGTACAACAACTATAATCAATGGCATTGATCCACAACAGAGAAGAGCCAAATACACTCAGTCTTATAGATCTAGACTAAACAGGAGCAATCCTAATTTGCATTGGAACTAACTCAGTAATCCCCAAAAACCCACAAGTCACTCCAAGATAGAATTTTTATCATCAAACAAAAAAAAAATAGAGTCTAACCGCATGAGCAGTGGAATTATCGGAGTCCATTTCAGGTAGAAGCTTGGCATAAAGCTGGGGGCTCCGGTAGAGGGACCCGGGAGCAGGGTGGTGCCTGATGTTAGGAACAACATCAAACGATACAGTCCCCATGTAAAACAACATCCCCGCTATGTAGAGCAAAGGAGCAAAGAGGAAAATCCCCTGACGGCGAAGCAGAACCGATAGAATGAACCAAGCAAGACGATGGGCGAGGGTTCTCTGTCCGGGTTGACCCGATGTAAAACGGGCGCTGGGTTTGACCCGGGATCCACCACCACTATTACTATTACTAGTGCTGCGTAAACGAGGCGACCGAGAGCGGGGGGATGAGGGCGTGGATGGGCTGCTGTGTCCACTGCTCGGTAGCCTATTGTAAGCGTGCATATCGACAATACAATATCGCTCAATTACATTGCATTCTATATAATTTTTCCCAATCCTTTATCTCAAAAGGGTTTTCGAGATTTACAACAATATTATTGTTTTTCCCAACCCTTTGTTCCTCTCTCTCTCTCTCTCTCTCTCAAATTGGATTTGACATTAGGGTAGAGAGAGGGAGGACGTTGAAGAAGAGAAAATATAGCCAAAGTGTTAAACAATGGTGAAAATTTGCGAAAGAGAAAAATCGCAGAACTGAGGAGAAGGTGCGCACGTGACCTGACCAAAAAGATGGATGCAATTAGCTAGCTGTGATGCAAAGGAACGCACGTGCCTCTCATTAGTGACGGAGAGAGAGAAAGACAAGCGTGTGTATGTATATATATATATATATATATATATATATATATATATATATTGTATTTCATATCCCTTGTATTGTTGTTATTTATTATGCATTTTTATGGTACTAATATATCAGTTCCTATTACCTTTTTGAGCTGAGTGTTTCCTGGAAACAGTCTCTCTACCCTTCGGGGTAGGGGTAAGGTCTGCGTACGTATTACCCTCCCCAGACCCCACTTGTGAAATTATACTGGATCGTTGTTGTTGTTGTATATATTATCTGTGTTTCTAATGTCATGTTTGTACGGCAAGGTTTAATTCCTTCCTCATAAATTATGACAATTGTGCTTTCTAAAGTTACTATCTTAGTAAAATTTGATTAAGAATATAGTGGCTAGAGGAAAGGTGGAGTAATATCTTTCATTTACTTAAAAAAGAAAAAATGGATAATACTGTGCTTTTATGCATAAATTTGATTCTAATATTCTTTTAGGACATTAATTGTGACGCTTACCAATTGTAATTTTGTTTACGGCCGACTACAAAAGGCTTAACCTTAACAATTATTTCATTCGTTCACTTTTACTTTTCTACTATGAGCTTTGCATATTCCTTAAAAAATAATAAATGAAATGCATAAATTACCATTAAAGGCGGCTCAAACATATGTGTGGCCTAAAGCCAAAATTTAATATGAAACTTAAATTTTTTTAATAATTTTTTTATTATCGATTTCCTCTAATAATTCCTTTTCAATTGATAATATAGCCAACAAATTTAATTAATCTTGAGACATTGTTAATCTTAGGTAAGATTTTATCAATTATAATGTTGAAAACTTCTTTTCTTTGAGGCAACTACTACATAAAAACTTTATTTTTATACGAAAAGTGTTAAATATTATTTTTTTAAATACCTATAAATCTATCATTCTTAAAAAATGTACTTGGATGTACATTAGAGTCGGCCCTGGTTACCATAATACTTGTATTAATTGATGTATATTTTTAATAAATTTGAAAAAATAATTTGAAATGAGTAATTAATATTGTATGTATAACAGAAAAAAAAATTATCTTATCTTAATATGTTAAAGTGACAAGTAAAAGTAAACGAATGGAGTACGTTTTACTAATATCAATGGTGAAAAAACTGCAAAAGTGAGAAAGATATTTAGAAAATACCAAAAATGTAAGGTGATAGATTACATGAATAAATAGGCAAGACGAAAGGGGAAACGGAGGCATCAGCTGCTTTCACAAAGGAGTTGGCAAACATGTGAGTTCCTCTGCTTCTCCAATTCCTACAGCTATCGTGCCTACTAGGGCTGTTCATTCGGATCGGATATCCGAAATTCGAACCAATTCATTCAATTTCGGATTTTAAATTTCGGATTGGATCGGATTTCGGATTGTGTTTATTAAAATTTCGGGTCGGATTCGGATTGGTATATTTTAATCCGATTCGATCCGAAATTCGAAATTATTATGGCATATATAAATACTACACTTTAATTTCGGATAGTCGGTACTTCATTTACATCAACCTCCAAGTTATTACCTTTACAATTGCTAGATTTAGCTGTATTGACACTATAGTACTCTCATAATTGCATAAACATGAATTTTTCTTAATGTATTGCCTCTTTTACTAAGAAAATATACATATTAGTTTAACTTTGAGGCATAATAATACGATCCGAAATTCGATCCGATCCAAACTTTAAAATCCGATCCAATCCGATATAATTCGGATCGAATTCGGATTGCATTTTTTAGAATCCGAAATCCGAAATTCGAATCCGAAATGTGCTAAATCCGATCCGATCCGATCCGTGCACAGCCCTAGTGCCTACTGTCACACCTTTCCAATTAAATAACAACAACAAATTCAATGTGTAAGTAGAGATACTATTTTCGCATGCCTTTCTAATTCATTAATGGTAATAAATTTCCCATTCATATCGTTTTCAAACATTTTTTTTTCAATTGATGCTTTAGTATTCAAGATATGGGTTTAACCCATCAGTATTTTTACAAAATTTAGGCGTCACGGTTGTTTGTGGTGTTGCAAACTGGAAAATTTTACATCTTATCTTTTCTATTGTTTCTTTACTTAATTAACTATTCAGAGATCTGAAGTTGAATTTTGCTGCGCTAAGACTTGGAACCTCGCTGCCCGAAGTTCCATTTCAACATTCGCTTCTAAGCTTCCTCTCCGCCTCACTTCACTCGTAGATCTGATATTTTCGTTAAATTTCGGTTTTATTCATTATTGATTGTTTTTTAAATTAACTTAAGGTTTTATTTCATCTTTTTTTGCGCTCTCTTACTACGGGTGGGGTCTCACCAGTGGTAGCGGTGACAACCCCTCCCCCCTTTGTTTGGCTTCGTGGTATTTTGTGTGTATTTCAGGTTAGGGCCTGCGGCTATTAGTGGCGGACGGGACGTGTGTGTGCAAACATTAAATAACAACCCTGGCGAGTGTCAGCAAGGGGCGGCGGGAGTTTGACGCAAACGTGCTAGGTGGCCGCAACATCGTCGTATATACCAATATAATTCCCAGGTTCTACTCACGGAAGTTGGTACCTCCCGTTTTCCTGTTTCCCTTTGTTGTGTTAGTTAAATTGTTATCATCCTAGTTTGTATTAGTTTATTCACCGTATTAGTGTGCTTGTAGTTACAACTTGTCTTCTTCTAGTTTGGTGTGTTGTCTTATGTGTGTTAGTGATCCCATTTAGTCTTTCGTAGGTATAGTGGTTGTAGTGTGGGATGGTCAAGTGAGGTCATGTCCTCAGGGGGAAAGGGGGTGGGGCAGGAGGTAGGGCAGGGGTTAAGTGGTGGGTCGGAAGGCAAGGGAGACAAAGGGAACAAGGGTGTCTATAGGTTGAGAATTGGGTCATGGAACGTAGGTATATTGACGGGTAAGTCTATAGAGTTGGCGAAGATCCTCCATAAGAGGAGGGTCAATATAGTGTGTGTTTAGGAGACAATGTGGGTAGGGTCGAGGGCGAAGGACGCAGACGGGTATAAACTTTGGTACTCAAGAGTCTAGAAAGGTAAGAATGAAGTGGATATCTTGGTGGATAGAAAATTTAGAGAGTTTGTGGTTGAGGTTAGACGAGTGGATGATAGATTAATGATTATTAAGTTGGTGGTTGGGGAGTGCACCCTAAACGTTGTTAGCGCCTATGTGCCGAATGCGGGCCTAGATGAGGAGGTTAAACGGCGCTTTTGGGAACGGTTAGATGAGATTGTGCGCCAGGTCCCGCCTGCTGAGAAGCTATTCATAGGAGGGGATTTCAATGTTCATATTGGGTCGACCGTAGATGGCTATGGCGAGGTGCATGGAGGCTTCGGTTTTGGGGAGAGGAACGGAGGAGGTACCTCGTTGTTGGACTTCGCTAAGGCATTTGGGTTGGTGATTGCGAACTCTAGCTTTCCGAAGAGGGAGGAGCATTTGGTTACTTTTCAAAATGCGGTGGCGAAGACTCAGATCGACTATCTCCTCATCATGAGGTGTGCCAGAGGACTGTGCAAGGATTGCAAGGTGATTCCGGTGCGATACTCGCGACGTAGCATAGACTCTTGGTGATGGATATAGGTGTTACGTTAAAGAGGAGGAAAAGATGTGCTCGAGGAAGACCGAGAATCGAGTGGGGAGCCTTGACTAAGGATAAAGCCCAAGAGTTGAAGGGGCGGTTGTCGGCTATGGGAAATTGGAAGAGTAGTGGTGATGCGAGCACTATGTGGCCAGCGACAGCAGACTGTATAAGGGAGGCTGTAAGAGAGGTGTTAGGGGTCTCGACGGGCGTCTTTGGTGGGCACAAAGGAGACTGGTGGTGGAATGAAGTGGTCCAAGGTAAAGTGGAAAAGAAGAAGGCGGCGTACTTGAAGTTAGTTGGGAGCATAGGTGAGGAGGAGAGGCGAGCGTGCATGGACATGTATAAGGTACCTAGGAAGGAAGCTAAGTTGGCGGTCACGGAGGCTAAGGCAACGGCTTTTGGTTGTATGTACGAGGAACTGGGGGAAAAGGGCAGGGAGAAGAAGTTATTCCGGCTGGTCAAGTTGAAAGAGAGGAAGGCTCGGGTTTTGGACCAAGTGAGATGCATCAAGGACGAATATGGTAGAGTATTGATGGAAGATGCTCAGATTAAGAAGAGATGACAGGCTTACTTTCATAAACTTCTGAATGAAGAAGGGATCGAGATAATGTGCTAGGCGAATTGAAGCATTCCGAGAGTCACCGTGACTTTGGGAACTGTAGGCGTATCAAGATTGATGAGGTCGTAGGAGCTATGCGTAAGATGAGTAGGGGCAAAGCAACCAGTCCAGACGATATTCCGGTGGAATTTTGGAAGTGTATGGGGAGAGCAGGTTTGGAGTGGTTGACTGGGTTGTTTAATGTTATTTTTAAGGGGAAGAGGATGTCGGATGAGTGGAGGTGAAGTACGGTGGTTCCATTGTATAAGAACAAAGGTGATATCCAGGATTGTAACAATTATAGGGGTATCAAATTACTGAGTCATACCATGAAAGTGTGGGAGAGGGCGGTTGAAGCGAGGGTGATAATGGCAGTGCCTGTATCCGACAACAAGTTCAGGTTCATGTTGGATCGTTCTACTACAGAAGCTATATACCTTGTTAAGAGGTTGGTGGAACTGTATATAGAGAGGAAGAATGATCTACACATGGGTTCATTGACCTAGAGAAAGTGTATGACAAGGTTCCTAGAGAAGTTTTCTGGAGATGCTTGGAGGCAAAAAGTGCGTTAGTTCCCTACATTATGGTGATTAAGGACATGTATGATCGGGCTAAGATTCGGGTTAGGGCAGTAGGAGGGGACTCTGAGCATTTTCCGGTTGTAATTGAGTTACACCAAGGTTCTGCGCTCAGTCTATTTTTATTCTCCTTAGTGATGGATGCGTTAGCACCCCATATTCAAGGGGAGGTGCATGCTATTCGCCGGTGACATAGTTCTGATTGATAGTCACGAGCCGGTGTTAACGAGAGGTTGGAGGTTTGGAGATAGGCTCTTGAGTCTAAGGGTTTCAAGCTGAGCAGGACGAAGACGAAATACCTGGAGTTTAAGTTCAGCGATGAACCGGGAGAAGTGGATGTGGATGTGAGGCTAAAATCACAGGCCATCCCAAGTAGAGGCAGCTTCAAGTACCTTGGATCGGTTATCCATGGGGGGAGGGGAGATCAACGAGGATGTCACATACCATATTGGGATAGGATGGATGAAGTGGAGGTTAGCATCTGGAGTCTTGTGCAACAAGAGAGTGCCACCGATACTCAAAGGTAAGTTCTATAAAGTGGTGGTTAGACTGGCTATGATGTATGAGGCTGAGTGTTGGCATATTAAGAACTCACATGTTTAGAAGATGAAAGTAGCAGAAACGAGGATGTTGAGGTAGATGTGCGGGTACATTAGAATGGATAAGATTAGGAATGATGTTATTTGGGAGAAGGTGCATGTGGCTCTCATTGACGACAAGATGCGGGAAGCGAGGCTAAGATGGTTTGGGCATGTTCAGAGGAGAAGCCCAGATGCTCCGGTAAGGAGGTGTGAGCGGATGGTTGTGGACGGCACGAAAAGAGGTAGAGGGCAGCCTATGAAGTACTGGGGAGAGGTGATCAGGCAGGATATGGCCAGGCTTCAGATTTCCGAGGACATGACACTTGATAGGCAGATGTGGAGGTCGAGTATTAGGGTTGTAGGTTAGGAGCTAGTTGAGTCATGCCTTACTTCGTGCCATTGTGGGACTAGTCTAGTAGGGTTTTTGTCTAAGATAGCTAGTGGCAATGTTGTGTCTTACTATTTTGCCTTTCAGTACATGACCTATTTATAGCTATCTCTTTTGCTTTGCTTTGTTTTGCATCTTTCTTCTGGATTTCATGTTGTTCTTATTTTACCTATGATTTTTATGGTGATACTAATATTGTCTCCTTTTGTATTTTTATTTTCTTGAGTCGAGGGTCTTTCGGAAACAACCTCTCTACTCCTTCGGGATAGGGGTAAGGTCTGCATACAGACTATCCTCCCCAGACCCCATTAGTGGGATTTTACTGGGTTGTTATTGTTGTATTTTTACAAAATTTTCGAAGACCAAACTCAAAACCAGAATAGGATGGTTCTTAGTTTCAATATTTCGACATATATAGTTGGCTATGGGATTGGTTTAGATGTTGGAATTAGCCAAATGACTTTACGTTTGATTTATTATTTCAAAATCAGATTCCGCCTCTTTCCCCAAACACACTAAACCTTGGATTTAGGGGTTAACATTTTAAATCAGCTAAATATATTTAAGTTGAGAATTCTTGTAGTAATATTCTTCTAACAAGTTTATAATCAACGCAACAGTTTTCAGAACCAATTATTAGAAAATAGATGTGATCTGACGTTTTTTCAAAAGATTATTTACTAGAGAGTTATATAAAAAGGGACGATTGGCGAAATTTAAAGTTAGGGGGAAAGAGGGTGGACCAAAATGCATGAGAAGGCCTTTAGCTTAGCCTATGTCCAACACACAACATCCAAATTGCTGGACTTTTAACAAACGAATTTTAGGTAAACATAGTACGGGCTAGCCAGTTTTCGGACTGGTCATTCAAATATATCCAGCATTTGTCAAGTCATTGAAAAATAGCCACTATTTTGCTGCAACAGAGATCGGTGCAGTATAATATACTGGAGTTCGGTGCATCTGTGTATGAACTTCCAACATATTATGCTAGAACTCCAACACGCGGAAAGTTCCAGCATAATATACTGGAGATTCGAGCACCTGCGTATGAACTTTCAGCTTATTATACTGGACCGGTATACTTTACTGGAACTCCAGTATATTATGCTGGGGTTCTAGTAGACTTATGCTGGAACTCCATTATATTATGCTGGAGTTTCAGTATACTTATGCTGGAACTCCAATACAATATACTGGAGTATTTTTTGGATTTTGAACAGTATTTTCGTTCAGATTTATTTTTACATGAAAAGTGACTAAATTTCGATTACTTTTGAAAGTGTGGCTATTTTTGAATGACCACTTGTAAATCTGGCTATTTTTGAATTTCTCCTGATTTTGGGGCATTAATTGGCCCATATAATAAAAATGAAAACTTATACAAATGTCCCAAATAAGTCTCAACTTACCAACATCTAGCCATTAGTCATAGACTTACCAAAACTAGCCAAATACATATAAAAATTGAAAAATCAAATAAATAAGGTTCTTTCTCTCAAATAATCACATACAAAAATCACCTTTCATATTTTTAAGCTTGATTAGCAACATTAGATGCAAGTCGGAAATAAAATTTCATGGATGAAGTAGCAAATAAGGCGATGAAATACAATATATATATATATATATATATATATATATATATATATATATATAATATTCCAAAAATCTAAGCAAAAAAGGAGCTTTTTCAATGGGTATAGTTGAAATTTATGGAAAACATATAGATAAGTCAATATACAAAATTTGAGGAAGATTGGAGGTGATTTGGACCAGTTTTGTATCAAAATTCGTAATTAAATCGAGTTAAAAAAATTCTTCTGCGACACATGTATCAAACATGTATCACGCATGTATCTCACACACAGGTAGGAGTGGCAAACGGTTGGGTCGGGTCAGATATGGTTCGGGTCGAAAACGGGTAATGAAAAAACGGATCAATTATCCGACCCGACCCATATTTAATACGGATAAAAAAGGGTTAACCGACGGATAATATGGGTTACCCATATTATCCATGGCTTCTTGTATATGATTACTTTTGGGAGAATTCTTAATCTCCCTAACTTGAAGAACCCCCAATTTGAGGCTTTGCAAATATAAAAGTTAGACACATTGGTTATTCATTGGTTACTCATTGATTATCCATTGGTTACTCATTGATTATCTATTTTCTAAATGGATAATATGGTTCTTATCCATATTTGACCCGTTTTTAAAAAGTTCATTATCCAACCCATTTTTAGTGGATAATATGGGTGGTTAGCTGTTTTCTTTGAACTATTTTGTCACCCCTACACACAGGTATACATGGATATACATGTGATATATAATTGATACAAATATGATACATATGTGATACACATCTTTTTTTTTTCATGTTCAGTTTTTACTTCGAATTTTTAATTCAAACCACCTCAAAACTTCGCCAAATCATCCCAAAACTGATATTCAAACTTCTTAAGATGTACCCAATCTATTCTAATAACACCCATTCAAAAGAAAGCAAAAAATTAATATTTTTTGCTACAAATAGCTAATTGGCTAATATTAGTAATATTTGGCTAATATTAATAATATTTTATGAATTGACTAATTTTTGTAATGAGCTACTTATAAATTGACATCGCTGGTAGTTCCCTAATAAAAATAGCAATTTGGGAGGTTGAGCCACCACAAAGTCCAACTATGAATACTCCTAAGTCCCAATAGCATTTTCGGTGAATAGTGGAATTTTCCTTTTGAAAATTATTTTAGTTACTCTGAGAGTAGAGGCAGATCCAGAATTTGAAACTAATAGGTTTAGAATTCTATTCCCTTCCACCTACTGAATTCTAAATTATTAATTTGTATATTTTTAATAAATTTCTTTATACAAATATAGGGGTTGGACCGAAATTACTGGATTTGCCGAACCCGTAAAAGACATGCTAGCTCTGCCCTTGTCGGAGAGAACGGGAAGAAGTGAAGGGGAAAGGACTAAAAGATTTAAGAACATTTTGATACATTACATATATCTTTCGATTAAAATCACAAGATCTAAACATATTTTTTATTTTCTTAAATTCGATGCTTTATCAATTTAAGACACATAAATTGAAACAAAGGGGAAGATATAGATCACGTCTTCTAGGACTACTCTGAATAAACATTCAACCGAGTTGTTAAATAGTTCCGCCCTCGTATTTTCCCCAAGAAATGGTAAAATTATACGTGTAGCGAATAAACAAACTCAAAATAAAGTAGGAAAATATTCAAATAACAATCTCGGATTCCTAAATCATCAATCAATCAAGAATGTAATGTACTTATGGGTGTACAAAGAAAACCGATAAACCGTACCAAACTTATAATCCGAATCAAACCGGAAAAGAAAAATCCAATGTGGTTTGGTATTGGAAAAAGAAACCCGGTCATAATTGGTTTGGTTCGATTTTGTTTTGACTAAAAAAAGTCAAACCGAAATTAAACCAACCCGACATTACATTCATACAATTTTAAAAATATTTTATATATATAAATGTTTATTGTAATGCAATTTAAAATATTTCTTAAACTTTTTCATAGTTTTATCTTTTAATGTATTATTTCAAGCTTGAACTTAACATTCTTGAATGATCCAATAATATTTATAGCCCATAATATAGTAACTCAAATAAAGTTCAAATCAATATTAATACTAATAAAATAAATACAATTCAACACTAGAAATAACAATAGTGTTGGATATCTATTTTTCATTTTCCATTAGTTTATAATGAAAATACATAACTTAATTTATCTTTTTCTTTGGTGCTTAGTCATGTAATTGTACTTATTAAATGTGTAGACATGTAATTTTTGATCCTCCCCAAGATTTTGCATATTTTAGCATTAAATATTTAGTCTAGGCCTAATATCGCTTTTTTTTTTTAACTAGTTTTGACTCTTTTACTTTATTTTATCACAAAAATAAAAATTACAAAAATATTTTCTTTTATTTAGCTAATTAATATTTTATCTAGCTACTTTTATTTTATCTTACTTTTCATAAAATTGAAAAATACAAAAAATAGTCTTGACATTTTAGTTTACAAAATGATAGTAAGAAAAGATTCACAAAAAATAGTTTTACTAGTTTAGTGCAATTTTTAAGTTGTAGGTCTTTAGCGAATACTAAGTAGATTTTAAAATTTTCTAATATGATTATTTACTTTCTATTTTAATATTACCTATTGTCCTAGATAATTAGTAATTTGTGAAGCTATTTTGTATAAAATTAATTCAACTTTAGAAGAAAAGGAAAATGAAAACAAACAAACCAAAAAAAAAAAAAGAGGGGAAGATAACAGAAAAGAAAACGTGAAAATGTATTAATAGAAGAAGAAATGAAATGTGACCTTCTGTTTGATTTTGGTTATGACTTACAATTTGGAAAAGATTTCATTTTTTGATATTAGTAGGGGATCACACGATTTTGTCTGGAAATTTTGTTTCTTTCTCTCCAAGATCATCACCGATGCTCACATATATAATGACAAAAATTGAGCTAATCCCTAGAGAACCAAGACCAGCCGTTGCCCACCTTCTTCTTCATGAAGAGACCATCAAAACCCTGACAGACCTTTCTTCTTCTTCTTGATTCCAAAACGCCATAGCAAACCTAAGAGACACTAGTCTAGCCGCCGGGCCCTCTGCTACTTAGGACCAAACGGAACTCACCCCCTAACTTCGCAAAAAAGAAGTAGCCATCTCTTCACGCCCAGCTCCTCGCCGGCCACCACCCAGCTCGCCGGAAATCGAGCTGCAACAGTCGCAACCACCAACAAGATACTCTCACCTTGCTCTCATTTCATTAACGACCCCCACACACAGAGTCCAAAAAAAACAAAAATGTTCTGCCTTCTTTATTCCCAGTTTCAAACGTTGGTCCTAAAAGTGGGTTTCGATTGAATCGAAATTCAAGTTGCTGTTCAAGGTCCGCATAGTGTCGTACGAGGATCCGGTCCAAGATCATCCATCTGACTCGGTTTTGTGGTTAACAATATCCATCGAGGTCCAATCCCTTCTATTTTCTCTTGAATCCTTTGATTTTATCATTGAGATTGTTTGTTGATATGCTTTTGATAATGTTTTCTTCGAAGTGATTTGAAGTTAGTATATGTTTTATTATAAAAAATGTGACGTTTAATATCTGGAATCTACTTTACTCGTTGTGATTGACTTTGACATCTTATGAATCAATTGAAGGAATAGAGTTGAATTAATAAGTTGAATTGAATTAAAGGGGGCAGTGGAATTGAAAATTTGAAAAAATAGAATTGTGTTTAATGTGACTTGTTTTAATACTTCTAATTAGTTAATGTTAGATCTTTCATACGCTAGGAGCATGACTTAGGCCGACCACACTTGGGTAGGCAAGCTTTAGGATTTTATTAGTACTGAGGCAAGAGATCGTTCCCTTAGTTAAATTTATCCGGGGAATGCCCCGAAGGATTTATATATATTTTATTTCGGGGAATGCCCCGAAATATTTGTATTTGGAGGTCGA
Source organism: Nicotiana sylvestris (assembly GCF_000393655.2). Taxonomy (NCBI): domain Eukaryota; kingdom Viridiplantae; phylum Streptophyta; class Magnoliopsida; order Solanales; family Solanaceae; genus Nicotiana; species Nicotiana sylvestris. The sequence continues at coordinate 173,264,831 of NC_091066.1, read as the reverse complement.
AAGTAGAACTCGTAGTACTTTTATTCTTGTTTTATATTTATTTTTATTTGATTTTATTAGGTGGGGACGATCTCGAGCCTCTTTTGGATGTTTGTTTTCTTTTTGTGTGTTTTTACCTCAATTTGAATATCTTAAAAGCCAACTTGATCGAGTACGCAACCGTACGAGTTACGGGACTTGGGGAGTGCCTAACACATTCTCCCCGAATCAAATGAACCCCCTTACCTGAATCTCTGATGCAGACTTAGTTTTGGAGTCCAAAGTGTTTAAAAAGGAAATATCATTTTTATAAAAACGGTGACCTGACACACCGAAACCAATGTCAGGTGGTGACTCTGAGTTATTTCCTTTTGAATACAATTTTGTCACTTTTTAATTAAAAACTTTTTGATCTTTACAAATCCTTTTATTATTTTTAAGAGGGTTAGTGAATTAGAAAAAAAGGGTGTGACATCTCTGGCGACTCTGCTGGGGAGTTGCAGGTTCGAGCTAGTACTTGATCTTGTTGGCTTTTTAGGATATTCAATTGAGGTTTTTATGTGTTTTGTTTGCTTTATGTGATTTTTATTTTTGCTTATGTCGTTTTATTTGCTAGTTGCTTATTTGTTAACAATATTTTTTTTATGTGTTACTACTTTATAAATTGTCATCATTTGCATAACCCGAGTCTTCTTTCTGCAACAAGTCTTCCAGAGCGCGTTTGAGCGTACACGGCATTTTTGTGAGTCACCTGTGTCTCTAGGAGGGTGGCGTGGGAGCGTGGAGTGGGCGGACAGCTAGAGCAGCTGCTATCGACCATGTGCCGCCCCGAATTGCCTTATCTAGTGAACCCCAACCGTAAGTCAGCATTTAGGTCATGCTTATGTGCATCATATCATTTAAACCTAGTAGGGTTCGGTCCCAGGCACCGTGTCCGTTGTAGGAGGCCTATCCAAATTATGTCAAAATGAGTTTATGGCCCAAAAGACATTTAATCATCCCTATATGCTACATGTTGCATCTCTTTAGGGGTAAAAGGGTCATTTGGAGGACCAAGTATATTTTATATAAAGTGAAGCAAGTAGGGCCCATTCACATTTTTCTTTCATAGTTTTCCAAAAAAAAAGAGAAAAAGAAAATCCAAAAAGATTTTACATTTTTCATTAATTTTCAAAAAAAAAAAATAGTTTTTTCCAAATTAGTGGCATTTTTTTAAAAAAGGCTTTCTCCTACGTTCGGTCTTCCCGAACTACGCATACCTAATTCTCGTCTCTCGGGGCGGGATACGTAGGCAACCCACATAGGGTCCAGTCTTCCTAGTGTCTTAGGTTCTTGGCTTCGCGGGGTCTTAGCCTAATTGTGCATGTCTAACCACTTTTGGCCACATCGGCCATTCTTGCAAAATGGGGTCATTTTGAAAAAGTGATTCAATAACCCATGTCTTTTGATCTTGAGTCCAAACTAGGTGTCATATTACTTTAAAGTCCGTCCTTGTTGAGTTTGCATCTTTGGCCGCTTCTGGCCATATTGGTCGTTTTTGTAAAGTGGGTCATTTCTGCAAATTAATTTTGGGTCATGATTATTGGGAGTATGAATCCATGTAAGCCTTAGTGAGATATTTCCATATCTGAGTAGTCACCCTTGTTGATTTTGCACTTATAGCCACTCTTGGCCACGTAGGTTAATTTTAAAAAAATAGCCCAATCGTGTCTTGTACGTGTCCAACAGAAGGTGTTGTGGTGTCGCATAGTGTCTTGAGTCACTTATTTATTTAGTCTTATTTTTCTCATTCAGGTGTGGATCCATGTACCAGGACTCGAGCATGACAGATACCCCAGGACCACTGCATTCAAGAGCTGCTTGAGGAGCCTTTTTATGTTTTTGAGTCTATTGTTCATGTTTTACTTCCTAGTCTTGTACAGTAGTATTCAGTCATTTAGTTGGTGTCAAAGTTGTCATAGTATAGTTTAGTTTGTCGAGTCTCTCATCATCGTACTTCCTATTTTTTATTTGAAAATCGAAAAAAATTATAAACGAAAAATCCAAAAAAGATTTTTGTTTCTTAATTTATTTTGTCCATTACTTTTTCAGAACTACGCTTGATCTGATTCATGAGGAGTCTGATACGTAGGCAACCTACATAGGAATCGATCGAATTATTATTAAAAAAGAAAAAAAAGAGAATGAAATTATGGATGTAAGAAGAGAGAAAAAAAAAGAAGAAAATGAAAAAGAGAATGAAGTTGTGGGACGTGAAAAACGAGAGGAAAGAAAAGAGCGATAATTAGAAAGAAAAGAGGGGAAAAAAATGAAAAGCCATGCGGTGTTAGAAAGGAAAATGAAGAAGGAAATGGGGCAAGAAGAGTGAAATTGGGATGATGCCAAATGACCTTATGACCCTCGAAGCCATTCTAGAACCGTTAATTGTTGCTAGAGGCATTGCATGCAATGTGATATTTCTGTCTGATAAATGCCCTAACGCTAACATATTGGCTTTGTTTTGCTCTCTTTTGTTACTTTTATTGTTATCATAACAGAGGGTGGTTAGTTTATGGTATTTTGGCGAGTCATCTGTACAACATAAGGTCAAAGAGCAAAGTAGACATGACTAGCAAAGACTTGGACACAAGAATTATTGACCCGTCGAGGGAGATTGAGAAGCTGGAATCTAAATTGAAAGAGTAGGTCCAAAGGTTGAAACAGCAGATAGCAGAAATGTATCAGTCTTTGATCATGGGGCATCCTCCACCTTCATTCCCCACTAACTACACTGAAAACCCTGCAACTATTCCGCCACTATCACAAGCCCAAGTTCCCATTATCGTTGACCTTTCTCCTCAACATGCACCGGGCTTTACCCCTTATCACAATTAGCATGGCACTTCCTTTCAAACTTTCCATGCTTCACTAGCCAAAACAACCGCATTCCCAGCTTCAGATACCCAATACTATGCCCCGGAACCCACCTTCAAGGTCCCAGATCCTTACTCCTACACTCCCCACTTTGAGCCTCATGTTGAAAATGAGAAGCCACCCAAGAACGTGGAGCAAGAGGAGATATTTAGGAAGGTAAAGAGTCTGGAGCAAACATTGAGAAATATGCAAGGGTTAGGAAGCCAGGTGAGTGTGGCTTATAAGGATTTGTGTTTGTTCCCTGATGTTCACCTGCCTGCCGGGTTCAAGATGCCCAAGTTTGACTTATATGATGAACATGGGGATCCTGTAGCTCATCTGAGAGGTTACTGCAGTAAAATAAGAGGCGCGGGGGGATAGGATGAATTACTGATGGCATACTTCAGCCAAAGTCTAAGTGGGGCAGCTCTAGAATGGTACACCCTCCAGGACGCCAGCAGGTGGTACATATGAGACGATTTGGCCCAGGCCTTTACTCGGCATTTTCGGTACAATATAGATATTGTCCCGGGTCGCCTATCCTTGACCAAGATAGAGAAGAAACCCAATGAAAGTTTTAGGGAATACGGTTTCAGATGGAGAGAGCAAGCCATGCGAGTCAATCCTCCGATGGAAGAAGATGAAATGGTCGAGTACTTACTTCAAGCCCTAGAGCCTACTTCGGCCATTTGATCTCAGCCGTTGGTAAGCCTTTCAATGATGTGGTAAATATGGGAGAAATGGTGGAAGAGGGGATGAAGTCAAGTAAGATCATGAACTATTCTGCCTTAAAAGCCACAACACAGGCAATTCAGAACGACGCAAGAAGCTTGCCGGGGTCAGAAGGAACATGATGATGTTGCCATGGTTGTCTCAGGATCATGACATGGCCCAAAGGGTCCGCCTCACCAATATACTCAGCCTCGACCCCGACCCTAACCTCAAACTTATCCCCGAGCTCCATATAATCCACCTCGGTACTATCCTCCTAACAACGTCTTGTCCTCTGTCCAGCCACTGGGTCACCCCAGAGGCGAGTGCTAGCACCGCAAAATCTCCACCAGCCTCCATGAAATTTTTCAGGTTCCCCATAACCCACATCCAAGCCAGGGTAATAGAGGTAAACAAATGTTGAAAGATAAATTTACACCGATAAGAGAGTCCTATGTAAGCTTGTTTGAGAAATTAAAGCATTATGACCTGATTGCACTTATTCCTCCGAATCATGTGAACCCGCGTGCAAGAAGCTTTAATCCTTCTAAAAGGTGTGAATACCATTCCAATGCCCAGGGGCACAATGTCGAAAGTTGTCGGGATTTAAAAAGAGATATAGAAAGAATGATTGAAGAAGGGATAATTGTGGTCCAGGACAGTGACACCCAAAATATCGCACATAATCCTTTATCTTCATATGATGATGCACACTTCGTGGGGAGGATGCACGGTGACAGGGAGTATGAGAATCCTCTTGGAAACTTGCTGACTGAAGTTAATGCTATTGAAATTGGTGAAGGTCCCACTAATTTTGATGTGCAACCTAGTGGCTAAGATGTCGAGCTTGGAAATACACTCCTTTCTTGGCTAGCAATGGAGGAGTTTTGGTGGTTTATTTTGTTGTCATTTCTATTGTCTGGGTTATTTCAGGGTTGTAATCCGGACATTGTCTTGTGGCTCAAACCCTTCTTCTTCTTATTTTGTCTAGTTCATTTAGTTGTAGTAACTCGTCTAGTGTTATTTAGGATTGTTCCAGAGTTGTAACCCATGTCTATTTTTCTTGTTTTGTTCAAACCCTCTCCACCATCCGTCTAATACAATCTCATGTTTTCTATTAGTTACAATCACTTTTTGTTTAGGTTACTTTTCCTTTTATAGTTCTTTTCATCCCAATTCTAGTGACATGACATGCACGCATAATTCTCAGCCTGGTCTTGAAAGTTAATTTAATCATGAAGCAATAACACAGTTTTGAACATGATAAAATGAGGTATTTGATGAAACAAGTAAATATTCACGCATTCTGAGATAACCTGAAGCTTGAATTGAGTGAAACTGAGGCAGTTAGTCTGGGAAATCGAGAGGTTGATAAGAGCATACAACAAGAAAATGTCTCTCAAGCAATTTTGAGGTAAATCAGTCAGTGCTAAAATGCATTCTTCTACATCGAGATAAGGTTGAGTCAAGTCTGCTTCGAACTGGCAAGGGACATTCATTGAGATAAAGATATTGCCCATTGACACTTTTGTTTGTGTTGATTCCCTCAATAGATACTATATATGATTTCTTTTCTTATCTTCAACTGCATGTTTGTACTTGGCATTTTTAAAGTTTGGTATGACGAATGCATTTTATTCTGCTACCCAAACACTTTTATCCTTTGCTACCCATTTTGAGCCTAATTTTTGTTTCATGCCCCTCTTTTGGAATCAGAAATAGAGTCAGGAACTAGAAAAGGAAAAGGAAAAGAGAAAGAGAATAAAAAAAAAGAAAAAAAAGAAAAAAAAAAGAGAAAAGAAAAAAAAGGAAAAAGGAAAAACAAAAGAGAGAAGGAAAAGAAAAAACACTTTGTCCTTTGAACTACGTTCAACCTAATTCTTGACACGTTAAGATACGTAGACAGCCTTATGGTTCGGTCACAACAAATCAAATATTTCATAATCCCCCGAAGTCAAGAGTGAGACATTTTTTCTTAGAAATCTCATCAAAGCAAAAAAAAGGGCAAAAAGCAAAAAAAAAAAAAATTCTCCAAACTCCAAGAAACAGGGGCAGAAGTTTTAATTTTTCCAAAAGACCTGATTCCAAAAGTTGTAATTTTGAACCCTTTCATTTTAAATTATTTTGAGCCTTCATGTCACCCTTTCTTTCTAACCATGTCCAAAAGCCTACATTACGATCCAAAGAAAGACCTTCTGACCAATCTTTGAGGATGTCAAATCAAGTGTGTGGTGGAAGTCTGATCTTCTTGTATCATGAGTAATACCTTGTTCTCATCACAAAGAGAGAAAATGATAAAATGAGAGAGTCTTATCGGTGAAAACCCTCATAGGCACCGTAAGGCGGTGGTGAGTTGAGAAAAGAGCAATATGAGAGAGGCTTGATGGTGAAAACCCTTCAGAGCACTACAAGTTGACTGAGGATTGTGGATCAGATGGGACAATTGAAGCGCTGAAACCTAGTTTCACAGCGAAGAGGTACAACAAGAGTTGAATAATAGACTTGCTTGAGAGATTAGACCACTTAATCCAAAGGTGCATGTCATTGTCATTAGAGTTGGTATCCACATCTGATAGGTTTCTACTTTGTAACTATCATCTCTTCCCCTTGTCCCTTATTTTGTTTGAGTCCCTTCTTGAGTCTGTCTGGTCTGAACAAGTGATAAATGACTTCAAAATTTGCTACCAGCTTTCCAATTGCACAAAACGAATTTGGCTAGCACATCAAAGTGGCATAAGTTAGGGAAAAGTGGTATGCACACTGAGTCGGTAACAATCAACTTGCTTTGGGATTCATGTGAAATGCAAGGGTTCGGTAAATGTCAATTCATGAGCAAAATGCAACAGATAGAGGATATTGAGATCGAATGGAGCGGAGGTGTTTTTTGTGATAAGGGTTGAAAGAAAATGAGTAGTCGATAACAGTCAAGGTCGTCCAAGTTGAAATCAAAGTTATCTTGGCAAGTGTAGAAGCAGCCTCCCTTAAGGTCAAGGCCACAAACTAACCACCACATTTAAACTCACAAGTTTTCTTTGTTTGAAACAGGAACAAAACAGTGCAAGCAAGTTAGTTCAAAAACAAGAGAAAAAAAAAAGAAAAGAAAGAAAAGAAGAAGAGAAAAATCGACAAAGGAAAGTTTCTCACATCTTTGCCCTTACCTATCTTGCTAGTGTGCATAAAATGTTGCCATTGCTCTTTACATTTTTCCTCCTAGGATAAAAAGTCCTAGTCTGATGGATTTTCCTCCCAATCAAAATCTTAGTCTAATGAATTTTCTCCTAAGACAAGGGACCTAGTCTGATAAATTTTCTCCTAGGATCAAAATCTTAGTCTGATGAATCTTTCTCCTAAGATAACAAAAAGACCTAGTCTGATGAACTTCCTCCTAGGATCAAAATCTTAGTTTGATGAATCTTTCTCCTAAGATAAGAGACCTAGTTTGATGAATTTTCTCCTAGGATAAAAAATCTTAGTCTGATGAATCTTACTCCTAATAGAACAAAAAAGGGACCTAGTCTGATGAATTTTCTCCTAGGATCGACATCTTAGTCTGATGAATTTTTCTCCTAAGATAGAAGACCTAGTCTGATGAATTTTCTCTTAGGATCAAAATATTAGTCTGATGAATCTTTCTCCTAAGATAACAAAAAGACCTAGTCTGATGAACTTCCTCATAGGATCAAAATCTTAGTCTGATGAATCTTTCTCCTAAGATAGAAGACCTAGTCTGATGAACTTTTCTCCTAGGATCAAAATCATAGTCTGATGAATTTTTCTCCTAAGATAGAAAACCTAGCCTGATGAATTTTCTCCTAGGATAGAAATCTTAGTCTGATGAATTTTTCTCCTAAGATAACAAAAAAAACAAGAAAAAAAGAAAAAAAAAAGGGACTTAGTCTGATGAATTTTCTCCTAGGATCTAAATCTTAGTCTAATGAATCTTTCTCCTAAGATAGAAAACCTAGTATGATGAATTTTCTCCTAAGATCAAAATCTTAGTCTAATGAATTTTTCTCCTAAGATAGAAGACCTAGTCTGATGAATTTTCTCCTAGGATCAAAATCTTAGTCTGATGAATCTTTCTCCTAAGATAGAAGACTGTCTGATGAATTTTCTCCAAGGATCAAAATCTTAGTCTGATGAATTTTCTCATAGGATAGAAATCTTAGTCTGATGAATTTTTCTCCTAAGATAACAAAAAAAAAGAAAAAAAAAGAAAAAAAGGGACTTAGTCTGATGAATTTTCTCTTAGGATCGAAATCTTAGTCTGATGAATCTTTCTCTTAAGATAGAATACCTAGTCGGATGAATTCTTCTCCTAAGATAAAAGACCTAGTTTGACAAATTTTCTCCTAGGATCGAATCTTAGTCTGATGAATCTTTCTCCTAAGATAACAAACCTAGTATGACGAATTTTCTCCTAGGATCAACGTCTTAGTCTAATGAATCTTTCTCCTAAGATACCAAAAATAAAATAATATATACCTAGTGTGATGAATTTTCTCCTAGGATCTAAATCTTAGTCTAATGAATCTTTCTTCTAAGATAAGAGACCTAGTCTGATGAATTTTCTCATATGATATAAATCTTAGTATGATGAATTTTTCTCCTAAGATAGAAGACCTAGTCTGATGAATTTTCTCCTAGGATCGACGTCTTAGTCTGATGAATCTTTCTCCTAAGATAACAACAACAAAAAGAAAAAAGAAAAGAAAAAGGGACTTAGTTTGATGAATTTTCTCCTAGGATCGAAATCTTAGCCCAATGAATCTTTCTTCTAAGATAGAAGAGCTAATCTAATGAATTTATTAGTTGAATTTTCTTGGTTTTACGCACAGGAGATGCACACCCCAGTTGAGTCTTTAGTTTTACTCTCATTATTGCATCAATAGCATAGGTGATTTACAGTTTTGCTAACAACTCACGAATCTTCCTAGTGCAAACTGGGGCAGAAAATTTTGTTTGTTGTGTAGTTTTGATTGCAGGCACCCACCTGGAGAACGAGGGAATTTTTTTCAGAATACATTTCAAGTTTTTGCATCAGGAGCCCACCTGGAGAACAAGGGAATACAGTTCAAGTTTTAGCAATCAGGCACCCACCTGAAGAACAAAGGAAGTCATTTCAGAATCCAATTCAAGTTAGAAGTAGCAGAAGCTCACAACAAGAAAGCGAGTCAACAGTCCGAGATGATCAACAAAAGTAATCTCAATCCAGAATAAAAAAAAAGAAAAAAAAAGAAAAAAAAGAAAAGGGAAGTGAATCCAAAATGCAAAAGCTGAGACAAGAGGTGGATTGCTCAAGACATGACTAAAGTCAAAAGCATGGTGTATCCGGTTTTGATCCGAAAAGCTGAAAAAGAATGAACTAGCACCTCCAACTAGCAAGCGCTAAGGTTCAAATCTAAAGTCTGCATGAAGAACCATTCAAGACTTAAGATCAAGCTTGAGAAGACTTATAGATAGGAATCTTGTAGCTCATAGTTGACGGTCTTAGTTAGTCTTTTTTACGACGGAACTGTCATACCCCTTAACTAGGATCTTTATTCTATCCTAAAAAAAATTCATCAGACTTGAAATGAACTGTCACACCGCTCAGTCTTGTTCTCCAGGTGGCGTCTGCTACTGACTTGAAACTTGAAATAATTTCGAAACGAACCCTGAAATGTATTCCCTCGTTCTTCATGTGGGTGTCTGCAATCAAAACAATAAAACAAACAAAATATTCTGCCCCAGTTTGCACTAGGAAGATTTGTGAGTTGTTAGCAAAACCGTCACATGCAATCACTCACGTTCCTACTTCTGAACTACACGTGGCCTGATTTCTTTATAGCCAAGGATATGTAGGCAATTAAGATACAGGGGCTCGGTCACGTTCTCCTCTCTTTTAGTTTTTGATCTCTCTAAATAAGGGTCGGGTCAAAAAATTTGTCTCGTCATTCTTTGTCTGAAAACTGTTCGTGTTTCCAGTCAAAGAGGGGCAGTTGTAGACATGTAATTTTTGACCTTCTCCAAGATTTTACATATTTTAGCATTAAATATTTAGTCTAGGCCTAATATCGCTTTTTAACTAGTTTTGACTCTTTTACTTTATTTTATCACAAAAATAAAATTTTCAAAAATATTTTCTTTTATTTAGCTAATTAATATTCTATCTAGTTACTTTTAGTTTATCTTACTTTTCATAAAATTTAAAAATACAAAAAATAGTCTTGACATTTTAGTTTATAAAAAGATAGTAAGAAAAGTTTCACAAAAAATAGTTTTACTAGTTTAGTGCAATTTTTAAGTTGTAGGTCTTTAGCGAATACTAAGTAGATTTTAAAAATTTCTAATATGATTATTTTTTTTATTTTAATATTACCTATTGTCCTAGATAATTAGTAATTCGTGAAGCTATTTTGTTTAAAATTAATTCAACTTTAGAAGAAAAGAAAAATAAAAACAAACAAAAAAAAAAGAGAGGGGAAGATAACAGAAAAGAAAACGTGAAAATGTATTAATAAAAGAAGGAAGGAAATGTGACCTTCTGTTTGATTTTGGTTATGACTTACAATTTGGAAAATATTTCATTTTTTTATATTAGTAGGGGACCACACGATTTTTTTTGAAAATTTTGTTTCTTCCTCTCCAAGATCATCACCGATGCTCACATATATAATGACAAAAATTGAGCTAAGCCCTAGAGCACCAAGACCAGCCGTTGCCCACCTTCTTCTTCATGAAGAGACCACCAAAACCCTGACAGACATTTCTTCTTCTTCTTGATTCCAAAACGCCATAGCAAACCTAAGAGACAGTAGTCCAACCGCCGGGACCTCTGCTACTCAGGACCAAACAGAACTGGCCCCCTAACTTCTCAAAAAAGAAGCAGCCATCTCCTCACGCCCAGCTCCACGCCGGTCACCACCTAGCTCGTCGGAAATCGAGCTGCAACAGTTGCAACCACCAACAACACACTCTCACCTTGCTCTCATTTCATTAATGACCCCCACACATACAGTCCAAAAAAATGTTTTGCTTTCTTCATTCCCAGTTTCGGACGTTGGTCCTAAAAGTGGGTTTCGATTGAATCGAAATTCGAGTTGTTGTTCGAGGTCCGCTCAGAGTGTCGTACGAGGATCCGGTCCAAGATCGTCCATCTGACTCGGTTTTGTGGTTAACAGTATCCATCGAGGTCCAATCCCTTCTATTTTATCTTGAATCCTTTGATTTTATCATTGAGATTGTTTGTTGATATGCTTTTGATAATGTTCTCTTTAAAGTGATTTGAAGTTAGTATCTGTTTTATTATAAAAAATGTGACGTCTAATATCTGGAATCTACTTTACTCGTTGTGATTGACTTTGACATCTTATGAATCAATTGAAGGAATAGAGTTGAATTAATAAGTTGAATTGAATTAAAGGGGGCAGTGGAATTGAAAATTTTGAAAAAATAGAATTGTGTTTAATGTGACATGTTTTAATACTTCTAATTAGTTATGGTTAGCTCTTTCATTCAACGCTAGGAGCATGACTTAGGCCGACCACACTTGGGTAGGCAAGCTTTAAGATTTTATTAGTACTGAGGCAAGAAGTTGTTCCCTTAGTTAAATTTATCCGGAGAATGCCTCAAAATATTTATATTTGGAAGTCGAAAGTAGAACTCGTAGTACTTTTATTCTTGTTTTATATTTATATTTATTTTATTTTATTAGGAGGGGACTATCTCGAGCCTCTACTGATTGTTTATTTTCTTTTTGGGTGTTTTTACCTCAATTTGAATATCTTAAAAGCCAACTTGATCGAGTACACAACCGTACTAGTTACGGGACTTGGGGGAGTGCCTAACACCTTCTCCCGAGTCAAATGAACTCCCTTGCCCGAATCTCTGGTGCAGACTTAGTTTTGAAGTCCAAAGTATTTAAAAAGGAAAAATTATTTTTATAAAAACGGTGACCTGACACACCAAAACCAATGTCAGGTGTCACTTTTTAATTAAAAACCCTTTTGAGCTTTACAAATGCTTTTATTATTTTTAAGAGGGTTAGTGAAATAGAAAAAAAGGGGTGTCACAAAATGTACATATTTTAGCATGACTTATATAATACTTTTAGATTATGTTTATTTTTATTATGCGATTTTATTATCTTTGGTATTAAATATTTTAGTACAATGTTTATGACTCATCTCATATTATTGTGTTATTTTCTTGAAAAATACATTATATAGTTTTATCCTGCTAGGACTAAAGAAATATTTGATGGCACACAAATTACATATTTTGTGCTATGAATACCTTACCGGAAAACCCGAAAAAATCCAAAAAACCGAGAAAAGCAGAGATTGAAAAATCCAACTTTGTTCGTTTGATTTGGTTTATATATTTAAAAATGCGACACCATAAGTTTAGTTTGGTAATTAAAAAATCCGAACCAACCGACTTATGTAACCTAAATGTAGTTGTTGATTTTGAGGTTTAAGCTTCGTTATTAGACAGGTTTCGTACTGTAATAACAGACGGGAAGGAGAAAGCTATAATTCCTTTTCGTAATAATCACCACAAGCTTTGAACGCGAGTTCTTATTATTGGCACTTATCTAAAGAATCATGTTTGACATATCCTATAAAAACTAAACTAAAATAAAAAAGTTCTCAAAATTCGACTAGAATGAGTGTTTAAACAGCAAAACCATGAGGAAGAAGAAGGTTTTTCCGACCATAGTTTAACGATTGAGATTTTTATGACCCACCATCAAAGGATGTAGTGCAGCTGATGAGACTATTCATCCCTTAATCAAAGGTAGTCGGGTTTGAGCTCTGGCCCTTGAGTATGGAAAAATCCTTGGTAGGGAGCGCTTCCCCCCGAATGAGGCCCTATCCAGTACGAATCCGAATATAATCGGCTTCCAATACGGTATCGAACACCATACGGAAAACAAAAAAAAAGAGAGACTTTTGCGACCCCTAAAGTTCCACCAACTCATAACACTCTTTACTAGTAACTGAACTTACATATTCCAATTATATGTCCTTTTCAGAATTATTTGGTTCATAACTTTTTAAGTCTGCTTACTTTTTCAATGTGCAGTTCACATTCTCGGACCACAATAATATTCTTTTTCCTAATCATATTACATCCTCAGCATGGGCAAATTTCAAAGCATATCATGACTTGTTTTGTGATAAGGTAACCTCCAAAAGGAAAACAGCCAAAATATTTGGAGAAGTATAGTAACCTTGACCAAATTGATCATCACCACCTCTCCCTAGCAATAAGAATGGTGTACATAGAAACTTGGCATCTCCAAAAGCTAACACCTTTCTTTGTGGTGGGTCCACACATATCATCACCATATTCTTTCCCTTTATTAACTCACTTTCATGAATCCTCAAGAAAGTTCTACATATATATATATAAGGACGGAACGAGTATGTACGAGTTTGGTTGAATCAATAACTTTGGCTCAAACGCTGTATTTTGTTAGAAAAATTCAGTTAATATATATAAATAATTTATCCAGAACCCATTAAACTGTCTTTACTAAAAGAACTCATAGACTGAAAACCTAGCTCCGCCTCTCTTTCTATGCATATATATGATCATGCACCATCTTATCTTGAAGTAGATCAACTTGAAACCAAGATCGTGGTCTTATGTCACCTCATGCAATTATATTGGCATGCTCGACCAAAAAGAAAAACAAAGTTTACGTGTGAGATGTAATTTAGACAGCCGATCCTATGCATGTTTCTTTCTAAGTTGTATTGTTTGAGCTATTGAAACTAAGATTGTTTGAGCTATAGAAACTAAGATTGTTTGAGCTAAACTAACAAAAAATGTTGCATTCTATACCTTTCTATTTGATATGGATGAAAATTCAATTACTTCTCTGATACGTTTTTTCTCCCCCTCTTTCTAGCTAGGATCCAACCAAGAGGTTGTGAGTTCGAGTCTCCCCAAGAACAAGGTGGGAAGTTCTTGGAGGGAAGGATGTCGGGGGTCTATTTGGAAACAGCCTCTCTACCTCAGGGTAGGGGTAAGGTCTGCGTACACACTACCCTCCCCAGACCCCACCAAGTGGGATTATACTGGGTTGTTGTTGTTGTTTCTGGCTAGGAATAGAAGTATGACGTTTGATCAAACAAAAATATAAAAAACATGGTAAGAGTGGGACGTGTTGGGTATTTTCATTGTTTAGGCCAATTAGCACTTACAGCCATGAGTGTGATTTCATCACTGTAAGCCTCACATAGTTGTAGGTGTTCTGAAAAAGGGGCAGTACGTACCAATCATGGAAAAAAAAGTCAACATGAAAGATATTGTGACTATGTGATATGATTCCTTGTTGACATAATATATAGAAACATGGCACTCAGTTAACTTGATGCCTAGCCATATATAGTGATCTAACATCCAATATTACAAGGAAAAAGAAAATGTTACTGTAAGATCCACGGAAAGGGAAGGTTGTGGAAATGTGAACCTAGTCTTCTAATATACATGAAGTATAGTAACACTAGTATAAATTCGGCCAAAACCGACCGCGGACGACCGACTAAGTTGGTCGATTTTTCAAAATATTTATTTTTTTAATTTTTTATTACGAAACCGATCAACTTCGATCGGATTTTTTGGTGTAAAAATGGGGGGGGGGGGGACTATTTTGCATCTAGCAAAATTTATTTTTCAAAAAACTGACCAACTTTGATTGGTTTTTTATTTAAAATAAATTAAAATTAATATTTAAAAAATCGATCGAAATCGGTCTGTTATTTTCGCGCGAAAATACAATTAAAGAGTATAAATAAAATAAAAGAGATTCTTAAACCAGAATTAAATAATGGTTTAGTGGTAGAATAGTATCCTGCCATAGTACAAACCCCGGTTTAATTCCCAGATGGTGTATTTTTAAATTATACAATTAAAAATACCGATCGACGTCGATCAGGTTTTCAGGCAGATTTTTTTCTTAGTCGTTTGTGGAATTTAATTGACCGACCAAAATCGGTCGGAAAATACCGATCGAAATCGGTCGGTTGGCTCTACTGACTTCCACGAATCGGTCGATTTTTGTTAATTACCAACCAATATCGGTCGGTTTTATAGTCGATTGTCCCCCTTTTCTAATAGTGTAATAACTTACATAGGTGAGCTAACTGATGGTATATTTATATCTTCTTAAAAGTTCACGAAATAAAAATAAAATAAAAATAGAAAGAATTAAAGGGAGAGGGGAAGAAAAAGAAAACAAATAACAAGGAATCCTATAAATTTTACCATAAATGTATATCTTAGTAGCACTTTATGACTTATATAGTTCGGGGATTAAAGTTTCTTAGTTATTTCTTGTTACAGTCCAATATTTGACATGGTCCCAACCACTAGTACAAAATTTTGAGTTGGGTGGACCTGATTATTCCACTATCATCTTTTTGGAAAATATGTCGTGGTAACTATTGTATATGGAGATGTAAAAGGTAGTACTTAATTATTTATAAGAAGTTTAAAATATTTCACTCAGTTACAATTTCTTAACTTTGTAGTACATATATGCAGCGGCAGATCCAAAGACTGTGTAAACAGACAGTAAAAGACTCAATGAGAGATATAGAATATAATCAAACCTCTTTATAACAGTCCTATTATTTCAAAATTTTTTGATTGTTTTAGTAAAGTGTTGTTATAGCGAACATATATTATAACATATTATAAAAATTAATTTCATAAAAAATTTGACTTTTATAATAAATGAATATTATATAATGATACTTTTATGGAGAGGTTTGACAGTATATATTATTTAGAGGAAGGAGGGATATTGCAACCTAATTGTGAGAGTATTGTGAGTAGGGGTGGGCATAATACCGACCAAACCGAAAAAACCGGCCGAACCGAAAATTTCGATTTATTCAGTCGGTTTGTAGTTTATAGTTTAAAAAAGTTCGGTATTCGGTTCGGTGTTCGGTTCGGTGACCGAAAAACCGAATTATTGCTGCACTACGTATTACTACTGGAGCAACTTCGTTTTGGTTTGTTTATTTTTTTGTCGTCAACATATATAGCTTCTGTCACTTGGTATAATCTTGGAAAATGAAATGCCCACATTAAGAGACAGTGATGCTGAAATAGGCAACATATTTATCCCATATGATTCTTCTATACAAGAGAAGGTGCATGGTCTTTCCAAAAGAGAGTCTCCATATACTATAGATACCTTTTAATGTTTATAACATAATATCTAATTTTGGTTACCTTCTATCCCTAAGCCACTAAATACGTTATTCAGTTACACTATTTTCTTTCTCTCTCTACTTTGATACATGTCTTTCTTCCCTCATTCCCTGAAAACACAATGCTCAATCTCAAAATTCCTCTCACCCACATCACCTACCATTAGTCACAAACGGTGATTTCAAGTTCACGATGTCTCATCACGATGTCCCACGTTTAGCGTCTCTCATCCTCGTTTTCAATTCCATCAAAAACTCTAACTTTGCTCATCTTGTCTTCACACCAATGCAACTGTTCATCATTCAATTCACTCATTCTCAATACTCTTGACACTACTTTTAAGTCTATTAATCCCATCAATATCTCCATCTCTTCCTCTTCTTTTCCCCAAGCTGCATTTCCCTGACCGACACAGATCTTTCACCCTTGACTTTTTCTGCACATCAAAATTATTTTAATTTTCAATTTGTTTTAACAAAAAAGAACAAATAATTAATATAGACATATATCTCAAAGCTCTTGTCACCGAGCTGCTCTCAAAAGTTGATTTTTGCTCGACGGCGGATTCGCCGGAAATTAGGGTTTGTTCTTGAACAAAGACGACGGAGTTTAGGGCTGAGTAACTTGATTTTCTGTTAATGTATTTCAATGTATTTTCAGCGTATCACACTATATTTTCATGTATTTCATTGTAATTTAATGTATCTCGCTGAATTTCATGTATTTCGTTGTAATCACTGTCTTTTTTTCATTGTATTTCAATGTATCCCGTTGTATTCTATGTATTTCATTGTATTCACTGTCTCGTTATATGCCATGAATGTATTCATATATTTTTTTAATTAATATAATTTATGTATTGTCACACCTCGAACCTGAGCCTAGACGTAACACGACACTCGGTGTCTGACTACATGTGACCGAGCGAACCAACTGGCTGGCTGAATCAACATGTGATATCATAACATATTAAATGCAAAAGATAAACTAACACATGCTGATATACTAAAAGTCTGAATGATAAAAGTCAAAGTGTGGAAACACTAATACAAGTCTGAAACATATTTGTAGCCAACATTGCTTAACACAAAAAGCTTGTGACTTTGTCTAATTGATACTCTAGTCTATGAAGCCTCTAATGAAGTACTAAAAACATTAATTGTCTGAAAATACTGAAGACTATAAGATAATTATAATTCCCCGAAATAACTGGGATCACCAAACAGCTGATACGAGAGTAGTAGCGCTCTGAATCGTCAACCTGTAAATCATTACCTGCATTGTGAGATGCAGGCCCTGGGTAAAAGGGACGTCAGTACATTTGAATTGCACTGGTATGTAAAGCAACTGAAAGAAAGAATTATAAATGCTAAAACTGAAACTAAGCAGATAACTGAGAATTGATAATTGATAACTGAAATGATAACTATTAAAATTGAAACTGAAATGATAACTGGCAACTGAAATGATAACTGATAATTGAACTGAACAAAGGAAGTAAGGATATGAATACTCCCTTTCTGAATGATGAACAACCTGTTTATCCGAATAAGCTACGACATCGGGCCTAATATATGTGTGCACAAGCTACGACCTCATGCCCAAGTATACGTATACATAACTACGGCCTCAGGCCCAAATACAGGTGTTCAACATTCAGGGATTTAAAATTAGGAACTGAGAATCATACTGCAATACATGATAGTGAAATACTGAATCACACTGAGTTACATGATACTGGAATACTGGATCACATTAAGTTACATAATACTGGAATTCTGAATAGGACTAGGCTGAGACATGTATTCTTGAACTGATTATGAACACTGGAACTTCAACTGTTTATGGCATACTGAGTAATCTATACTAAGACTCGGGGGCATCAAACCCAAGTCTATATTGAGTACGCACTGAGCTTACAATGTTCAGAATGAAAGTCATGAATGAGTTATGAAGCTAAAGAATAGAAGTTCTACAACTATTCAAGGAACTAGACTAAACTATATTTCTGAGGCAATTAGTAACGTGGTAAAAGAAACATAGTGTAGGGAGAATCATTAACATTCCCAAACATAGAGAGTTAGCCTCACATGCCTCAATTTCATCCCTTAGTGATATTACAATGATCCACAACACTAAGAACCTTCAATCTACAATAGAACATCCAATGGAACCAATATTGGTAACAAATTCCATAACTTAAGCCATTTAGGCATATTATCAAACACCTTGTAGGCATAAATCTCTACATCTCATCACCATATAGTTAGTTCATCGAATTACCACCATTCATCAACAATTTATCCCACCATCATGATTAACCAATATATAACTTCCAACATCACATATATGACTATCCATCCACACCCAACCAATAAAATTCCATCAAATATTCATCTTTCAATCTCTACTATAGTTATGTAATTAAATTGGAAACTTATGGCTTCCAATCACCATAACAAGAGTTCTATTACTTATTCATACTCATATTCCCTTAATAAATCCATACATGTATGTCTAAGGGTGTAGGATTACCTTTTTGAAAGAAATCTTGTAAAACCCTCCTTTGAGTTCTTGAAGAAATTTCTTGAAGATCTAAGTATTTTATGTGTAGATTTCATCAATACTAGTGTAGAAATGATGGAATTCACACCAAGATAATGGGTATTTCTTACCTTGAAGATGGGAGGGGTTGGAGGTCTTGAGAGAGTGAAGGAAAACCCTAAAAGTCGTCCAAAAGAAATGGGGGAAAATGAATCCAGAAATTATGTTTATAAGCCCAAATTTCGGACGCGAACGTGGATGCATCGCATCCGAGCAGTCCTCCGCTTAGGAGCTCGGATGCTATGGCAACACTTCACTGCCAGCCCCTCTTTTCGGACGCAGCCTCGGATGTTTCGCATCAGCGCAGTCCTCCGCCAGCCTTTGGTAATTTGGTCATAACTTCTTGTAGGAAAGTCCAAATGATGAACGGTTTGAAGATTTAGAAACTAGACCCAAAGATATTTCATTTGATATGTTGTTCATCACCTTATATATCTGTAGTTATGCTCATCCAAAATGTGGTCTTGTGCTTACCCATTTGGAATTTTAGCCTTTCATGTAGTTTTCAAACTTGGCTTAGACTTAAGTCTCTCCTTGAACCCCAAATCACTTATGATATACCTCGTACACTTATTATCATATACAATTGATAGCCATCATATAAATAGTCTTCGTACGCACACATCTGATTCCTATTTATGGAGTGTTACATTACCCATACTCATCCTGATTAGGCTTCACATGTCTAAATGATCACATTAATACTCATCTAACACATCCACAACTAATTCGGATTTACGGGGTGTTACATGTATTCAGATGTATTATATAATTTCTCTGAAGATTGCTATGTGTTTGGGGTATTTTTTCAGTTAAGAATTTTTTTATAACTGGAAATACAAATTTTGTGTGTTATAATTGAGTTTGTTGAGTTATATTAGGAGTCTATTATATTAATTGATTTACTTTCCGGTTAAAAACAGTGTAATCCCCTGTTTCACGTCGTGAATACAATCGAATACAATAATTTGTCTAGCTGTAATCCCATGTTTCACGCCATGAATACAGTCGAATACACTCGAATACAACAAATGATTAGCTGGACTTCCCGGATTCACGCCTATTTTTGCTACTGTATTCATGAATACAATAGCTTAAATATATCTAATACATATTATAACAACAGAAAACGTATCTACAATCCGTAATATAGCAAATGATATTTATAGATAGCTAATTACCACTAAAAGATAGTGCTTTATAAAAATTTCTCATTAAATATCCCACCTAATTCCCAATTTAACATCCCTTCTTATTGGAAGATCATAGTGGGATTTAACATAGTAAGAATTTAATTTCTCCTAATTTATAATTACATCATCACAAACTAAACACTATAAAAATGTTGAAAGACTAATTCAGAACTAATTGAAAATTTAAATAATTCTTCCTCTCCCATGCACCGTTTGCGTTCCATCCCTACTCATTTCTCGATAACCAAACGTCCATCATTGTTAGAAAATTAAGCAGCTAGGAATTCGGACAATATTTTGTTGGAAGTTAAATGAAAAAAAATTATTTAAACTTGAAGTTTAAGAAAATTAATATTTGGAAGTTGAGTTGAATTTTACTTCAAAATAAAATAATTGAAGATTTTTAAATGAACCAAATCATCTCGCTTTTCACTAGCTAGTATTCCAAATATAGGTAATATCATGGGTAAGATGACAAGTGACAACAGAAAATCATTATATGGTGTTACCTAAAAAAAACAAGATTTGCCCTCATCTTGAGTTTGCTAAATGGGTAGACAAAGATATCTTACGATTTAACGTACTTTTCCTAGCATGCATAGCTCTAGGGGTGTATATGGACCGGGTTGATTCGGTTTTTATCAAAATCAAATCAAACCAACTATATCGGTTTGGATTGGTTCGATTTCGTCGGATTTTTCGGGTTTTCGGATTTTTTTTGTTACATGAATATTATTTCAATCTTACTTTGTTAAAATTATAGATAAAGTTTTGATAAGTGAATATATGTTTAGTAAATATGGAAAAGATTGACAAACATATGATCTATTTAAATATTCTAATGGGAAATTTTTTTTAGTAATACGTGATAGTTATTTTCTTAGTCGTCTAACAATAATTTTTTGTTAATTTACGCTTTTAAGGTTATACATGAGAGGATCCCAAATATTTCTACGTTTTCTAAAGAAAATTCACAATAAAGTCTTAAAAATATAAATAAAATTTATATATTTATATGTCGGTTTGGTTCGGGTTTTTTTATTCAATACCAAACCAAGTCAAACCAAACCTAGTCGGATTTTTTAATCGATTTGGTTTGATTTTTCAGTTTGATGCGATTTTCCGGTTCGGTTTGAACACCCCTACATAGCTCCTTACATCTTTGCCACATGTTATTAGAAAATTCCACTTTTGATAAAAGGGGATCCATTTTCTTTACTTAATTTTTTTCTATTTTTTTTCTCTCTGTTAGCGTCTAAATATAAAACATTTTGTTGACCAAGATCACTTTCAAACAATGTGTCAAAATAATTTCCTTTATATAGGTATCGGAAATGATATATAGTATGATAACATGCAATCTAAAAAGATAAATGAGAAGTCACTATAGTGCGCCTATGGGTGACTTTATTGTAGTTCCTTTGCTATTGGACCTTAGGTGAATAAGAAAAAGGATGTACCACCTCCATTATTAACAAATACTTTTGGGTCCCTTTATAAAATATACCAGAATCTGTTCATATAGGATAGTTAACCAGAATATTCTTAATATGTACACACAATATATTTGTATTAAACAAACAAATGTATAATATACATCTTTATGATAAACTTTTATTATTTAACCATGATCAAATATCTTATAGTTTGTACCTTTAAATATGAACAATAAGGCTAAGACGTGTTAATGAAGGTGGGAGTGCCGGAGTGATTATCGGACATGACTAGAAATCATGTTTTAGTATTTAACCACGATTCCGCTTCTCAAAAATAGTAGCTCTAACTTGACTTTAGTAGACAAACAACAACAACATCCCAGTATAATTCCACAAGTGGGGTCTGGGGAGGGTAATATGTACGCAGACCTTGCCCCTGCCCCGAGGGGCAGAGAGACTGTTTCCAGGAGACCTCGGCTCAAGAGAGCAACAAGAGACAATATATTAGTACTATCAATAGACTCAAATAACATAAAATACATAACATAAAATAACAAAATAACAACAATATAAGAAATATAGGAAATACGAAAAGGATGGAGAAAAGGATGTAAGGTATACTAATATCCAACAGATACAGCCCTGCATCAGTAGCTGATCAGTAGCATCCTAAGTCTAACTCCTAAATGGCTAGTCTCCCTCTAGTGGTTGTAGTAATATTCACAAACTTCCCCCTAACCTACAACCTTAATGCTCGACCTCCACAATTCCCTTTCAAGGGCCATGTCCTCAGAAATCCTAAGTCGTGTCATGTCCTGCCTGATCACCTCCCCCCAATACTTCTTAGGTCTCCCTCTACCTTTCCTCGTGCCCACCACAGCCAGTCGCTCACACCTCCTCACTGGTGCATCAGTGCCCCTCCTCTGAATATGCCCGAACTATCTGAAAGGTAATGGATATTTTGATCTAAAAAGTTAATTAATTTGAGCACAAAGGTAATGGATATTTGATCTAAAAAGTTAATTAATTTGAGCGATAATGTTGTCTCATGTTGCGCAAAAAGGTAAAAACAACTCAAGTTGGAACATAGAGATAATCTAGGGTAAATTTCACAAATAGTCGTATAATTGTGACTTTTTCTCAGCAAAGTTATATAACTTTGTTTTCTCACATAAAAATCATAAATTTTTTATTAACTCACACAAAAATTATAGTGATCGGAAAACACAATTTTTTGGTAGTATTTTCTTATTTCATGTTTTTTATTTTTTAGTTTTAGTCTAATAAATAATAACCAATTAAAAAAATCATAATTATATGACGATTCGTGAAATTTACAATACATTATCTCTATGTTCCAACTTTAGTTGTTTTTACCTTTCTGCCCAACATGAGACAACACTATCGCTCAAATTAATTAACTTTTTAGATCAAAATATCCATTACTTTTGGACCTTAGGGGATTAAGAAAAATGATCTACCACCTCCATTATTGACAAATACTTTCGGGTCCCTTATACAAAATATATCAGAATCTGTTCATATAGGATAGTTAACCAGAATATTCTTAATATGTACACGCACAATATTTGTATTAAACTAACAAATGTATAATATACATCTTTGTGATAAACTTTTATCAGTTAACCACGATCAAATTCAGTCAGACCTCTCTATAACAACATCCTCATATAACAATACTTCTCTATAAAAGTTAAATTTTTCCGGAACCAAATCTCATGTGTTATTATAATATATGTTTTCTATAACAGCAATTCGCTATAATATCCAAAAATATTCGAAACAAACGAGACTGCAATGTTATTTCAGTAATTACTTCTTTTTAATATTTAACAACGATTCTACTTCTCAAAATTAGTCGCTCTAACTTGACTTTAATACGTAGACAAAGTTAATGGATATTTAATTTGATCTAAAAAGGTTAATCAATTTGAGTGATAATGTTGTCTCGTGTTAGGCGAAAAGGTTAAACAACTAAAGTTGGAACGCAGAGTGATATTTTTTCGTGAAAAAGAGATAATCCATTGATTGATATTTCGTTAGCTATAATAGCTAGTTCCACATATGCTAAATACGAGGGAAAATAGCATGCTAGCCCGATATCGAACTAGTGATTGGAAAATAGTCAGTATTTGTAAAGTCATTGAAAAATATTCACTATTTATGGGGAGATAAAATTTGGACAAAAATATTATAGCTAAAACACGGAAAGTTTCAACATATATTATGTTAGAACTTCAGCATATTATTATGAAATTCCAGCATATTATGCTAGAATCTTATATGTAAAAGATCGAACCCCAACATATTATGCTGGAATTTTTCCTAATTTTTAGGGTGTTTTTGTTCAGATTTTAATTTTACACGAAAAAATGACTAAATTTGATTACTTTTGAAATTGCGGCTAGTTTTCAATAGCAATTGTAAATCAGGCTATTTATGATTTTTCCCCTTGATACGAAGGTGACGAGCGCAAAACAAAATACGAAATTGATGCTCGCTAATCATAGATAGTATAGTAAAATATTGTCTCCACAGGGATTGAATTTAAACAATGTTCGAGTAATTTCTGGGTTAATTGCTATTCAGGAGTATCAACAGTTGAGTTAAATAATTATGAATTACGTTTAACTACTAAAATAAAATAATTGATAATTGACAGCAACGAATTGGAGATATGCAGAGTTAGTTCCTTATCAATGTGAGGAATAAAGGTGTGATATGATAGGTGCAAGATAGCTAATTGGGATTTAACTCTAGTTTAATTCACTCTAATGTTCTAATGATTCTCACGAATTCACTCGATGATTTGTTCAAAACGTTTAGTCAAGACTCCTCTCTTGATTAAATCTAAACTCTACGAAGTGAACTAATATAAGCACTGTGAAGTATGCAAGCATGCGTTAATAGATTGGTCCTTAGAAAAACGTATCTCGAATATTCGCCTAACTTGATTCAATCAACAATTCAACAAGCTCTTTTGATTACTTAAGAGAATCAATAAATTAAATCAAATAAAATATTGCAAAGATAATCACCAAGATATTCCTCTTTCGATTAAATAAACTGATAAATAAAGTTGCAACAATTCAAAACTCCATAAACGTATTCAAGCACGAACTAGAGTTAAAATTCACAAATATTTATCAAAACACCATATATGTCAAACCCTAAAGTAAACTACTCCATAATCATGGAGGAAGTCATCATAAATATAATTAAATAATAAGAGAGCATCAATCTAATGTTACAGCCAAACTCTCGTATTGAATTCAGTGAAAGATGATGAAATCGTGAGTCTTGTAGCCTCCAATGCTCTCCCAAAGCTTCCAAGGTCAAAAGTCCCTCAAAAAAAGTATCTTTTTGGTGTATCTATACCTTGTAGGAGTGGGCCCAGGTGAAATTACCTCTTTTAAGCCGAAACAACAAAGTACTCTGAGAAAATTATACAGGCGCGCCACGCTCGCGCCGCCCCATGCGGCGCGATAGTGGAGGTTTTACAGAGTTACTCTTTTTCTTTGCATTTTAACATCCAGACTTGGCTCCCGACTCCCGAACGCGATCCCGATTTAATCCCTTGGGCTTTCCTCAGGCTTCAAAGGTCCAACTTGTTCAATTTAGCTCCCGAATATCTTTTTAACTTGAAATCACTTCCTACAAGGCATAAAATACATAATAAGTTCAATACACTAACATTTAAACTCAAACACAAATAAAACACAGTAACTGGAATGCAAACTATCACTAAAACACGTGATTCTAACCTACCATAGAAGGAATCTTTTTCTTTTTCCTTCTTCCTCCCTTTTCCTTTTCGAAAAAAAAAAACATAAAATCCATTGATAGAAATTGATTAATACTTGGCATGATCCCTACTAGGGGTGGGCATTCGGTCGGTTCGGTTAATCGGTTTTCGGTTTTGTAAAAGTAGTAACCGAAACCGAACTGAAATAAGTTCGGTTCAGTTCGGTTTTTCTAATTTCGATTCGGTTTTCGGTTTGAATATTATCATATCGGACTCCTTCTATGTAATAATACGACCGGTGAATTTGTTGATTTTTCTCAAAACTTCGAAATCGTTGGAAATATTGTGTTTATAGAAAAAAAAAAATTAAACTTTGCCCACTATTATGGATCATAAAATTCAAACATAGTGTAAATTACAACTCTGTGTGAAATTCTCCCGGTATCTATCACATATGCTATGGAAGTTTTAATAGAGGGAAAGCCTTTAAGATTGGAAAGTTGATGGACTTACTTAATTGGGTTGATTCTTTGATAGATTAGACCTAATAGTATTAATTTATTACCTATGGGCTTAGCCTATATATAACTTAAATAACATATATGCTAATAATTCGATTTTTCGGTTAACCGAACTAAAAACTTAATAACCGAAAACCGAACCGAAAAACTGAAATTTTAAAAGTTTAAACCAAAACCGACCGAACAAACCGAATAACCGAAACCGAAATAAAAAAAATAAATCGGTTCGGTCGGTTTTTTCGGTTCCGACCGAAATATGCCCACCCCTAATCCCTACACCAAGTAAAATCTCTTTTTACCATCCCTTTTCTATTTTCTTTCTCTAAAACCAAAGAAGAGAAAAAGACGATAGAGAAACTGCAGTGAACAGAAACCACATTATTGAAACCGAAAGTGCACTATATGCACAATCAATTTTCTTGAAGATAATATGAGAAGATAATAATCATTTTCTTTTGGTATTTTCCATTCTACTTTACCTTGTTTCTTTGTCTTACTTTGGTTTAGTTCTCCTAAACCACAACATATTACTGATCATTACTTTTTTCTCCTTTTGTTCTTACATTGTACATGTCATTTGTAGTTTGACACCAATTTATCTTTTGAGCCTTTAAATAATTGATTGAACCTTTGTGTCTCTAAAAAGCTACTTTATATTCTGATAATTTTGAGCTTATTTTTGTATGGATAAGCATGGCATGTACAGTGACACTATTCAGAGTATTGACTGAAAAACTTTTTGGGGTCAAAAACCAACAAAAAGAAAGACATAACACATTAGGCCAGCAAAAAGTAGGAATGGCCCATGGAGAATAGTGTATTAGAATTCGACTCATCTATACAGGTGTATACAAGAAAATTTGAAAAATCAAACCGAAATAAAATTAAAATGTAGAATGCATGTATGGTTTTATTCATGAACCAAGGAAGGAGAAGAGTATAAAATATTAAAATTATGATATATATATATATATATATATATATATATATATATACACACACGATCAGCTCCTATTGCTTTTTTGAGCTGAGGGTCTCCTGGAAACAGCCTCTCTACCCTTCGGGATAGGGGTAAGGTCTGCGTACATATTACCCTCCCCAGACCCCACTTATGGGATTATACTGGGTCGTCGTCGTCGTTGTTGTTGTTGTATATATATATATACACACTAGACTAGGTACATCTTAGAAGAACACTTATAGATACCTATGTATTATAGCTATTTAATTTTTTGTTAGTTAAGTTAGAAGAAGTAAAGAAAAATACTTTCCACCACTTATTTCAGGAGAGGAAATATATATGTGTGTGTGATGTCCTTCTCTGGTGTGTGTGTGTCTCTGCCATATATATATATATATATATATATATATATATATATATATATATATATATATATATATATATATATATATAGATTGGTTGATTGCAAATCTTAATTTGTTTAATTTTATCTTACAATTACAAAGCCACAACCTTCCACTCAAATAGCATAATAGTAAATGGTTGCCAATTTTTACCAATTGAATACATTTTACGTGACAAAATAGATTTATACTATTTAATAACACTGATATTCTTATTGCAACCAATATCTACTTAGTCAAAAGAATGTTAATAATCGTCCACGTCATAATATTTTTCCTTATTTTAAGTCGTCAACATAAAGCATAATGGTTCGATAGTGTATTTTTTACTTCTCTTGCAATTAACACATTGTAACCTGTGTTGAAGTCACAGTATGTAAGTAAGAAGTGTGCTCTCTAAAATTTTAAGCTTTTAGATGACACGTTAACACACTTCAATATGTTATCAGAGCAGGTAGAGGTCCTGAGTTCGAGTCTCACCGTCATCCACTATCAAAGGTAATTTTACATGCTTGACTCATAAAAAAGCATCAAGCTCGTACGCGAGGGGCGTGTTAAATGTTGGGAATAAACCCCTTACCAAAATAATATTCACGGTAATAAAGCGGAATAATAATGTAGCACCGAGATACGGTAATTAACAAGAATAAAAGAGTAACAATGACACCAAAATTTTTACGTGGAAAACCCTTCTGAATAAGGGAAAAAACCACGACCCCGAGAGGAGCAACTGATATCACTATAGTAAGGAATTTTACAACTTTGTAGGTCGGAGGTAAATACTCCAAAGACCACTACAACACTCAAAAGAAATAACCCTCTTTTGATATTCCCACCTCACTACAATATCGCTCTCTCTCTATTTTCCTCACAGACTATTTTCTTATACCTTGTCTGTGAAACCTTACTCTTTCTTTCTCTCTTTGTTGGTGTGTAGAAATGAGAGTTGAAGCTCTCCTTTTATAGCCAAAGCTTCACCCTCTAAAGCCTACAATATTTGACAATTTACACACACTTTTCACAATTCAACAAAGTTGGCTACCAAACCAAAGAAATTCAACAAGGTTGGCTACCAAACCAAACTAATTCAACAAGGTTGGCTACCAACCAAACCAAGTCAACAAGGTTGGCTACCAAACCAAAGAAAACTCTTATTAGGCACATGCCTAATACTTCTTCAATGAGATGGACATCATCAATCTCCCCCTCCAGTCTCATTCATCCAGAGGAGGTAGCACTGTCTTCTAGTTTGAATGCATGCCGACAAGTTCTTTGCATAGCTCGAACTTGTTCCTTGGTACCACCTTGGTCAGCATATCTGCGGGATTCTCATTTGTAGAAATCTTCAAGACTTTTAGAGATTCATCATCTACCATTTCTCGAATCCAATGATATCTCACATCAATGTGTTTGGTCCTTGCATGGTACATAGAGTTCTTGCTAAGGTCTATTGCACTTTGACTGTCACAATAGACGACATACTCCTTCTGATGCAATCCAAGCTCTTGAAGGAATCGCTTGAGCCATATCATCTCCTTGCCAGTTTCTGTAGCAGCAATGTACTCTGCTTCAGTTGTTGAAAGTGCAACGCACTTTTGCAACTTAGACTGCCATGATATAGCTCCCCCTGAAAATGTAAATAAATATCCAGTAGTAGATTTTCTGTTGTCAATGTCACCTGCCATATCAGCATCTGTATAGCCCTTCAAGATTGGATCAGATCCTCCAAAGCACAAACAATCTCCCGTGGTACCTCTCAGGTACCTGAGTATCCACTTGACTGCTTCCCAATGTTCCTTTCCAGGATTTTCAAGAAACCTGCTGACAACACCAACTGCGTGAGCAATATCTGGTCTAGTACATACCATTGCATACATCAAGCTTCCGACTGCTGAAGCATAAGGAACTTTAGCCATGTTCCCTTTCTCCTCCACTGTTGTAGGACACATCTTCTTACTCAACTTTAGATGACCAGCAAGAGGTGTGCTGACTGGCTTAGCATTCTTCATGTTGAAGCGTTCTAGTACACGTTCAATGTACTTCTCCTGAGATAGCCACAACTTTCTACTTGTTCTCTCTCGAACTATCTTCATCCCTAGAATTTGTTGTGCTGGGCCCAAGTCCTTCATATCAAATGACTTGGACAGATCTCCTTTCAACTTTGCTATCAACCCCTTGTCTTTTCCTACAATTAACATGTCATCCACATACAACAACAATATAATAAAGTTATTCTCAGAAAATCTTTTGAAGTATACACATGGATCAGAATAGGTCTTTAGGTATGTTTGACTTTTCATGAATGAATCAAACTTCATGTACCACTGCCTTGGTGCCTGCTTCAATCCATAAAGACTCTTATTCAATTTGCACACCATGTGTTTCTTTCCAGCTACTTCAAATCCTTCTGGTTGCTCCATATAAATCTCCTCTTCCAAATCTCCATGAAGAAATGCAGTTTTCACATCCAACTGCTCCACTTCAAGATCTAGGCTAGCTGCTAAGCTCAAAATTGTTCGAATAGAAGTCATTTTAACAACGGGGGAGAAAATTTCGTCAAAATCAATACCTTTCTTCTGTTCGAAGCCTTTAACCACCAATCGAGCTTTGTATCTGACCAGCTTGCCATCTCCATCTTTCTTGAGTTTAAAGACCCATTTGCATTTGAGTGGTCTTTTACCCTTTGGAAGTTCAACCAGCTTGTATGTGCCATTTTTCTGGAGAGATTCCATCTCTTCTTGCATAGCTTTCATCCACTGGTTCTTTTCTGGATGGGACAACACCTCCTTAAGACTTTCTGGCTCCCCCTCATCACTGATGAGGACATACTCTGTGGAAGGGTACCTGCGTGACTCTACCCTTGGCCTCTCTGATCTCCTCAGAGGTTGAGGTTGTTCTTCTCCCTGAGTGGGGTGCTCCACTTCCTCGACACCTTCATCAAGTTGCTCCCCCTGCTCAATAACCTCACCAGGTTGCTCCCCCTGCTCGGCAACCTCGTCGGTCGTACTTTCTGCACTTGTGGGATTGTTAGAAGTAGAAGGAATAGTAACAAAGTTAGGAATTATACCATTCTTCGCCTTTTCTGACATATCAGCAGCAGTTCCAACTTCACTTTCTCGGAAGACTACATCTCTACTTCTGATGACCTTCTTCTTTACAGGATCCCACAGTCTGTACCCGAACTCTTCATCTCCATATCCGATAAATATGCAGGGAATAGATTTATCATCCAGCTTTGTTCTCTGCTCTTTTGGTACATGTGCAAAAGCTCTGCAACCGAACACCTTCAGATGCGAGTAGGACACCTCCTTGTTGGTCCAGACTCTCTCTGGGATTTCAAACGCCAACGGAACTGATGGACTCCTATTGATCAGGTAACAGGCTGTCTGAACTGCTTCACCCCAGAATGACTTAGGCAGTTTAGCCATTCTGAGCATGCTTCTCACCTTCTCCACAATGGTGCGGTTCATCCTCTCGGCTACGCCATTGTGCTGTGGGGTTCCAGGAACTGTCTTTTCATGTCTGATCCCATGACTTGAACAATACTCTTCAAATTCCCTTGAAGTGTACTCACCTCCATTGTCACTTCGGAGACGCTTTAGCTTTCGACCCGTCTCCCTTTCTACTAGAGCATGAAACTTCTGGAAAACTTGAAACACCTGATCTTTGGTTTTCAAAATATAAACCCATAATTTTCGTGAAGCATCATCAATAAAAGTAACAAAATATTTGTTACCGCCCATTGATTCAATTTCCATTGGGCCGCAAACATCAGAATATACTAAATCAAGTATATTCAATTTTCTTTCAGACGATGTCTGAAATGAGACTCTATGCTGCTTACCAAATAAACAGTAGTCACAAGGTTTTACCGTTGTACCTTTGGCATAAGAAATGAGTGATTTCTTGGCAAGAATCTGCAATCCCTTCTCGCTCATATGACCCATTCTTTTGTGCCACAAATCTACAGAAATCTCATCTTGTGCCGCGTTCAATTCACCTTGGCATATTTCTGCATTTGTCCTGTACAACGTGCCACGAGCAACTCCCTTTGCAATCACCAATGATCCCTTAGTGAGTCTCCACTTTTGATTTGCAAAATAGCTCTCGTATCCATCTCGGTCTAAAGCAATTCCCGAGATCAAGTTCATCCGTAAATCAGGTACATGCCGCACATCCTTTAGAACCAATGTGCATCCGACATTTGTCTTGATACAAATGTCACCAATCCCCGCAATCTTTGAGTAACTTGTGTTACCCATTTTCACTGTGCCGAAATCACCTGCTACATATCTGCAAAAAAGATCTCTTACCGGTGTGGCATGGTGAGATGCCGCTGTGTCAACCACCCATTCCGACTCTGAACCTGACAGGTGCATGCATTCCTCTTCCTCATTTATAAAGAGGACAACATTATCATTATTTTGCACCATGGCGGCTGTGTTGTCGTCATTCTTCTGGCCACTGGTTTCACCTTTGCCCTTCCTTGGATTTGGGCAATCTCTTTTGAAGTGACCTGGTTGATTACAGTTGTAGCAATTTCTGACTCTTGATTTGGATCGGTTCTTTGACTTCCCACGAGCTCCGGATCTACCATAGTTGTTCGAACTCCTTTGATAACTCCTGCCTCTACCTTCTGTGATGAGAGCCTGTCCTTGATTTTCAGGCTTCTTTCTCATCTTCTCATTGAGTAGAAGAGCCGATGTGACATCTTTCAACTCAATAGTAGTCTTACCGTGCAGGATGGTTGTTGCCAAGTTATCGTACGAAGATGGCAACGAGTTCAATAGCAAGATGGCTTTATCTTCTTCCTCGATTTTCACTCCGAGGTTGGCAAGCTGTGTGATTAGTCCGTTAAACACATTTAAATGTGACAAAAAATTCGTACCTTCACTCATGTGTAGGGCGTATAACTGCTTCTTCAGGTACAATTTATTTGTCAGCGTTTTGGACATGTATAGGCTTTCCAACCTTGTCCAAATTCCTCGTGCAGTGTCTTCATCAATGATGTTATTTACCACATCATCTGATAAGTGCAACCTAATTGCACTAGCAGCTCTTTCATCCAAGTCAGCCCAATCCTCAGCTTTCATGGTATCAGGCTTTTTGGAATCAACATCTAGAACCTTGTGTAATCCTTGTTGGATGAGCAGATCTCTCATCCTTCTTTGCCATGTTGAGAAACCGTTATCTCCGTTGAATTTTGCTACCTCGTACTTTACTCCGGACATTTTTATTTTTCACCAAGTATAGTACTACCGACAGTGAATAGTATTTCAGTGAACGAGCAGAACCTGTGCTCTGATACCAGTTGTTGGGAATAAACCCCTTACCAAAATAATATTCACGGTAATAAAGCGGAATAATAATGTAGCACCGAGATACGGTAATTAACAAGAATAAAAGAGTAACAATGACACCAAAATTTTTACGTGGAAAACCCTTCTGAATAAGGGAAAAAACCACGACCCCGAGAGGAGCAACTGATATCACTATAGTAAGGAATTTTACAACTTTGTAGGTCGGAGGTAAATACTCCAAAGACCACTACAACACTCAAAAGAAATAACCCTCTTTTGATATTCCCACCTCACTACAATATCGCTCTCTCTCTATTTTCCTCACAGACTATTTTCTTATACCTTGTCTGTGAAACCTTACTCTTTCTTTCTCTCTTTGTTGGTGTGTAGAAATGAGAGTTGAAGCTCTCCTTTTATAGCCAAAGCTTCACCCTCTAAAGCCTACAATATTTGACAATTTACACACACTTTTCACAATTCAACAAAGTTGGCTACCAAACCAAAGAAATTCAACAAGGTTGGCTACCAAACCAAACTAATTCAACAAGGTTGGCTACCAACCAAACCAAGTCAACAAGGTTGGCTACCAAACCAAAGAAAACTCTTATTAGGCACATGCCTAATACTTCTTCAATGAGATGGACATCATCATTAAAGACATAATTAAGTAAGTAAATAAAAGTATGATCTGTCTAACAGCTTAAATTTTTAGATGAGATGGTTACACATTTCGACAACCTGTTGATACAGTTGTTATCTTATATCTCTGATCTCCAACATCTCCCAACCCCAAAAGGATGAAGGGAAAAAGCACAGTAGAAAACAAGGAAAATATCACGGGAGAAAATCAAGTTGCCACTTGAACAAAAACTCCAATATAGCTAGACAGAAAATGATAGGAAAAAACCAAATTCCAAGTTGACTCTTTAGGGACAAATATACAGGTAAAGTAGGGAACTGTGTTGAACCAGAGATTATTATGCATCTAATGACAAGACAAATTTAATTCAAGAATGGTGTTCTATTTTAATTTATGCAGCAGACCAACCTCATGGATGGGAATAATTGCATTTCAAACTATAGGGTCCTGACAAATATATCAAAATTTGATTGGTACATCCAAATAATTGCAGAACATCAAGAATCTGTTCCCATGTGATCTTCTGGAACCAAGCCTCTCTATTCTTTCCTACCTTTTTGCTCAATTAGTTTATTCCTTTTTACTTCCTTCCAATTGCGTGATTAATTCTCTAATTGCTACTTCCAGATTTGGACACCTAACTTAGCTTTTCTCTTATATGTAGGGTTGGATGTATCAAGCAAATCTTTCACAGTTAAAATCCTTAATTATTATTGAACAAGAAAGTATAGAGAATGTGCCTATTTAATTTGGTATAATTAAGTTATGGTCTTATTCAAAATGATGGTAAGCAACCTCCACTTCCAACCAAGAGGTTGTGAGTTCGAGTCTCCCCAAGAGCAAGGTGGGAAGTTCTTGGAGGGAAGGATGCCGGAGGTCTATTTGGAAACAGCCTCTCTACCTCAGGGTAGGGGTAAGGTCTGCCTACACACTACCCTCCCCAGACCCCACTAAGTGGGATTATACTGTGTTGTTGTTGTTGTTGTTGTTGTTGTTGTTGTTGTTGTTGTTGTTGTGGTCTTATTCAAAATGATGTATTTGTGTTTCCTAACACGTGAACTGGAAAAGGTACAAGTAATTAGTATCTTATTCGAGACTATTAGCTTTAATCTACTCATCTTTTGACCTATGACTTCTATAGTTTGAAAAATTACGTTAAACTCCTAAGAGTTGGTTAGGATATTTGTGTTCTATTCAAATGACTAGTCATCTCGATAGTCTTTTTTTTGTTGCCACCCTATATTCGAGATCCGTTTTGAAACCCGACTAATAGAATTCGCGCCAAAAAATTAATATTATCTGAAGCTTTGTTTTTAGTGTTCCTTTAATGTAATCCAAAAGTACTTTTTTATCTCGATTTTAGCGAGGAATAAGCAAAGTCAGTAAATATCTAACAAATTTGAGAACATTCTATTTTGTGCATAGTATTCAGACTTGTGTAAGTATTATTATTTCATACCTTATTAATAAAGCAAAATATAAAAGAAAAAGATATAATCAATTCATATCAACATTTTGTTCGTATTTCACTTTCAAAAGTAAAATTAAATAAACCGACGTCATTCTAGCACTGAAATTTGCAACTCTGCACCGTATAATGACATAAGAAGGTATATTTACTTAATGAAAAATCAATAAAAGTACTCCTATATAGATCTTGTTGAGAATTTTCATCCAGAAATCCCTGAAAATCTAATTATTATAATCTTTTTAGAGCAAGTTAAAAGATCCTTTCTGGACATAAATCTTATTTGATCAATCCTATTTGTTATTTCACCGTAGTAACTTATTTATGCGTTTGATAAATCTTCAAAGTGATTATAAACCAAAATCAAATTGAACTAAGTTGGTTACCCCCAACTTATGACTTTTCAACTTATAAGTATTTCTGGTTTGACCAAAACTTATATTATTTTATCCATAAAAATATTTTCTAATTCACAAAATATATTTCTCAAAACAACACTGAGATCTTGAATATTAGAAGATATATCATTATTAAATAATAATTTGATCTAAAATAATCAAATTAAACTTGAACTATTCCGAACATTAGTAAGAATTGCTACACATAGCCTTATGTGATCTCGTATTTTATTTGTATTTTTTCCCCCACTGCGAAGTTTCTACAAAAAAAAAAAAAATAAAAAAAAATAAAAATCTTTATATAATAAGATAAAAATAAAAATAATTGAAGAGCAGTTTGCCGGCATACCGACCTCCACATATAACTTTATCTAAAACTATCCCTCTGAAACTCTGAGTACTCTTCATTTATAATCTTGACCCTTAACTCTATATTTTTTGTATAAATTTCATAACCTTCTTAGAGAAGTGCACCCTTCCATTTAATGAAATTTCTCTATTAATTTTCTCATTTTCCCATTTCACATATTTACTTGGATACGTACCTATCACAAAATCTCACCTTATTTTCATCAGAATCTTATCCAACTTCACTTTCTCCATCTTTTGAACAATAACACTTACTATCACCTTCCATACAAATTCCAAGTCTTTAGTAAGTTTATTTATTTGATATTAAGTAGATTTTGTGATCTACTTTTTAGATTCTATATATGTCCATTTTTTACCTATAAATTTAGTCAGACCAAAGACTCTGGTCAAGGAAAAATATTCAACACCACTACTGTTACATTCTTCTTATTTTCAGTCCCTCCTAAAAACAATTGTGTTTTTTTTTTTTTTTTTGAAGGTATAGAGAAATTATCAAGTGGACTAGTACTAGTTTGTTTGGTAGTTGTCTTTTTGAAAGTTGATGGAAATATAAATAGGAGGAAAGGAACCACAGACATTTTGCATTCAAATCCATTCTCATTAAATAGACCAAAATGGAACCAAATAATGAGAATAGAGTTATAGACATAACAGCAATGGAGGTACACAAAGTTGTTTCTCCACCCCATAGAAGCACTTTCCAAAAACTCAAAAATAGGCTTAAAGAAACCTTTTTCCCTGATGACCCTTTACGTCAATTCAAAGGTCAGCCATTAAAACAGAAGCTAGTTCTTGGTGCTCAGTATGTTTTTCCTATACTAGAATGGGGTCCTAATTACAGCTTCAAGTTGTTCAAATCTGATATAGTCTCTGGCCTCACCATTGCTAGCCTTGCAATTCCTCAGGTTGGTTCTTTTTTTTGTATCTTATTGATGGTACTGTTATATTGCCTCTTTTCCTCCTCTTGAGTCGAGGGTTTTTCGGAAACAGCCTCTCTATCGCTCGGGTAGGGGTAAAGTTTGTGTACACACTAACCTCCCCAC
Organism: Nicotiana sylvestris; assembly: GCF_000393655.2. Classification (NCBI taxonomy): domain Eukaryota; kingdom Viridiplantae; phylum Streptophyta; class Magnoliopsida; order Solanales; family Solanaceae; genus Nicotiana; species Nicotiana sylvestris. Next base: position 173,228,930 of record NC_091066.1, on the reverse strand, counting down.
ACCCCATTAGTTAGATTTCACTGGTCGTCGTTGTTGTTGGTTCTTTTATCGTCTCAGGCCTAACCATTTTCTTGATTTTGTCTTCTAAAGTTATGGTAATTTTCTTTTTCACTATTGTTACTTTGCTAACTCTTTCCTTCTTTTCTTTTCTTCTTTTTGGCAGGGAATTAGCTATGCAAAACTAGCTAACTTACCTCCAATTGTTGGTCTTTGTGAGTGTTTTCATTGTCATCATGCATTTTTTTTTGTTGGGGTACTTAAGTAATTAACTTTTTTTTTTAATTTGCTTTTTGGAAAGTAGATTCAAGTTTTGTTCCTCCTCTTGTTTATGCTGTTCTTGGAAGTTCAAGGGATCTTGCAGTAGGGCCAGTTTCAATTGCATCACTTGTTTTAGGATCAATGTTGAGAGAAGTGGTGTCCCCAACTAAAGATCCAATCTTGTTCCTTCAACTTGCTTTCTCTTCTACTTTCTTTGCTGGCCTTTTCCAAGCCTCTTTAGGCTTTTTGAGGTATTCCCACTTTTTTTATTTCATTCTTCTGAAGTACAAATTCCCTAAAAGGAAAAAAAAATGGACAGTTCGGTGCACAAGGTATCATGTGTTCACCCAGGGCCCGGAAAAGGGTCGAACTCCAAGGGGTGTGATGTATATACAGAGGCGTACCCAGGATTTGAAGGTCGCTGGTGCACTTTTTGGTTCAACCAAAATCTGCTTTGTATATAGGGTATCCACACTATTTTCTAAAGACATATACATGTATACATGGAGTTTTTGCCGAACTTTAGTGTGCCGGTGACCCCTCTACCTATTGTATAGGTCCGCCTCTGTGTATATAGCCTACTCTTATACAAGTATTAGTGGTTACGTCCACGGCTCGAACTCGCGACATACGAATCACACGGAGACCATTTTATCCTTACTCCAAGGCTTCCTACTATGATTACCTAAAAAGAAAAAGGACAATTACAAGTGTAGATATTGGTTTTGGTTAGTAATCTATTTTTTTTAATATTTTTGGGAAATTGCAGACTGGGTTTTATTATTGATTTTCTTTCAAAAGCAACACTGATTGGATTCATGGCTGGAGCTGCTGTTATAGTGTCACTGCAGCAACTCAAGAGTCTTCTTGGTATCACAAATTTTACCAAGCAAATGGCGATAGTCCCTGTTCTAAGTTCTGTTTTCCACAGAACTAATGAGGTTATTACTGTCTTTTTACCCTCTTCTTATCTACTATTGTATGTAAATGTAACTGATAATTATACTTTTTCTTTCTTGGAATTATATAAAACTAAATTTGTCTTTAGTTTTCAGCTTTTTGGAGCAAATTCAGAGAATTGTATTTGTCTGTGTCTTTTCTACATTTGGATTATAAGAATATTCACGTGCTGACTTGGCTTTCGATTGCCATCATGTGAATTCAAGATTCTTAAAATCAAGTACTAATTGTCTCCCCATTTGTTATTATTTTATTTTAATTTAATTTTACAAATTTTGATGTGGATAAGTTCATTATCATGCAAAATCGTCTAAAAAGTTGATTAGAATCTGAAAATAATTGATTGTAGAAAAACAAATAATAGCAATTTAATGGTGTTGTAGAATGAGAAACATGTAGTCAACAAGAAAAAATGTTGACCAGTGTAGCATATATATTATAAGCTAGTAATGCACCGAATTTTTAAAAATTTCTTCCAAAATTGTTTGACAAAAATTAATTCTTTATTAAGTATGGAAACTTTATAAAATACATCCCCACAAACCTTCTAATTCTCAATTTGAGTTGACTACATTCAAGTCAAGGCAGTCAAGGGCTTGAGTGTTTGACCTCATGATGTCCAAAAAGTTTTTAAAGCAATTCGGAGAGAAAAAAAAAAGGTGCTTCACTTTAATGTTTATTTTTTATATTTCATCATGTCCGACTTGTGAGTTCGAGTCTTCCCAAGAGCAAGGTGGGAAGTTCTTGGAGGGAAGGATGCCGGGGGTCTATTTGGAAACAGTCTCTCTACCCTAGGGTAGGGGTAAGGTCTGCGTACACACTACCCTCCCCAGACCCCACTAAGTGGGATTATACTGGGTTGTTGTTGTTGTTGTTGTATACTCCCTCTAAAGATGACTCCATTTACAAGACTACAAATCCAAAAGCATATTTATCTCTTTGAGGGGCTTAACTGAAATAATAAAGGAAAATGACATTATATAATCGCTTTTAAAATAATAATAATAAAAATAATGTATATTTTTTTTTTTTGTATATATAACATTTTATATGGTATATATGCAGTGGTCTTGGCAAACTATACTAATGGCATTCTGCTTCTTGGGGTTTCTCCTATTGACCAGACACATTGTAAGTGCTCTTTTCCACTTTTGTTTTTTCCTTTTATTTTTCTTTCTTCACTTTTGTTATAGTGAATATATTATAACATAGCATGAATATTCGTTACACAAAAGCTCTGACCTTTATAGAAAATGATTGTTATATAACGATACTATTATAAAAATGTCTAACGGTATATCTTGGTATTATCATGATAAATTTGGGTGCAGAGCATGAGAAAGCCAAAACTATTTTGGATATCAGCAGGAGCCCCTCTTCTTTCTGTCATTATCTCTACACTTCTGGTATTTGCAATGAAAGGTCAGAAGCATGGTATCAGCATTGTAAGTTTCTAAACCCAAGGAAATTCATCTATACTTTTAATATCTATTATATTTCTAAACCTTGATATTTATGTAATTATTTTCCTTTTGTCATTTGGTAGATTGGCAAATTACAAGAAGGGTTGAACCCTCCTTCATGGAACATGTTACATTTCAGTGGAAGCTACTTGGGACTTGTAATCAAAACTGGAATTATCACTGGCATCCTTTCACTTACTGTAATTTTTTTTTTTTCTCTTTTACCTATCTTTTTATGAAAAAGGAAAAGAACTCAAATTATGAGTTTTTGGAATATAACATCCATAAATAATGACTATAAAGCTCATAGCAGGCTCTAATATCTTTAGACACAGAAAACTTAGGACCTGTTTGTCCATATCCTTTTTTTCCTTCTTTTTTTCGGAACTTTTTAAAAAAAATGTGTTTGTCCATAAAATTTTGGAAGTTTTTGGAAATTTTTCGAAAATAAATTTTTCAAAAACCAATAAGTTTTTCCCCGCTTTCAAAACTGCAATATTTTATTCAAACATAATTTTAATTTCAAATATTATTTTTCAACTTAACTCCAATATTATTATTATTATTATTATTATTATTATTATTATTTTCAAAACTTACAGTTTTTATGTCCAAACGCCTACTTAATGTGTTGTGTTAAAAAAAAAAAAAATAGGAAGGAATTGCAGTGGGGAGGACTTTTGCTGCTTTAAAGAACTACCAAGTGGATGGAAACAAAGAGATGATTGCTATTGGGGTCATGAACATAGTTGGTTCCTCAACTTCCTGCTATGTCACAACTGGTACATAAATCTTTCAACATTTTAGAATTTCTAAAACTGTTTGTTTGCTTTATTTTCACTGTTTCTTGAGCCGATGGTCTATCGGAAACAATCTCTCTACGTTTAGAAGGTAGGAGTAAAGTCTGCGTACACATTACCCTCCCCAAACCCCACTTGTGTGATTACACTGGGTTTGTTATTGTTACAGTAGAATTTCTAAAACTGCAAAACATGTGTTAAATGTAACTCTAAATTTTCAGGTGCATTCTCTAGGTCAGCAGTGAATCATAATGCAGGAAGCAAAACTGCAGTTTCTAACATAGTAATGGCAGTGACAGTGATGGTGACACTCCTTTTCCTAATGCCTCTCTTCCAATATACTCCCAATGTTGTGCTCGGAGCCATCATCGTCACTGCTGTTGTTGGCCTGATCGACGTCCCAGCTGCTTACCAAATCTGGAAGATCGATAAATTCGATTTCCTAGTCTTGTTATGTGCATTCTTCGGAGTCATCTTCATCTCTGTTCAAAATGGTCTTGCCATTGCAGTAAGCTCCCTCTCAAGTTCCTTTTCGTTTTTTCTTAACAGTCTCTCCGCTTGCACAAGGTAGGGGTAAGGGTGCGTACACACCACTCTCCTCAGATCCCACTTGTGGAATTATACGGGGTATATTGTTGTTACGTTACTTGGTTTTTGACTTTCTTTTATAATGAATTTCAGATTGGAATATCAATTTTAAAGGTGTTGCTGCAAATTACAAGGCCAAAAACAGTAATGTTAGGAAATATACCTGGGACTGGAATTTATAGAAATCTTGATCATTATAAAGAGGCTATGAGTGTTCCTGGTTTTCTCATTTTAAGTATTGAAGCTCCAATCAACTTTGCCAATGCAACTTATCTTAAAGAAAGGTTAGTACTAGTTGAACTGCTGCATTGACCATTCTGTCATTCATTTTTTTTTTTTTTCTTCCTTCCATATTTATTTAGGTATTTTTATTTGCCAAAAAAAGGATTTCAAGATGGATAGAAGACTATGATGCAGAGGGAGGAAAAAACAAGAAACAGTCAGGGCTTAGATTTGTGGTCCTTGATTTGTCTGGTAAGTTCATAGAGACATGGTTCTCAATATTGTCATTTAATCCCAATTTGGCGTAATTGGTAAAGTTGCTGCCATGTGACTAAGTGGTCACGGGTTCGAGCCATGGAAACAGCCTCCTGCAGAAATGCAGCGTAAGGTTGTGTACAATAAACCTCTGTGGTCCGGCTCTTCCCTGGACCTTGCGCATAGCGGGAGCTTAGTGCACCGGGCTGCCCTTCCCCCCTACTTTTGGATAATACCAAGAAACAGTCAGGACATCAAGAAATTCCCACAAATAAAACAAATTAATTTACCAAGAAACAGTCAGGACATCAAGAAATTCCCACAAATAAAACAAACTAATTTCAACTTGACAAGTAATTGTGGATTGTTTTTTTAATCTTCAGCTGTGACTGCCATTGATACAAGTGGAGTCTCATTGTTCAAGGATTTGAGTATGGCAATGGAAAAGAAAGGCTTTGAGGTAAGTGTACTTTAGCTTTTAGAGTCACTATTTCTTTCCAACAACAACAACAACAACAACCCAGTATAATCCCACTTAGTGGGGTCTGGGGAGCGTAGTGTGTACGCAGACCTTACCCCTACCCTAGGGTAGAGAGACTGTTTCCAAATAGACCCCGGCATCCTTCCCTCCAAGAACTTCCCACCTTGCTCTTGGAGAGACTCGAACTCACAGCCTTTCCTTCCCTCCAACAATCCACTATTTCTTTCCAAATGAAGTCAAAATCCTCAAGACCATTTTGTTTTCTATTTATTCTGATATTATGTGAGTATTTATTTCCTTAATGATTTTGGCATTGCAGTTTGTATTGGTGAATCCAATAGGAGAAGTACTGGAAAAATTACAGAGGGCTGATGAAACTAAAGATATGATGAGACCAGATTGCCTCTTTTTAACAGTCGAAGAAGCAGTAGCTTCACTTTCCTCAACAATAAAATACCAAATACCAGACAATGTTTGAGATACAATAAAATAAATTCAGCTGCTGTTGCTTAGCTCTTTCATCTGTACCTTTGTAATTCTATTTGGTTGATCAAGGACTCAATCAAAAGCATAAAAATAACCTATTTTCCCCTTAGGTTCACTAGATATGGAATCCTTGAATTGTACAAGCAAAATTAGCTAAGAGAATTATTGACTTTTAGGAAAGAATTTTCAAGCAACCGCTATATTTTCAATCTCTTTTAAGGTAACTCCACTTTTGCGAGCCTACTCACATTGCCAGTCCCAAACTCGAATCAAGGAGGAGTACACAACAATGCTGACGATTAGCATATAATTAATCAATTTATGATAAATCCGCATAATTCAAAGTCAAAATGTTCAACAAGAATTCATATACCCAATACCATCTTACTTGAGATTGAGCATAATTATTGTTGTTGTTGCTTAAGGTATATTAAAAGTTCTCTAAAAACTAGAAGTTATGCATGCACTTACAACAAACAAAACAACTCTATGTGATCTGGCCAAGAAGCAATTGAAAGTAAGTTATTTTCTGCTTTCCCTTCACCTTTCTTATTCAATTTTTCTCTTCTAGCAAACAGCATTTGACCAACCAAAACAACTAGAAACATGAGAAATCTTCTATCAGTAGAACTGATTCAGACCATCACAGCCACTTTATCTAGTTAATTAGCAGCATTTCTGCCCTGTAAATAAACTAAGTGAAAGGATCCTTAGCTTTTAAAACTATAAGGGGTCGTTTGGTAAGGTGTATAACAGTACTGAATAGAGTGTATTAGTAATGTTAGGATTAGTTATGGTAGAAGTATTTCTTCATAACTGTTTGGTTTGGCGTACTAAAAATAACATCCATTGCATTGCATAATTTGTTTACAGAAGTACCATCCACATTATTTGGAAAAGGTTTTGAAAGCGCAGTTGCCTTTTTTTTTTGTAAAATAAAATTTTTTATTAACCAACTGGAAGTATTACAACGGCAAAAAACTGCAGAACTACATTACAATTTCAGCAGAACACAACTCTCTCTCCTTAACTTCAGAACCTGTATAAAGCGCAACTGCCTTTATACAAAAACCATGGTATTGCTAATGTCATGGTTTGCTATGTATAAGAAAAACAAGGGATTAATAATACCAAAGCTAGTATATGTATACATCCTACCAAACGATCCCTAAGAGTAAGCTGGAATCATACATTAAACCACACAGAGAAGTGGCAAGGACACAAAAAATTTCAGTTTTGATTAGAAATCTTTGCAACGTTGATTACGCATGACTCACATTTCTTTGATCAGTTGCAGATTAGTATTTACAGATGTGGAGCCACACATCATACATTTCAGAGCATAAAATCGAAAGTCAATTAGAAGTAGATCAATCACCCGATAAAAATGTGATGATCACAAGAAGCTATGAGATTGTTCAAAGGAGCCAGTCACTGATGGTCAAGCATTAGCTTTTCTGAATCAACTCTATAACCCTTCTATTGCCTCTTCCTCTGGTAGAGTGAATAACCAACAAAAGCAGACATAAAAAATGTCCATAGAACCTGTGATTACATGATAGAATTTAAGCCAGAATTCAAACTTTTATGGTGAGAAAGGCAGTCAAGAAAACGAGAGAAATGGAAATACCGTATTGATCATTTGCCATCGTTCAAGCCTTTTAATTCTTGACTGCATGTCTTCAATTACACCATCCAATGGTGAAATCTCTCTACTGGGCGAGGACTCTGAAGATGAACTGCTTCCCTGCTTGCAATACACAAAACACTAATCAATAAGAGGCTGACTAACCATTAGACTTGATATCATGCGGTAAGCTCGACCTAGATGTTATAACAGTGTACCAACATTCCACAATATCTAAGTAGTATGTGAGTGAGCTCAATCTACATACTATAACACTGTAGAAGCATACCATAATGTCAAACTAGTACGTGTAGCTGAGGGAAATAGGTGGCGTATCACATGAAGGCATATATGATTCATGAATTAATCGGAAGCACGCGAAAAAACTCCTTTACTGGACACTATCAGCCATATGGCCTTCGCTGTCAAAACTTGGTACTACTACTGCAATTATCGTGTGTTTGGTACGACGGAAGATATTTTTTGAATAATGTTCTCTGGAAGATGAATTTATGGAAATTGTTTTCTGCTGTTTAAGTTTGATAGTTGAAAACATTTCCAAAGAAAATGTATTAAAGACCGATGATAACTTTAAGAAACTGGAGAGTGTTTTGATGATTTTTAAAAAAAAAAGTAACAGTAGTGTTTTGATGAAAATTTTGAGTATCAAAATACATAAAAATGTCTACTTATTGGTAGGAGCAGTGATGAAATTAAGAGATGAGATGTTGTGAAGGAAAGCACTTTTCCTCATTTGTTGGAAAATGTGTTTCTTCTGACCAAAAATTTTTACTTCCATAATAAAAGAAAAAGGGAAATTTAACCAAGAAGGAGCTTTATATAGTTTTTAAAGGAAAAAGAGAAAAATAAAATAAAAGAAAACAAGAACATGAAATCCTCATAGATAGCCTTGAAGAATTTCAAGCTTGGAGGAAGACAGAATTATAAGCAGAATTTCTAGTGCAAACCAATTTCAACGACCATTCTTCTTTAATTTGGAAAACCAATTTAAACAACCATGTCCAGACTACCATCCAAGTCAACCAGTGGGATTTACCATCATTAATTGAACAGCCTAATCAAGTTTTCAGGTTGGAGGAAGACAGAATTATAAGCAGAATTTCTAGTGCAAACCAATTTCAACGACCATTCTTCTTTAATTTGGAAAACCAATTTAAACAACCATGTCCAGACTACCATCCAAGTCAACCAGTGGGATTTACCATCATTAATTGAACAGCCTAATCAAGTTTTCAGGTTGAAGGTTAAGCCAAATCCTATATGTTTCCTATATTTGTATCAAATGCTAACTTGAACCAAGCTCGGATTTCGGTTGTAAGAGTGAAAAATAACACTAAAAGCATGTTGAACAAAAATGTTCTCAGCAAACGCATGAACAATGAGGAACTTAGAAGACAAATGATTGAAGTAAATATTGGCCTCAACCACTTTTATCCAGTTATCAAACTATAACAGGAAAGATAGAGCAGTAGATTATCATGTTGATAAATCAAAAACAAGCGTCAGTGTTTCCGAAGCTCCCTTCTACCCTCATTTCATATCAATGTATCAATGATAAACTACAAAAATGAGGTATGCCAGCCCACCAAATAAGGTTACCTGAGATTGTATGTATTCCACGAGTTCTTGCAACCTTGCTGCCTGTTGGGAATGGATACCACTTGAACTTCTCTCTAATGCAGGCAACCGTTCTAAAACTATTTGAAGATAACTCTGTGAAGAAATTCAAAAAAGCAAGCTATCAGTTTGGACTGTTTCTGATGTAAGACAAAATTCTGATAGTAATAGTAATGTCAAATCAGAAGAAAAAAAGAAGGTGAACGTCAAAACCTTGGTAGTATATGAACCATCTAATTTGAGTGTTGACCCAGCAGCTGCCACAACCTCTTTATTGACCCCTTTAATTTGTATGTAAGGGCTAGGCACATCTTGTAGATGATCAACCTCTATAAGAATCTAAAATGAAGAACCCTTTACTTCCTCGAAAGCAAGTCACATAAGAGGTAATGCATGAAAAAAGTGGAAACCTTAACACGTAATATCAACCACACATAAACTGAGGAGGAGGTAGAATGCAGCATATGAGTAGGAAAAAACAAAAATTATCAGGAATCAGATCCGAACCACATTGGATAATAGGTAAAACAGATTCGTACCAACACCTAGGAAGACTACTGAAAACCTGCAGTGCAACTGAAAAGCCTCCTATCAGTAGTCACACAGGGATCATGACTGTATACTATATGGTGTTTTTATTTCTTCCACTTAACCACAAGCATCTTGATTTCTGCCCCCCCCCCCCCACCCACCCAAAAAAAAAAAATCTTCTGTGTAGCTATTTGTTCCTATTCCCCTATTAAAGAAATCCTTCTTGAGAGTTCCTTTATGTGATAAATCTCTGAAATCTTCCACTTGTTCAATTACTGTTAATTCTTTGATTCTACCAAGATCTTTTTCTTCCTCTAATATCCTAAAGTCCTCTTTGTTCCATCTTCTGATTGTACTGTCTTTCCTCCTTATGGTGACCATTTTGGTTTTACCGCTCTTATTTCTTTTTGAATAAGGAGTAGTATTGAGCAAATCTCAGTGACTGCTCTCCTGGAAAAGTCTCTTTTGGGTGTCCAATTGAGTGGCACCCGTGCTTCTTTTTGATGAACGTTCTAACAACACCATGCCAATTATTTGTGGCAATTCCAAATGAGCAGTACCTTTTACCTGTGACTAATCGTGCCTCTTCTCTGGTGACAGTTGCATTGGCAGCGTACCACTTTCCGGCGACATTTCATATTTCCAGCCATTTTTCTCTTTCGGTGACCAAAATTTTTCTGCCGAAATCCCATCTATCATAATTTTGGCGAGATTCTAGTGAATCAAAACTTTGTCAATGACCTTCTGACATGCTTTCTATAAACCATTCCAGCAACAATTTATTTGTTGTTTCTGGATAAGTAAACTCAAGTTGATTCTCCACTTTGACTTTAAGGGACGAGTTAGAAGTAAAGTGCTTGTCTGTTATAATGGTTGAGTTAGCATCAAGTGTTATTATTAAGCCGGTCTTTCGTCTGTTTAAGATATGAATTGTATACCACACCTAGAAATAGGTATTCCTTTTCTCTTATTCCTCACAAATGATATAGATTACAATTCTAGTAATGTAGACAAGTCTTTAGTGTGTCTCAGTATGATAAAAAAAAGTATCCAAAAAACTGAGAATACCTTCCCATCTTGGTAGATATAAGCTGATGCTTCAATATACGCAACTGCCTGATACCTGCAATCAGAAATTATGAAGCATAAGAATTTGATTCAAAATATACTGATTAGGAAAGAACCTAGAAAAGATATAAATAGAGATGATGAGCCAAGTCACATATGAATTAACGTTATTTACTAATACTTATGAGAAAGGATAGATATAATATGGAATAAGAAAGTGTTAAATGGAAGAAAAAGGATAGAAGCAGCGATAACAGAGACATTCAGTATTTCCATTAGGGTCATTTTGAGGAAAGTGTGCCTGGGTTTGTTATCCTTTATCTGTATCTTGTTTTTTTCTTGCTTTCTCTTTTTGCCTTTTTGAGGGGTTATCAAGTAGTAGATTGCCCTCAGATTGTGTCCCATGTGGGAAAGAAGTATTTTATTTATTTATCACCAAAAGAGGGAAAAAGGTTAGGACAAAACTTGGCCCAGCTATTGGTGAGGAAAAGGTAGATTAATGCCCGCATCCAGCAATTGTCCTTTCATGTCCAAAAACCAACTAAAGGGAAAAAGTTAAAAACCCATCAAACAGAAAAGACTTGGTATTTTCTGCAACAAACATCAGTCCAAGATGTTGTACTTGGCTTCTGAATCTTATTTTGTCCATACAAATGCATTTAACCAAGTCAGACTTCTAAAGAACTTCCCCACCCATTTTGGCCTTTACCATCATCATCTTGCTGGGGCTTCCCTCATCTTCTCCATTAAAGTTGTTGGTAGCCCCAGAATAACTCATCCCTTTCATCCCCCTGCATTCTCTCTTCCTCCTCTTCAATGAAATCATCTGAACTACCCAAACTGGGACATCAAACATAGTCTTTCTATTATGTAAAGACTTGCCATTCTGGTTGTTGCTTTCACTAGCAGGCATTCAACGTCTTTTTTCTTTTCTTTTTTTGATAACGGTAGGTACGGGCCAGCTTGCGTGCACCTCAACTATTCCACCGTGGTACCTACTAGCTCCCACCAGCACAGGTACCAGGTAACTCTGCCCACCAAATCTTAGGGAGATGAGAAGAAACCACCTAGTGTTTTTTGTCTTTGCTAAGACTTAAACTCTGCAGGTGTTCAACTTTTATAAGTACCAGATGATGTCTAATATCCCCGCAACCCTTCCTTTCATAACCATTATTTGTTTATAACAAGAAAACAAGCTCAATATGCAGTACAGCAATCAACTATCCAAGACATGTCAAATTCAGAAGGATCTACAGAATCTATATAGAAGAGGCAGTTTTTGTTCTCATACATAATTATTCAACTGTACATCCTTTAGCCTATTACACGAACTTTGAGATCAATTCATACAAGGCAGGCCAAGCATGCAATAGACAGCAGAGTATACACAAGAAAAATTTCTAATGCAATTGAATGGCATGAATTATTGATACAACAGAATCATACACATTATCTGCCGAAAGTAAATGAAATTATGAAGCGTGGAAATGAAAGGATGGACGATGCAAGAAATGGCCTAATAAAAACCAGCTCCATTGTCAAATACTCCACATACCCAAGATTAAGGAGGCCGGCGACAGTACTAATGCTGATATCGAAGTCCACTTTCGGCTGAATAATATAATTTCCTTCTCTTATAGGCTTCAGATGTAGCAGTAGAAAATATAAGCCAGTATGGTCAAGCATTTGCACAAAATTTTCCAAAAAAAGGAACGGTACAGCAAATCCTTCGATAAATACATTTGTATGCATGTTAAATCACACACCTCGCGTATTAGCAATGCGAATCTTCCTTCACATATTCTGACTCTAATGCAATCACTCTCAGTTAACTGGCCATTGGCAGGTATTCCAGGAAGCCGCAAGTATATATCAATAAAATTCTGGACGGAACTACATATCTTGGTGGGGTCAAGAATTCTCAAAATGTTTTGATATGCAACCTGTAAACAGTTTGCTAGTTAAAGCAGCAAAAGGAAAAGACTCGTTCTGAGTCCTACGTATTAGCATAAAGGAAGCAACTGACCTGTTTATTGCTTTTCAGCACAAACAATGAACTCTCAGGGGAGAGCACAGGGTCAAAGTCGTTCCTGATTTTTAGCTGCAGAATGGTATTAAAAAGGCAGAGCACCATAAAAATTACTTTCTATAATAAGTTAACAATTTTACTAGCAACTGGGGGAAACCCCGTAAATAAGCCATAGACCAAAAAGAAGAGAACCTACATCAAAATATGGTTCTCAACAAAAGAGACCCAATCTTCTATACAAACAGGGCCCTCATGGGTACACCAAAAAGAAACTAGAAACAAAAGACTACTTTGCAATTTTACAAAATCTTGTTCCGCTCCTTCAAATGCTCTCCTATTTCTCTCATTCCAAACAACTCACATGATTGTAAGGGAGCAATATTCCATGCCCTTGGACTTCTTCCCCTTCTGTGAGTCCAACTATGCAACGCCTCCTTTACTGTGCCCGACATCACCCACTGCATACCAAACAAATTAAGGACCACCCTCTATAACCAATTAGCTATTTGACAATGCAATAGGAGATGATCTACATCTTCACCGAGCTTTTGCACATCAAACACCAACTAACATAGGTGATCCTCCTCATTCTAAAATTTTCTGCTATCAAAATCACTCCCCTTGCTGCCAATCACGCTAAGAAACAAACCTTTCTTGGTGCCCTGGGATCTAAATAGAGTAACGAGGGAAGACACATTCCTCTCTCCCTAACAACCTCTAATAATAAGATTCAACAGTGAATAACCCATCTCTACCCTCGCCATCTCCATACGCCTCACAATATCTCAACCAAGTGATGGAAGAAGGTTCCTCCTGAATGTCAAATCCCAATGAACTTCCCCCCTCCTTGTGAGACTTACAGATTTGTTGGATTGTCATTCTCTTTGACAAGATACTCTATATATGTTAGGAAAGGCTTCACTAAACTCGTTCTTTCGCACCACTTATGCGCCCAAAAACTAATCCCGCGTCCATCCCCAACCCTGAAAGAAATATGTATACTCCTCCATAAGCCACACCCAAACGGTGTTGTGATATTTCTAGTCCTCCATCCCCATTCCATAATACTATACTTTTCCGCTACCAAACCCATCCAAAGTGCATTCTCCTCCACCCCAAATCACCATAAATATTATTACTAGCAATTTGCTAATAACAGATACTGGGATTTCTATTGCCACTTTATGTAAAAAGCAGTTTTAAGTTGCACGATATTGTACAAAACTTGTCTCATGCACCGCTACTTGTTACAAAATATCAGGCGATTTGCACCATGAAGTAATTACATAAACTTCCCCATAGTAAACATGCAAAATAAACATTACCAAGAGATGACAACCATTACTTAAAATTTCTAGTAGCGAATTCTGCTTGATTTAGAAGATCACTTAATTCTAAAGCCCAATTTATTGCTAAATTTAAACTATCTAGTGAAAACTATATAGGAAATACGAAAAGTAAACATATTTCCAGAATAGACTAACATGTGCATGAACAAGATGTGGTTCAATGTACTGCTGGAACATTGGAAACACAGTTGTCATAATTTCATTTTGGGACATAAAGCAGCCAACTCTACTTTTGTCTCTTTGAACTCGAGAAAGAAGATGTGAATGAACACCTCCAACCTGTTCCAAAACAGGCAATAAAATCATTGGTGATAAATTTCTTACCTAAATACTTTCACAAACGAAGTGAAGCAAATTCAAAATAATCATGTATAACATCATCATACTTACAACAGCAATCCACAAATCCAGTGATTTTCTGATGTCAGGGTGCAAAGCATAAACACCTTCAAAGATCACCTAGTCAAATTAAGCAGAACTTACTCAGCTTCTCTAATTACTGTAGAAGATTAGCAGCAAAAAGCAATAGCTATACCAACAATAAACTTCACAGCTTTTAGAAGGAAATCAATTGTGTCTTCATCTTACTTACCTAATTCAACATACATCGTCTCTTTTTTTATTTATATCGTGCCAAAACTTACTCAGTAAAAGCAAGAAAATCTGCACACACCACTCCTCATTCCTTTTTTGTGTCTTTTTCTTTTTGTGTGTGTGGGGTTTGTGGGGGGGGGGGAGGGTAATAGTCATACCACTCCACATTCTTCAGAAACTTCAAGCTCCTTGAAGCCGCTACGAGCGCCTGTTTCAAGGTCAAAGATAGGTACTTTCGTTCTTCGGCAATTTCTGATGTCACTGATATTCTACAAATGACAAACAGATTCAGGAACAGAGAAATATGGCTGGGGAAGGAAAAGCATACAGGAATAGCGCAAGCTATGCCAAATACAAGTAGTCCAAAGTTATAAACCCAAAAGTAAGACTTCCAATATAGATGCAGATTTTCAGATACTGCAATAGACTCATAGGTTTACACCAAAGAGTAAATTGGAAACCATCGTATAAGACAAGAACTACAAGAACATGCTAACTTGACAGTTCCTTCTTTATTCTCAAGTTACATACACATTACCATATCTGAGGCGGACTCATCTCAATGAAATGTTAGGGTCTTTTTTGAAAGTAATACATTATTGGCCTTTTGACTAAGATCAAGTGTAGTATCTCTCTTATCATTTCTTTTTTTAAATAAGTAAAACATTTTTTTCCAATGTAGCTAGAACCTACAAAGGATTTTATAAAGTGAATAACAAAACACAAATTTCCTGGAAGGACTGGACAATCGCAGTGCAGAAGTTAATTTCACAGACAGTAGAAAGTAGGTCTTGCTAAGAAACTAAATTTGGCCTTAGGTATTGGATCTATCACAAAGACAACCAAACCAAATGAATGTCTTGATTTTGACGGACTTCTGTATACCAAATAAAAGCTCTCATAAACTGGAAAAAAAGTAAGAAAGATATGTTTATAACCAAGACAACTATGAATCCCGATCCCCTAACAAATCCCCATTAAAAGCATATTGTATAGGAAGTAAAGGTCATACATTCTCTTCATTAACATATGGGAAAGAGAAAAAAAATGTTATTTAAGTGAGAACCCGCAGCAAGCAATGTAAGAGTGGATAAGAAATTTAAAGTTTCCCAACCCAATGATCACCAAGAAAAATCAAAGTGTAGCACCGTAAACCACTTCTACCATTATAAGGATCAACTTAACGGCAGATGAAAGCATTGTTTTTTGTTAATTTCTATAACTAACTTAATAAAATTTATTGAGTAGCCATGAAAATTTCCCCAAGGATTTTCTACAGTACTGATCCCCTAATCCTACGAGGATTGGAAATCCCACTTGTTCTGAAGTGAGATATAAGAGGAAAGCAAAGACTATGAAATGAAATAATTAATTTTAAGAAAAGTATGTGATTCAATTCCAAACTCTAAAAGGTGTATAACAATGAAATAAGCGTTCAGGTAAACTATCTCTCTCCTTTTTTTCTCTTATTTTGTGTAAGTAGTTAGACAAGAAGGGTTGCTCTAATGGTAAGCAACCTTCACTTCCAACCAAGAGGTTGTGAGTTCGAGTCTCCCCAAGAGCAAGGTGAGAAGTACTTGGAGGGAAGGATGCCGGGGGTCTATTTGGAAACAGCATCTCTACCCCAGGGTAGGGGTAAGGTCTGCGTACACACTACCCTCCCCAGACCCCACTAAGTGGGATTATACTGGGTTGTTGTTGTTGTTGTTGTTATTTTGTGTAAGTAGTTAGCATCCACAATGACATTTCCCAGAGCAAAAGCTAAGACTTGAATTTCCTAACACAGCTAATCAATCCATTTGAAGGACTTTGCTGGGGAAAAAAGAGAAGAAACAAAAAGGACTCTGCTGGTAACCTTATTTACCTTCAATAACAAACGAGGCTGCAGTTTCAAGAAAAGAGTACAGAGCAGAAGAGAAGAAAGGATGATTTTGTACCTTGGACAGCAAACCGAGATCAAGAGAGCTAAAATCATCATATTTAAAGTCCTTTACATGTTCAGACTTGTAATAGCTTTCAAGGGAAACAACTTCGCAGCCAACAATATTTGCCATCTTACGAGCCAAACTCGTTTTTCCAGATCCGCTCGGACCTCCTATAGTGGCAACAAAAAGCGGGAAAAGGGGGGTTAAATAAGATGCTAATCAATTCAAAATATCTTGATTTTTTTTATTTAAGATACCTAATGACAATTAGGACTGAAGATATCATCTCTCAACATTTATTCTTAACCAAAGGATCCATGTGCATTATAGCAAAAACTACAGTTACCAGGAATAAGCAGGAATCAATTACCATCATAGTCAAATTTTATTGCTTAAAACCTGTACTTTTCAGGAGCAAACTAAAGCATTGATATTTTTAATTAGGGAAAGGAGGCATTGTTTCACTTGGCTAGCAAAGGAGGCAGTTCTAACCCAGGATAATCTCATAAAAAGAGGAATCCCATTGTGCTCTAGGTGCTTTCTATGTGGGGAAACAGCTGAGACAGTTAGCCATCTATTTTTACGCTGCAGGATTACAAGATTACAGATGAACTATGAAAGATATTTATTAATCTCAGAGGTATCTCATGAACAATGCCCTCTAAGATTACTGAAGTGCTTACTAGTTGGGATGAAGCTGGAACTGGAGCTGGAAACAGAGATAGATGGAGGACTGTCCCTGCATGTATATGGTGGACAATCTAAAAGGAGAGGAACTCTAGATGTTTTGAAGACAGTAGCAATTCAGTGCAGAAGATCAAGCTGAATTGTGTTCTTTTTTATTTTTGGTGTAAACAGAAGTGGCCAGAAGATACTGTATCAATCCTAGAAGTTTTAGAATACTGCTAGAATTGCAGAGCAGTTAGTCTTTCTTTTTGTTCTCTTGTAAATATGGTTTCAATATGGTTTCAGTACAACCTATGTACTATTATATATTAATACACACAAATGTTACCATCTCAAAAAAAAAATTAGGGAATGTTATCTCCTTTGATTTATGAAATTAGTACCTCCTTGTGGTATGGAAATAAGCTTTGAGCCCCCTTGTGGTATTGAAAATAATCTGTTCCTCGGCCTTTTATATATAAACATAAAACCCATTTTTAATCCAACAACTAAGATAAAAGCCCTAATACCCTCCAAAAGCAATTCACTTCAATTTGAGAAAGGCAACACTTGATTTTCTTTTCCAAATCATATTATTCTACCTTGTAAATTTTTAGATAGATTGATGATGATTATGGAAATAGAATGTGCAGTTGCAATTTAGGTATGAGATCCAATAGTTCAGGTTAGCAATATTTTATGGATAAACAACCCCGAATCTACCACTCAGAATACTGATGTGGGAGCAAGTGAACTTATGGATTTCGTGCTTATTGGTAATGAATTTATAGATCAAAATTGGGGAGCAAAGAACCGCGGTTATTCTGAGAATTGGATGTGAAGAAAGTTCATGATCATGTTAATGGGAACTTCTTGTAATTCCTTTTTTTACCTATTTTTTTATGACAGCGGTGTTCATATCAACTTGCACGCACCTCGACTATTTCACCTGGTACTTGGTACAGGTACCAAGTAACTCTACCCACCAAAAGCTTAGACAAATTGGATAGAACCACCAAGCATTTTTTGCCTCCGTTGAGATTTGAACATGAGACTTTATGGTTCTCCTAACTTCTATATAAGAGTAAATGGCTCTTGTACTAGAATGCATCCTCTGCAAACCATTCAAAGAAATCATTACTTTCTAAAGAAATATGTGTTTCAGGAAAAGGCGAAGAAAGTCAATTTTCAATGAATATCTACGATAAGATATTTCATTACGGTCAATGAAACTCCATTCTCATTTTTTGGTAGCAAAAGCTGAATTAGGCCGGGAGATCCCCTCTATCTACTTCTTTTCTTATTTATGATAGAAGATTTTAGTAATATTTCTGGAAAAGGCCATGGCACAAGGATATCCGTGACTTCATAGTAGATAAGAATAGTAATGAGATATCTGTATCCCTTTTTTTTGGGTAACTGTGGTGCTCGGGCCAGCTTGCGTGCACCTCTACTATTCCACCCCTCCCACAAGCACGGGTGTTGGAGAACTCTGCCCACCAAGGCATAGGCAAATGGGAAGAAATTACCTAGCACTCCTTGTTTTTATTGGGATTTGAACCCTGATCTCCGACGTTTTCACCCACTTCAATAACCGGTAAGTCACACCCTTGGATGCAATATTGAGACCTTTATATCACATCTCATATTCGCAAGCGACACGTTGATTTTTTATGAGCCACAGACGAGACAGATTCATTTCCTATTACCGGTGTGGTACGAGGAAGTGTTTAGGTTGCGAGTCAACATGAGAAAGTCCAAGACCAATCATATTGAAGAGGTGCATAATGTTAATGAGCTTATAATGGCTTGTGGTTGTAACATTGTGCAGAATATGCAACGATGCTGGAGTTTTAGCACCCTTTCATTGAGAAAATTGAGAAAATACCAAAAGGATGAACGAAAAACAATTTGCTAAATGATGGAAAGGTCAAGGGTACAAAACAAAGTAAAAGAAATATCACTTGCAGGACGGCGAAGGTGACGAGCCCAACGGGAACTAGAGAACAGTGCCATTCGCTGATTAACCACATTCAACCAAGCCTTTCGGGCAAGTGCTTATCGAGATATGCGAATGCAGAAGAAGCACTATGAGGAAGGCGATGCATGCTGAATGTTGTAAGTGCCGGTGGTTTTCAAATGACTTTACAACCACATATGGAGTAGTGCTGAGGAAACTGTGAGGGGTATGAAGGAGTTCTCTAGAGTCGTTGGGTTCACAGTCCAAACCGGCAATCAAATGTGATTCTGGTTAGATTAACTGTGCAGATGCTCAACACTAATGAAGAAACCCCCAACTTATTCACTAGCATGCTACAGTTGCCAAAATGCTCAGGGGAAAGAAAAGAGTGTCTTGAGAAATTACACTACTAGGAAACCCATTTAATGATATTTTCCCTAGACAGGATATAAAACTACATGTAGTTCAGGATAAAGAATGATATGAAAAAGGACATGTAGCAAAAATATTTCTGCGAGTCATATAAGAGTTTCTTGCTCAATGAAGGTAATTCGAGTCCAAGACAGAAGACTAACACACCCAAGAAAGTTGTGTTCTTTACATGGTGCGTAATGAAGGATGTGATCCTTACAGCTGATAAATTGAGGATGATGCAACAAATTGTAGTAAGTTGGTGTTGCACGATGTATGAGAGGATGTGGACCACCTGACAATTTTGCAGCAGATTTAAGGGCCTCAGAATATTCCATGTTTAATTTAGCCTAAGTACCATTAAAACAACTGTGGGAGTTGTGGCCAGTTGATGTATGGAGTTGCCAAACATAAGAATTAAGGGCATATGCGACATTTTCAATGAGGTGTTAGAGGAAAAAATTGCGACATGCATGTGATTGGTTAGACGGATATACCACATGATTTTTAAAACTACAAGGAGGCTACTAACCTATTCAACCATAGGGAGGCATAGGGCGGTAAAACGGAAGTTCCAAAAGCTGTACAAGGTTAATGATGGTTTTCCCCCTATTAAGTATCACTAACAAGCATTTTTGAACTGCATAACATCCTTAGTCCTTAAAGCAAAATTTCTTAGTGGTAACAGTTTTTGATAATTAAAGATCAAGGTTACTTCAGATAAGATGAATATCAGTAAATATTTTTGGGGGAGGGGGAGGAGAGAGATCTTTGTTGTTCATTGTACCAATTCCAACTATAACTGGAAGACCCTTGTTCTCCAGTAAAGCCTGCAAAAAAACAGTAATGAAGCTAAGTTTCTGTTTGTGACAAGAATGAGCAGATTCTCAGATTTCGAAAAAAAATGTAAAAATGGCTAATCACATAATCTGAACCTGGATTGCCTGAACAGAAAGAAGTAATCCTCTGTCCAAATCATATGAATCAGGCATAGGAGCAAGCTGCAGGGCATCCCTGGAAGAAGTAGGATCTGTTGCTGTTTTATGAGCGGAATTGAAACAAATGGATAATTGATGACGACATGTAGATCACGGCTTGTTCCCAGTAAAACAAACATACCAGTAACAGAGCCATGAGCAAGTGCTGGATCCAGTGAGACAAAATGCCATGTTGCTAAGACAGGTTCCATTTTGGACTTTGTGGGGGAACGCGTCCAAGGCTGAGATAAATCTTCTAGCCGGTTGACCAAGTTTGAACTAACACGAAGCGGCTTTGGAGCTGTGATGCTCTCTTGGTTGCTAGCTAAAACAGCATTAGGCGGATTAGATAACGGTGGTGTATTCAGACGTGGTACACCTGCAAGTGAAAAATCATTTATCAGAATGCAAATATCTGATTGTTGAAATCACATCAACATGAATTTTGTACAAGCATCTCACAGTCATCGTAAAGTTAGTGAAGAACCTTTGAAGGTGAATTTTTCCCATGTTTTAACTTTGTGGATCCTAGGAATGATAATTGAGCAACAAGCATTAGCCCTATCCATGATATTGCAGCCTGTGATAATATCAGGAATGCTAGCTTTTCAGAATTTGCTTCTACTAGCCAATTGTTGCAATGAATTCTCCTTTTTCGCCATTTTATCTTGTGCTACTAACCACCCCCTCCCTCCCTGAGAGAAATATAAATTTTCTACCGCTGGAAAGACTTGCCAAGGGATAGTAGAGAATACATGTCATCACCCCTCCTTACCAACAAAAGTCATGCCACTCACTTTCTCTGGTTGAAAAAGGTAGGGTTCTAAAAAACATTCCATCTATGAAGTAAATATCAAAGAGCTCTAGATGCCACCATAAGCATGCAATAGCCAAAAGATTAGAAGGTGGCATTCCCTTACCCACCATTAATTTCCTAATATAATCCCTTTAAAAAATGGACATATGTAGCTTGTCAACTTGTCGTTGCAAATGAAAGCTAGCCAGAATCCAAAACTAAGAAAGCCCTATCTATAACATATTTTGTAAAATCAATAGCTTAACCACCATAATCAAACTCAAAAATCTTTTATGCATTCATAAGCACTCTGGACTCGGATTTCACTCTCTCAGCAGTAAAGCTGGATTCATTACTATAACTGACCAAGAGTTCAAACAATTAAAATTTCAACTGATAAATCAATGGCTACTCGAACCAGTGGGAGAAACAAAATAACAATGAAAACTACATCCAAGAGACAACCTTTCCTCTCCAGAATCATCTCCAGATATGATTTAGTAATCCAAGGTCCATTAATACCCATCCTTGATGCTTCAGCTCCAACCATCTACAAAAAAGAGATGTCACCAAATAAACATGGAACCAGATAGACTAGCACAAATTGCAATAGGTTATAAAATAATCTTTTGATACAGACTTCATGCCGTTGTCCAGAATTAACAAGATGAAAAATGACATATAGAAGATAGCGTGAAGACAAAGAAGAAGAATACAATGGTTTAACCATCCTAGAAGCAAGATCTTGAGAGAACAAGATAAAAATAATACATACTTTCCGATTTATTCCCCGCAAAACCAGATATGTCTCGCCCAGAGTGTCGATCGTTTCCAATGAATTTGAGAAGCTGCCCTCAATAACTGATGTTGAGGCCCTTTTGTAACTTACGACTACATTGTATCCCAAAGCCAGCAATCCACCCAGGGTCATTCGTCCAACCTACAAAAATTTAAACTATGGTATGAGGAAAAAGAGTAACATATGCTTTTAGGTCACTCACAGAGGATTACGCTAAGAAACAACGGTATGAAATATTAAGGCGACTAATGAACCTAGATCATCAGTCTAAACTTTGGTAAGAAATATTGATGCAGACGATCACGCAATATTAGGAATTTCGGTGATTATCCTTAGTCTAAAGTTCCTTTAGTTCATGTAATCTATGATTTCTTTATTTTATGTAGCCAAAAATCCCATAATAAAAAATAAAATAAAAAACACTCTTACATGTTCACAACTCAATTCAATTATAACTAGATAGAGCATAACCAATATAGATGATTCGTATAACTAATCTTAACACGTTTAAAATTGAGAAATAGTTCACTTATTGAATATCAAAAGAGACCAGTTACCTCAAATTCAGCTTTGGGCCGAATTATGAAATTTTTGTCAACAATCCGTTGATCACCCAAAGAGAGATAGTATCTGATACCCGATTGACGCACCTTAATCCAATCATTAATGCGTGCTTCTTCACTGGCAGATGGAGGTCTTAGGTACATCTCAATAAAACTATGAACAAAGCTCCAGAAAGTCAGCTGTGACCATCACTTACAAAGAAAACTACAAGCACAATGGAAGGAATAGTTGACAAACTTTGCTGTGGCAACAATGCCACAGTGTAGGAAGAACCTAGAGTCTAGAACTCACTTGTCGACTTGCGCTTCCTTTCCATGGAATACATGAGATGCATGTTCATCTTCTAATTGCTGCATAGAAATTTAATTCAGAGTCAGACTTATGTTTCTTATACAAATAACACCGCCAATATATAAAGGTAGACTACTCTGAAGAACCATGACAAGTAGAAACAATTTAAACAGGAACTTTTCTTGGATTACACCATCATACAAGGATACACTTGTTCATGTTAAAGTACAGGTCGCTAAATGATTCTAAGCAGCACAAACCTTTATTTTGGAGATAGCGTTCTCCCAAACTGGGGGTTCATTATACAAACAAAACTTTGCCTCCTGAGTTGTAAGATTAATCCCCTAAGTTCGATAGGTTATACATTTAACAAGTGACTATAAGAGTTCTAAAAGGCCATATGTAGCAAAAAAGCTATTTATTCTCAGGAAGAAGCCTATTAACTGAACACATCTGAGAATGATCAAATGTATAATCTACTCAAAAAAACCCTGCGCACATCCCAGGTAAAAAGCACAAATCAGCTCAAGTAAAAGTAGTATTATCACTGGAGAGGATAAAACTAGCATCCAACAACTGCTTCATGTTAGAAATTGCAATTGTCTCAGGACCAGCAACACTAAATGCACAAATGTCAACAATCATGTCAACATGACATTTCATATTAAGGTAGTGTGGACTAGACAATCTAACACATGAAAGTAAAAATTCATACCATTAAATTCCATGGAGTAACATTTAGAAATTAGCACTGAATCTTACACACCTCACTTTTGCACTTGAGCTTGTAGATTGGCTCTCTAAATGATGACACAAAACTGTTGTTAATTCTGATCTGCATAAATATAGGGAATCAAGAGTAAGATTTTGGACGACAAATTAGCATGGGAGACTTCAAATTTTACCTGAGCATGATGAAGGTCTGGTTCAATATGCTTCCTAAACAGAGGGAAAATACTGTCGATTAGGGAATCCAGCGGGCAAGATTCTCCTATATCGTACTGAACTTTAGAAAGAAGACTGAAGTGAACCCCACCAACCTAAGTGACAGGCACAAAGTATACTAAAGTTGTATGGGTCAAATAGAAGTAATCGCACCATGGTTAATCAGATTGAAGTGTGAAAAATAGAAATTTTACCACAGCAACCCGTATATCTAGCAAGGACCGTAGTCTTGCATGCAAAGCATAAGCACCATCAACTATTACCTATAGAAACGATGATCATTAAAACATTGATATAAAAAGGACCATGGGAAACAAATAGTAAGCATTCTCACCACTCCTGATAAGCTACTTTTTATTGCTTTAGTACCAATGCGTCTTCGTCCTTGGAAATCAAACACAGGGATAAATGTATCACGACCATTTATCAGGTCCTACCCAAACAGGAAACGAACTTTAAGTGAGCAGATAAAGGACCACAACACAGATTTAAAGATATTATACTGTTCTAACATTATTAGGCCAATTGAACAATTTCTTGAGGAGACTAACATACTCCAAGGCTGTTGGCACTGAAATGTACAGAGAGCTGACTTTAACAAAAATCCTATCATCCTAAACCACAAAAAAAGTAAAACTATTTTTGGACCTCAGAGCAAAGAGCTTTAATACATTTAATCCTACATCAGTTAAATTCAACTTTAATGGATAAAGATGGAAAACGAAAAAACACTGTACCTCGAGATTCTCGACAAGAAGATCAAAGTCTATTAAATCCATATCATTTCCATCATCCACTCCAGTGCGATAATTCTCCATCGACACAACAATACAACCAATCACAGATGCTACTTTCTCTGCTAAGCTTCAGAAACAATTGAATTCACATAAGCCAAGCTAAGTCGCTAAATTAGCAATAGAAAAAGCTCCACTCAGAATCTACCATTCTCAATGGCATGCAAACAGAGGACTGTAAACCAAGCTTACCTCGTTTTACCTGATCCACTTGGACCACCAATGCCAACAGTTACAACACCCTCTTTCTTAGAACGAAGTTCTTGAACAGATTTTACCAACAAGTAATAGCCATGATCAAAGGACTGCAAAATTGCAAAAAGAGAATCATTTCTATGTCATTGAGACTACACATACCACAAATTCCAAACTGCAGTATCCAAAAACAGCAGCCCGGTGCACTAAGCTCCCGCTATGCACGGGGTCTGGGAAAGGGCCGGACCACAAGGTCTATTGTACGCAGCCTTGCCCTACATTTTTTCAAGAGGCTGTTTTTACGGCTTTAACCCGTGACCTCCGGGTAATATAAGAGCAACTTTACCAGCGGTATTCAAGCGGAAAAAAAAAATCTCCTTTATATTCATGATTTTCAAATACCAAAATATACTGAATTAAAATGGAAGAATCAACAAATTGGAAACTATACAGCTCTAAACTAGCAACGTATTTCCATAATTTTATATACATGGACACCCTTCTGCACATTTTACTCATTTGATGACAAGGGTCCAAGCTTATCAGCATAGAAATGAATGAAAAGAGGAAAAGGGAGGAAAAAGTATACCACATGAAGAGGAAGGGATTGAAGAATGGAAGGGGAAGACGAGGAAGTGGAAGGCTGCTGTTGGTAGTAATCGCGACCTCCTTCTTGAAATACTCGCTGCACCACATCATCATCCATAACCCCAGAACTTAATTTGCACCTTTCAAGATGCAAATATTTTTTCCTGCGGAAAAATATAAAGACGCAATTTTTTTCCTTTTGGGGGCAAATTTCAAGGCTTCAAATTCAATTTTCGTGGATGGTATTGTAAAACCCTGATTGCAAAATCGATTAAGATTGAAGGAAGGGGAAAAGGATCTTGTTGATCACTTTGTGGGTTTGCTTTGTAAAGTAGGTAACAGTAGGGACGTAGTGCTAGTTTGTTGTAAGATACATGAACATTCAATTCTCAAGTCTTGTATGTATGCGTGTTCATTTACAGAGTTTTGGTGTACAATACTTTCCCCGCTTGTGTTTTTTGCTTGCACAAGTCGGGATTCAGCATTTCAAGAAAATGAAAGGTATTGCTGCATATTACCCTTTTGAATAATTTGGTATTTTTTTCAAATTAAAAGAAAAAAGAAAGATGAATAATTCCATTTTGTTATAAAGTTATTTTTTTACCTAAGTTATACAAAAAAAAAAGACAAAAATAATTTGATTAGACATCATGTATCTAAACACACGAAAAAATTAGACATAATAATAAATTTCTCCCAAAATGCCAAAAAGATAACGTTAATTATGGCAAGTATTGCCTACAAGTCGTTCTGGATGGACCTATCAGCTCAATTGGAGTCCGTCACACGGGTAGGTTTCGTGTAACGATCCCGCCAATTGTTTTGTGTATTTGAGCTCCATTTCCCCAATGCTTCTTATATGTTTGGTTGTTTGTTTTGTGACTTGCAGGGATGGTTGGTTTGGTTCCGGAAAGATTTTGAAGTGAATTAGAACACTTACTTTGTTGGAAGTTTAAGTTAAAAGAGTTGACTAAGATTTGGCTTTTTGTGTAAACGACCTCAGATTAGTGATTTGATGATTCCAATAGGTTCGTATGATGATTTTGGGCTTAGGCGTATGTTCGGATTTAGATTTGGAAGTTCCTAGAGTATTTTGGTGATATTTGCCAAAAGTTGGCAATTTGAAGGTATAGGGAATTCTTAAGTTTGACCGGGGTTGTCTTTGATGATATTGGATTCTAATTTTAGTTCTGAAAGTTGGAATAGGTTTGCTTTGTCATTTGGGACTTGTGTATGGGTTCATTTCGGATTGGATAGGCTTGAATCGGACGGTTGGTTGAAGTATGAAAGTTCTTGAACTTAAAAGAAGTTCAATTTGCATTTTGGTTGTTGATTCGTTGTTATGATGTTATTGTGTCACGACCCAAGCCCAATGCATGTATTGTCCATTTTGGGCCTAGATCCGTATGGATTTGTCTTTTTGGGCTACGCCACCTCGAGCCCCAAAAGTGCGTGTACCATGTAAACTCAACTCATGCCTTATATAACCCTTCACTTTCCTCTCCCATTCTGGTGTGGGATTTACCTAAAATGACATATGCACCCCTTCTTCAGAAGCTTCTCAGCCTAGAAGTTTGTCAGTCATGCTTAACTCATACTCTGTTATGGGCATCATATTCACCTCCATTGGGACTCAGCGTCCTTGCTGAGGTTTGCCCTACCACCGTACTAATGGAGATTCAGCTCTGATATCATATTTTTCACGATCCAAGCCTATGGCACGTATTGTCCGCTTTGGGCCTAGGCCCGCACAGATTTGTCTTTTTGGGCTACGCCATATCCAGCCTAAAAGCGGGAGTACCATATGAACTTAACTCTTGCCTTATATAACTCTTCACTTTCTCTTCCAATGTTGGATTTGCCTAAGGTGACATGTACCCCTTCTTTTGAAGCTTGCCAGTCTAAAAGCCTGTCAGTTCTGCTTGACCCGCCCTCCGTCGTGATTATCATATACCGTATGTGTTTGGAGGCTTTGGAAAGGTCCGCGCAGTGACTTGTTAGTATGATTGGACTGGGTCCCGAGTGGCTCGGGAGAGTTTTGTACCACACGGAGTATTTTGAGCAATACAAGTATTTGTTAGTGTTAGGCTCTTCTTCGCGATCGCGGAGGTGTATCGCGATCGCATAATGCATTTTGGTGCTGGGAAGAATTTCTTCTTCACATTCGCGACAGTGTAATCGCGTTGGCGATGGGTTAGGCAGGGTGGTCTCCACATTCGCAACAGGTGATCGAGTTCGCATTAAGTTGTGGCAGCTGGGGCATGGCCAAGGCTCGGCCTTTGCGTTCGCGTGGATGGTCCCGTGTTCGATAGGCCAGTGGAGTTTTGTGCATTATGTTTGTTGGCTGGGGCCGCGTTGACGAAGAGGTATTTGAGGAAATATATTTTTGTGCATCGGAAAAGCGAGGCAATGGCCGCATTCGCAAAATGTATCAATATGCAGACTCATTAGTGATATAATTTCAAGATTTTACCCATAATCTCATACCATAAACTTCGAGATGTGGAAATTTTGGAGAACAAATTCGCTACTATATTGGAGGTAAGCAATTTTCACTTGAATTTGTCTTTATATTTTGATTTCTCATGGATTTCCACACCTAAAACTTGAAATTTTAAAGGAAAATTTGGGGGTTTGTCTATAATTCAAGAAAGTAAAATTGGGATTTTGAGAATCGATTTGGAATCTAATTATATATTTGGACTCGTGGCATTATGGATAGTCGAGATCTACCCATTAAATCAGGTTTTGCTCGTGTGGGCACGTGTTGATTTTTGTTGATTTTGGACATTTGATTAAAGTTTTATTATTTGGTGTTGTTTCATTGGCTTAGTTTGACGTTATTGAGTTGTTTTTAGCTAGATTCGAGCCGATGAGAGGTGATTTCTAAAGAAAAGGAGTTTTTAGAGGGTTGATTTGGTCCATTTGAGGTCAATTAGAGTCCGTCAAAAAAATTATACAAAATCAGCATATACTAATATACACGAAAAAATGTATATAATCATAAATTCATATTGTATGATCTTGAGATGCCATAAATTGAACTCTAAAGTCACAGTGAAGTAATGAGTATTGTTCACTAAGCCATTTTCAATGGACCTATAAAATTTTAGGCCAATTAGTATTCGTCTATAAATTCTACAAAATCAACATATACTAACACACACGAAAAATGTATATAATCATAAATTCATATTGTATGACCTTGAAATGCCATAAAATAAGCTCGAAAGTCATGACGAAACAATGAGTATTGGTTACTAAGATGTTTCCTACGGACCTACGAAATTTCATGAAAATCAAAGTCTGTCAGTTTATTTTTTTTACAAAATTAGCATACACTAATACAAATAAAAAAGTAGATATAATCATAAATTCGTATTGCATAACCACGTAATGCTATAAAATGAACCCGAAAATTATGGTAAAGGAATAAATGTTGTTCACTAACCGTCTCCAATGGACTTACGAAAATTCAGGCCAATTGAAGTTCATCAAAAGAATTCTACTAAATTAGCATGTACTAATCGAAGTTCAAGTTTAGATATCTCAAGGGACTAGCAGAAATACAAATGACTGGAAGACTGAGGAGACATGGGCAATCAAGCATGGAAAAGGGAAAACTGCTAGCCAAGAGATTTATAGGATGACTTTGGGAGGAGGTGTATACCACATTTGGCAAGAAAAAAAAATACAAGAATCTTCAAGACACAACAAAATACAACTGAACAAGTGACTAAGCAGGTGATACTTGAGATACATTGTAGAACTTGTAGAAAAAGTAGACTTATATAGTTATATGCAGGCTTTAAATTTCTATCCATAGATGCAGTTTAAGGTGCAAGACAAGAGGGGTTGCTCTGATGGTAAGCAACCCCCACTTCCAACCGAGAGGTTGTGAGTTCGAGTCTCCCCAAGAGCAAGGTGGGATGTTCTTGGAGGGAAGGATGCCGGGGTCTATTTAGAAAAATAGTCTCTCTACCCTAGGGTAGGGGTAAGGTCTACGTACACACTACTCTCCCCAGACCCCACTAAAAATATCTAAAAGACATTTTTAGATATTTCAATCGTTAATGTATTTTATAGTACTTTTTACGTAGTTTTCAAATATATAAATTTTATTTCAAAAAACTTAAAAATTCTATTTTCGAATTCATGATTAAAATTAAGAAGTTTTACTCTTCGAATTCGAGCTCCACCATATAAATTGGGACAAAAAAATATAATTTATTTGATTGTAGGAACGGACGAGCTACTCCATCCGCCGTATTTGTTACATATACCCTGAATTTAACAGAATTATTGTTTAATTGCTATGGAGTTTAAAAAAAACCTCTTTACTTTATAAGGGTGGAGGTACGGTGCAATGGGACCAGCAAGGATTGTGGTGGAGTAGTAAGTACTTCTTCATCTTTAATCGAAGGTCTCGGGTTCGAGCTTTCGAGCTCTGGATATGTAATCGTCTTTATTAGATAGCGCTTTACCCTCCAACGTGGAACTTTCCAATGCGCCTCAATACAATTACCGGATACCTAAGTGGAAAACCAACAAAAAAAAGGGGGGTGCGATGGGTTTTAATTGAATTGTATCTTCATCGAAAAATTATTGGAGTACTACTGTATGAATAGAGCAAAAATAATTATTCTTACTATATAAATTACTGAATCCCTTTCGCACAGGAAAAGTTATAATACAACAACAAAGGGAGTTAAAAAATTATTATAGATTACATTCAAATTCTACGTGTGATATTCTTATATTTCCACGTGGCCTCGGTACTTTACAACTTGTTTTCATAATATATCGTATTATACTGTATTGTTTGATGAATACAATATTTGAATAAATTGTGTTGTTTGTCGTTTCATGATATTTGTGTTATATTGTACTATATTATACTATGCTGTTTGATGAATACAATGAGTAGATTCTATCGCTTGCATCGTTTCATGATATCACATACCAACAACATGAAGAATAAACTTGCAACATCACTAAAAAAATAGGATACATAATAGAATTATTATATAAAAAAGTAGGGTTAAGAATAAAATATAATTATTTAATGATAAGGAAGGGCAAGATGAGAGAAAAAAGCAAGGTAACGAAGCCACCACACCAAATCTGTCGTTCCATAAAATGACATTTTTTATCATTAACTAACAACGAATTTAACAATACAATACAGTGTAATTTAAGTAACAATCAAAACAAACATTATATTTTAAGTAACAATATTGAATACAATACAATAGGTATAGGTAGCAATCATCTAAACAAGTTGTAACTATCCAATGATTAGAGTGGACAGATTTATTATCTACTTCTCAAAGTATACCTTTATTACATGATTTTAAAATAAAAAAGATTTTTACCATAGAAAAAAAAAAGGAATATGTGGTTGACGTGCCATTATTTACAGTCTCATGGAGTAGTATTTTATGGGTATTTAACGGGTGGGCCGGGCTGGGCCGGACTGGATAGAAAAATTTAGTACCCGTGCGAGTTATGGTCCGGGCCAGTTACGGGTTGAGTCATACCGGGTTTAACGGATTCAGGTTCATCCGGGTAAAAATTGAACCGTAAGGGTTACGGGTTTATGGGGCCGGGCCGGGTTAGTGTTATTTTTATTTTTTAATTTTTTTTTGTATTTTATATAACTATTGTAAGTTGTATTAATTTAAAATAAAAATATAAAGAATACAATGAAGATAGGAAAAAATTGCACTTATAATTACAAGTGCTACATTTATTTCAAAATTCAAACTTACAAATTGAAAAGTTTACATTTAACAACAAGTAAAATTAACCAAAAAAGAGTAAATTCAAAGGTTTTGCATTGCATTAATAAGTTCTTCATAATCAATATGAACTGAGTGACCTTCTTCTGGAGTGTTAAATTCGGATGGGTTACCATGTGTTAATATATCTCCAAGTTCCTCGTCTTCTGGGCAATCAACATCTTCACGTCCTTGATTTCTTCGTTCGGATCAAATCCAATCTCTGAAACATACTAAAACTTCCAAAGCATTGCTTCCCAATGAGTGACGGGTGTCTCCAAGTTGTTGTCTTGCTTGGCTAAATGCACTCTCTTATGCAACTGTTGAAATTGGCACATTCAGCACGTCCCGAGCCATAGCGAAAAAAACAGGAAATTGCTTTCCATTCTCATGCCACCATCCCACTGGTGAAAATTCCTCTGTGCGAGGCTCTTTGCTTCTGCAAGTAGAATTGAAATCCATCAATGTTCCTGCTACTGGTTTGAGTGTTAGAAAATGTAAACAAAATATTAAAACTATCAAGGCCTTCTTCCTAATCCACAGTAGCAGAAGTGGTACAGTGCATAGTGAGATTAACATTGCCTACATTAAGAGCATCATCATCAATTATATTTGCATAATAATTATATAATTGTTGTAAAGATTCATTTAGCTTGTTCATACAAGCATATAAATCTGGGGTTTCAGTTGGTCCAATCTCCATATAAGTATATAAAGCATTCATTAATTGGTGACAATCAGACATCTTAATAGATTGTCCTCCAGTCTTATGTTTAAAAGTATCATTACAAAGTTTGCATTTAACTCTATCACTATTCGGTATGTCTTAAAAAAATCCAAACCTTACTTCTTTTTCTACGATTATTAGTCGGGGCCACATGTGGTCTACTACTAGCACCACGACCATCACCCCTGCTACTAGCTCCAACACCACTAGGTGTAAGTCCTCT
Source organism: Nicotiana sylvestris (assembly GCF_000393655.2). NCBI lineage: Eukaryota > Viridiplantae > Streptophyta > Magnoliopsida > Solanales > Solanaceae > Nicotiana > Nicotiana sylvestris. The sequence goes on along the minus strand of NC_091066.1, from coordinate 173,196,940 downwards.
CATCTTCCATTTCTAATTCATTATCTTCTATACCAAAATCTTCCTGGAATTGTTCATAATCTATATTATTATCAGGTAATGTTTCAGAAATATTTGGAGAGGTATTTAAATTACTACCAGATGTTGAAGCTGAAGTACTACCTCTTTTTTTATTTCCCCGATTAATAACCTTGTTACAAACTCTTTTTGCAGCATTAAACATATTGTAAAAATTTAACTACTAGCAACAATTAAATATGCAAATAAAATAGTAAATAAGAGAAAGAGTTGGAGGGAGTGCACCGAATTCAGCAATAAATTGAGCACTTGATGATTTCGCAACTCCAATGTTACCACGAAGAAACGTCAATTGTTCCAATTTTGAAGTTCAATTGTTCAAACTTCAAATAATAAATACTACGATAAATTAATTCCAAAAAAAGAAGAGCCAAATAGTTGATTGCACTTTAATAGGTGAAGATTGAAGAATGAAAGAATATGAGAATTGAGAATTGAGAGATAAGTGAAGAAATGAGGTAGAGGGAGGGGAGGGGGTATTTATAGTTTTTCAAAGGGAGCTAATTTTTTTTTAAAAAAAACCCAAAAATGGGCTAAAAATGCAATTCAGCCGTTGGGCAACAACCATAATGTGAAATGGACTGTTGCCAATGGTCAGAATCTGAGTCCACGTTTAAAAAAAAAAATTGTTACAGTTAAACCGGTCTGGGTCGGTTAACCGGATGAACAGTGTTGTTCGTTGACCGGGGTTTGACCGGTCTGGTTAACCAGTGGTTCAAACGTGAACGGAACAAACTGCCCTACCCCTATAACCCAGCCCCACCCGGCCCCCTTCTACCGGTCCGGGCCGTTCCGAAAACGGGTTGACCCCGCCCGTTAGACACCCTTAAGTAGTATCAAAGATCAGGGTGGAGATAGCGTTTATAGTTGGGGTTCGACCGACCCCAATAATATGTTTGTCTTAAGAGATTTATTTAATATGTTAAATTTTTAGTTTAAAGAGATAAAATTTTAAACCCTAAAGCTTCAAATTATAACTCCAGTCTCTGAGTCAAACGTAGTTGTCAAAAGAATCCCATTAAAAATCCAAACATTGGAGGCCCCTTACGTTTCTCCACATCTTATAGCCAGAAAAAAAAAACGACAAGCAATAATTAATGAACGGGAGTAATTGTCATTTTCAAACCATATATCCACGGGCCATGGCTGCCATCACTTTGGACATTTCTCTACTCTCCACAATTCAGGGAGCTGAAAGAAGCCAATCCTAGCTAGATTGGAACTTGACTGATCTAGTTATCTTGTGCATGGGTCAAAATCTGACCATACGTGGATTAACGCTAAAAGGAATGACAAGGGGTCGATTAAGTCGTGATTGAATCCACTAGGCATCATAACGACGAGTATCTCGACCGCTACCGAGATCGAACTATCAGAAAGCTTGTAGGGCGAAGTATATATCATGACACTTAAGGGGAACGACCTAAAGTAGAATCAGATTAGAGTATTCGGGCTAAGGACTGTGGGACAAAAGGGAATACTTACTATATATATAGGAGGTAAAAGAACAAGAAAAGGGGTTTCCTCTCCTTCATAAAGAAGAGACGGAAGAACAGAACAAGGAGTCTCAGGAGAAACAAGTGAAGGTTTAGATCTTGGATGCAAATATTTGTAATCGGCATTATTGAATCAATAAGGATAGATCCCATAGCTGCCAATGGCATTCCTTCTTTTCCTTCTTTATTCTTATATTACGGAAGAATACGTCAAGAATGTAAGCCTATCATTTACATTTGATATCTTTTATAATCTTAAAAAGTTTATAAACTTGATTATATCCTATTCTCTCATTCAATGTATTTCGATCTAGAGTTAATTATCTTTGGCTAGAATTTATCCTTTATTTTCCTCATTAATTAGTTTAGCAAAAAGCTTAACACTTTTTGATCAAACATCCTCAAAATTATTCAGTCCTTTTTTTTTTCCGATTTCGCAAAAAGCTAATAAAGGCAGTAAATCCCTTTTTAAATTTATTTGTAATTTCTTGAATCCTTCCCTCTTCGTTTGATCTCTCTCTTAGTTCGTTTTGTGGTCTCTCTTCATCTGTGACGATTTAAATCAAATTTGGTTTATTGTGTTCTTCTTCGCGTGGTTAATTTGCAATAAATCACAGTGTATTGATATATTGATTGCATTTGAACTATTCATTCATTCTTTTTTAAGATCTATCTCGAACTTTTTGGAACCAAAAAACTTGTTGAATAATATATTATGATAAATTAGTGAAACGCAACCTAGCTCTTTACCTTATTCATATGCCTTTTAAAGTTGACTTTTGGTATATATAAGAAAAAAAAATTGCCAATAAAAGAAATAAGGATTAATGAATGTATTAGCCAATAACGTTCAAATCAACAAGTCAAGATCAATATAAAATGTGGCTGTCAAAACGAAGAATCTAAGAAAATAATCTAAGTGTTGGAGGCCAGAAAAATTGCAAGTATTAACGGAATACATGGAGGTTGGCCAGAATTTTATTACTTTTTGATTAAAATCCATTTTTATAATCATCATTAGAGTTTGAGGTCAATCCTTTCCAGCAATGAATGATGAATCTAAACCAAATAGGAGAACACGTCTTTTATGGTTGGCTTAACAAATAACCAACAGTTGTTTGATCACTATATAACTAATTAATATTATTCAAATATATAATATCTTATCTACGAAATATTTTTAAAATATAAATCAAATAGGCTAATCCCTTGATAATAGCTTGGAGTGACGTGTTTCCACAAATTATAAGCTTGGACTGACGTGTTACGATAAAAGTTTGCAATTCGGACAATTATATTATTATTATTAATTAATAATTAACAATTGTTAGAATTATTAATAATTAGCTTGTGAAATTCAGCGTGATGAAAGTTGTAGAATTCAACAAGCAAATTTTCAACTAATAATTTCGTCCTTTGCCGTACAAAAACCAAATCTGGGGACAACTTCGTGTCACTACTTTCAGGTGGGTACGTAGAGCTTGGCTAATTAATTAAATGTTCAACTTGTTGATGCTTATTCATATAGTTATTTATCTTCACAAAATAAATAAATCTGCAAATTTGACTAATGTCAAAAGTCAAATCTGTAAAAACCAAGATTAAGGGTGTGTTTGGTATAACGGAAAATGTTTTCCAAGAAAATATTTTCTTGGAAAACAAGTACTAGTAATCTTATTCATTTTCCGGTGTTTGGTACGCAAATTAAAGAAAATAACTTCTCAAGAGTATTCATAAATAATTTAGATATAATAAATATGAAGTCATAAACTTTCAAATCAACAACCTTCCGAACCCACAAATTTCATAAATTTTCGAACCGCTAAACTTTCAAAATCGCGGAATTTCGAACCCGTAAACTTTATAATTTCTAAATCTGTAAACTTCCAAACACATAAACTTCCGAACTCATAATTTTGGAACTTGTAAAATTTTGAACCTTTAAACCGATAAATAAAAAAATGAAAACTGAAAAATATATTTAAAAAATATTTTTCTTCGGGGGGACAAGGTGGGAAGGGGGTAGTAAAACCAAAAAAAAAAAACAGAAATTTCAATTACAAAAGGGGAGGGGGGGGGGAGGGTTTGGTGCAGAAAAACTAAAAAACAGAAATTTGAAATTGCAAAAAAAAAAATTAAGGTAAAAATAATAATTTTTTTGCAGTGGGGTGGGGTGGAGGGGTAGTAGGGTAGGTGGTAACGGAAAAACTGAAATTAAAAAAAAAGCCTTTTTTGGAGAGGGGGTGAGGTTGGTTGGTGAGGGTGGGGAAGGTTGAGAAGTAGTTTTGGAAAATGTTTACCCTTCTCTTGATAAGGAAAACATTTTCCTCCAATTGGAGGAAAATGAGTTCATAAGGAAAATATTTTCTAAAACATTTAAGCCAACCAAATATAAAAAAATTAAAAAATATTTTCCGGAAAATATTTTCCTTCGTGCCAAACACACCCTAAGTGAATGCATGATTGACCGTCTCCTTTTGCCTAAGGTTCAGGTTAGCTAACCGGTTTAATCATGCGTCAAAGGACTTTCACGTTGCTAATGTCCATAATTAAAGGTTTCGAATTCGAGGGTAGTTGCATGAACAACTATTTTTGATGCTATTTAGATATTAGTCAGTATTTATTTTGTCATGAAATTTTAAATTAAAAATCTTAACTTCAAGATAATTCAAGATATTTTTGTCTCAAAAAATAAACTGAAAAACTAAAATTCAGACTGCACTATATTAGGACGGAAAAAGTTAGGTGTCATGCCGAAGTTAGAAAAGCAAATCTTGAACGACGATAAATCAGATAACAAATGAGAAATCTACCAAAAGAGACACAAACATTTAACGTGATTCAGTCAACCGACCTACGTCCACGGCGGAGATGAGCAATCCACTATATAAAAGAGAGTACAAAATATCGAGAGAACAACCTCACGAAGAGGCAAACACAAGTGACACACTAATATCGAGAGAGCAACCTCACGAAGAGGCAAAAACAAGTGACACACTAACACTTGTCCCGTAAAGTTCTCCCCCTAAACACGACTCTCAAGCCTCCTATGGCTACATTGTGGATGCTACTGAATGAGAATGACGGATCTTCAATTTATAGAACTCCAAACCTTTTCCTACAAGAAAAGGGACTAGCCAAATATGAAAGAATTATATTTTCCCTCTAGGAAAAGAAAAACCCAAATATGGTAAATATGTTGTCCTTTCCTTCATGAAATAGGAAAATCAATTATGGTAAAAAAACCTGGACAAACACCTAACACACTGACTAATTCCTATATAGTAGTCCTTTAGACTAATTCCTATATAGTAGTCCTCGACAAGAGGGGTTGCTCTGATGGTAAGCAACCTCCACTTCCAACCAAGAGGTTGTGAGTTCGAGTCTCCCCAAGAGCAAGGTGGGAAGTTCTTGGAGGGAAGGATGTCGGGGGTCTATTTGGAAACAGCCTCTCTACCTCAGGGTAGGGGTAAGGTCTGCGTACACACTACCCTCCCCAGACCCCACTAAGTGGGATTATACTGGGTTGTTGTTGTTGTTGTTGTTGTTGTGTAGTCCTTTAGAGTGACTACCTGATGTCATTTCTACGAATTCGAGTTCTAAAAAATAAAGACGTTTTAATAAAAAATGCTTTATCCCTAGGTAGATATACTCGATACGAGTTCCGATTAATCGGACCATTTATATATATATATATAAGTGGGCTTTGAACTTGTCCTCTCTATTTGGTTTAGAGACTAGGTCCAAAGGTTGCTTCTAGCTTATCCACTTGAGCCTTCATATTATGATGGTAACATTGGTAAGTTGTTCAAATTGGCAATAGGTGGCTCTAGCTCAACTTTTAGTTCCAGTAGGTTCGATGTAATATGATCAATACATTTAACTAAAGTTTGGATATAAATTTACTAAAAACTTAAAAAAAAGTTTTTAAAATTGTTTTAAAAATTAATTTTTGAAAGTTAAAGTTCTGTTTAGACATACATTTTATTTTTAAAAAGTTAATGTTGTGTGTGAAAGAAAAATTTCACCCGAAAACTGCCCTAAATCAGATTTGAAAACATGAAAAACAATTTCTACTTTTTTAAAAGCTGCTCATATTCCATGAACAAATAATATTTTAAAAAGAATTGAGAAGAAATTACCAAAATTTATGACCAAATGAGAGTTTAATATTCCACATGAATTCATATATCATTTTGTTATTACTTCCTCCGTTCACTTTTACTAGTCCACTATGGACTTTGCACAACCATTAAAAAATAATAAATGAAGTGCATAATTTACCGTGATACCTATATTAATTGATGCATATTTTTAATGAATTTAAGAAAACGATTATAAATGAGTAATTAATATTGTGGGTATAACAGAAAAAAAAAATTCTCTTTTTATGATATGTTAAAAGTGACAAGTAAAAGTGAAAATCTATTTAGAATACTAAAGTGAATGGAGGGTGTAGTTTTTATTAAAGCATACATATTTAGAAATTATATCAAAATTATTTAAAATTAATTTCTTTTTGTAGCTCAAAATATTAACAACAAAGTGCTTAAAAAATTTTTTTTAATTAAAAAAATTGATGTTTTAGATTGGTGAAACATCACAATGTGCTTCCGTTTTATTCATAAGTTGACAATTACTGTAACAATGTCCAAATCAAATGAATATGTCAAACCAAAATCTACACACCAATTGCTGCAGCAGCCGACCAAGAAAAGTCAGAAAAAAATGGAGTAAATTTGATCTATTTTACCCGAAAACATGGCATCCAAAAGAATAGGTAAAATGTTGTAATTCCCTTGGCTCTCATTACTTTTGCCACCTTTTCTTTGCTCAACTCTTTCATATAAGTAAAGCTCGCTGCTGCTGAACTCATTCTCTACAGCAAAGCTAGCCTCAGCTTGAAAAGGTCAGTTCTTTCATATTCTCTCTTAATATTTCTCTCTTTCTCTGTATGTGTATTTGTAGTTTTAGTTTCTATGGCGGTGCAGACTAACCGACTCAAATAAAAAAGAGATAAGGCTCACTATTCAATGTTGGGTAACGGGTGAACTTGCTTACGCATTCAATTCACATACACACGTAGAGGCGGACCCAAGATATTAACGTGACGGGCACCATTATTCTACTCAGCCAGTACCGACTAAAGGTTTTTAGTGTTCAGGTGTCAAGTGATTTAGTAGGCTTTGGACATACGAATTGTAAAATTTGAAAAAATGGTGAAAACAATTTTCAAGTGAAAATGTTATTTGAAATTTAGAGTTGTGTTTGGACATAAATTTCAATTTGGGTTGTTTTTGAAGTTTTGTGAGTGATTTGATTGAAAATTTTGAAAAATAACTGTTTGCAGTTTTTCAAATTTTCGAAAATTTTCAAAGTACATTTTCAAGTGAAAATTGAGAATGTTACGAACGAACGCTGGTTTGGAAAAAAGTGATTTTTTTTTAAAAACTCTTCCATCAAATTTTATGTCCAAACGGGCACTAAAATTAATCATAAAAATATGCAAGATTTCTACCAAAGTTTACGGGGTTGGGTGAACCTTCAAGGTTACACATTGGTCCGCCTCTGCAAACATGTATTGATAGTGTCGCAATTTAGAATGGGGTTGAGGATTTAAACTTGGTAGGTTCAACCTTTATGTTCTTGCGACTGGACTTAAATGCAATTTATTCAACTAGGAGTTCAGGTTAAAGTTGAAATTTTAGTGGTTTTTTTTTCATATAACATATCTATAATGTTGTGTAAAAAATATTAGGTTCAATTGAACCCGTTAATTAGATAGGAAGAATTTGTCCTAGTGGTAGTGCATGAACCTTAGGTTCAAAAGTTGTTAGTGCAACACTTAGACCACCACCCCCTATAGAGGCAATCTTCATTTTTGTAATTTAGTTCCAATGATGCATTGGATTCTACTCTATTTGTTTATTTATTTATTTGGTGATGATGCCTTATTCTTGGCCATTTCGTAGCTTTGTTTCTTATCTTGAAACGCTGTGTTCTAATATATTTTATTCATGTAAAGCTGTTTGTGGAAGATTGTGATATGGACAAAAGGCTGACATATCTAATTTTTGGCTCTTTTTTATTTGGATTTTTATATAGTAGTTTAATATGAACTAATATAAATATAGCAGAATTCAACTGGGGTTGCTTTTACCGGGTCATTTCTTTAGACGTGTACCTTTCATGGAGGTATAACTATAAAAGACTCCAAGAAAGTGTGGAGAGGAGGAGCCATTCCATTTATTATCTAAGAGCTGTTTTCCCTTTGCCTTCACTGACCCTTTTCAGAGGTAGTAATTTCTTCCAATAATTCTGTTATATAGACTACTTGTTCTTTTCTTGAATGCATTTGAATGAAATGTAAATCTTCCTATGGTTTAATCTAACAAATAGGATGTGGTTTTATGTTGTATTGATTGTGTGAGGTCACATGATCTAAATATGCCAGGGATTAGCTGGTTGAGAGTTCAAATTTGGATTTTGGTATTTGGTTGTTAAAAGATTGCAAATTTTAGATGATAAAGATTTCTGTTGTTTTTACAATGCTGTGGATTTTGACGCTGTCTGCTCTAAGTTGTCTTTTGTTTCTAATTTTTTGACACATTGTAGGTTTTGGATTGTGATTTAAACAGCTTGCATCTTAGATAGAAGTCTAAATTCTAAAAAAGATGGTAACTTTTCTTTTTTCTTTTCATTTTTTTTTGGTTGAGATATTTGAAATTTTGAATTTGAAGCTTGCTTTTCAATCTGGCTATTCATATTATCTTTCTTCTGAGCCCTGCTGGCTATTTCCGTATTTATTCGCCGTACTTGGCATGGATAGCCATTAACCCTACTGCTAACCATCATTTTAGCAAAGACAATGTGAAACCAGTATCTAATGTACAAATTTTCCAAGTTTTGTTTAATAGTGAAATAATTTGCGGAAGTTTTAGAGATAACTTCTCTCCACTCACTTTTGTTGACTGGCTGATTACTAATGAGTGAAATTCTTAAAAAAAATGCTTCAGAAATGAAAAGTGGCATAAAAATTTAGACAAAATGTAAAACATGAATCCCTTAACACTTGAAATGTTTCTCCACCATATTTTTCAAATGACACACACTAAATAGGAAAAAACCTCCAAGATTGAACTTACTTCTACTCGTCTTATGATATAATAAGAACATCAATCTTTATTAGAATATCTGAAGGTATAAGCTGGGCATTTTGATTTAAAAAAGGCATAGAGAGCAACCCGCAGTATGCTCACCCCTACTTAGAATGATCCCAAATTTGAAATAATTCAGTCACTCTGATCATCAAGTTTATTCACATGTGATGCGTTTTCTCTTATTGTTGGTCACCTGCACTCTAGTTGTGTCAGTTTCAGCTGCTGCTTTATGATTGCTCCTTTTTGTTTCTTAATCGAGTAGTATTTTCTCATCTCTCTCTAACTATGAATGGTTGTATCAATTTCCATCATTAAGCTCCTGTCCTTAGTCCCATGACTACCTTATAACTCTGAAGCAGAAGCTGATTTACTTGAGTCAATATTATCTAGAGTGGTTCATAAGGTTTGCATCTGATTCTGTATCGTTGATGATTGTTAAATCCTCTTCCTATCCTTTTTCTGACACTTAAAGAGGAGTATTACCCGCATTTCTTGAACACCTTCCCAAAAATCAGTAATATTGGAAGATAATGTTTGGTAGAGATTTTTGATACTTTTCAAATTTTGTGGTGATGATGGGGAGAGAAAAGATTTTAACTCTTTATTTATGTATTACATTGTATGCGTGTTTCTTAGATTTTGCCTGTATGTTTAAAAAAAACAGTTCTGATTGTGTCTTTTAATTTCTCAGGCAATGCCTTTCAAGGAATTCTTCACCGAATATGGTGAAGCACATCAATATGAAATCCAAGAGGTTGTTGGCAAGGGGAGCTATGGTGTTGTTGCAGCAGCAGTTGATACTCATACAGGAGAGAGGGTAGCGATAAAGAAGATCGATAATGTTTTGGAGCATGTCTCTGAAGCCACCCGCATCCTTAGAGAAATAAAGCTCCTCCGGTTGCTTCGGCACCCAGATATTGTAGAAATAAAGCATATTCTGTTACCTCCATGTCCGAGAGAATTCAAGGATATATATGTTGTTTTCGAGTTGATGGAGTGTGACCTTCAGCATGTAATTAAGGCCAATGACAGTCTCACTCCTGAACATTATCAATTCTTTTTGTATCAGCTTCTTCGAGGTTTAAAGTTTATGCACACAGGTGGCGATTCCTCATTGAACACATTCTGGTATTTAGTTAGATTTCTCTTTTACATTTTTATGACTTTTCCCTCATTTATTGACTCAACAGCAAACGTGTTTCATCGAGATTTAAAGCCAAAGAATATTCTAGCAAATGCAGATTGCAAGCTGAAAATATGTGATTTTGGGCTTGCTCGGGCATCATTTGGAGATACCCCATCAGCTATTTTCTGGACGGTACGAAGCATTTCTCTACTTTAAATTTTCTCGATCTATCTTAACCATAATAGCCAGTCAGAAGGTCTCAATGCTGTCATTAAATTGTCAAGTTATTACACCTGTGATGACAAGACCCTGATTCTTTTTTGCTTTCAAGAACCTCATACGTCTCTTTTCTCTTCACAAAATTTTCGTAGTCTATATCTCAGCATGATTTTTGCTTTTATTCCAAAGAAAACTCTTAACTCCTTTGCTCTTTACAGGACTATGTGGCAACTCGTTGGTACCGCGCTCCAGAACTTTGTGGTTCTTTTTACTCAAAAGTAAGTATGACATTAATCGGTAACTCAAATGCTTATATAGTTTGTTTCTTATCCCGTACACTTCTCAAATGACTTTTTCATGTTAATAGTAGATATCTGTCTTCATGTGGTGAAACTTTTGTACTTAGCATGCGGAATTTGCCCTACCAATATTATATTATGTTATTCAGCGATGGCACTTTAATTTCTTCATGTTTTCTTATTCACTCTTATCTTGTTATTAGGAGGGGAAAAGAGCTGAACAGGAGCCCTTTGGGGCCATGGCTGACATTTTTCACAAATTTTACGACGAAAGCTCTTATTTTTATTGTTCTCTTTCCTTATCTGAATTCTGCTCTTTGCAATCTTCATGCCTTAAGTTTCTGTGCTGCAATATTAAATTTTACTTTGCTGGGAAAGAACTTGTGTAAATCATTGCTCACTTATATTTACTTTATTATACTGCGATCGCTCATAATTTGGTATCAATTCTAATACAAACTACTTATTGCAGTACACCCCAGCAGTTGATATCTGGAGTATAGGATGTATATTTGCAGAAATGCTTACAAAAAAACCATTATTTCCTGGGAAGAATGTGGTCCACCAATTGGATCTGATTACCGATTTGCTTGGTTCACCATCCACTGAAGCCATTTCAAGGGTTTGTCCTTCCCTTTCCTCAGTTGAAGTTAATAAACTAGTGATGTATAATGAATGCCAAATGAATGGTCCGTTTTCCCGATATATGCAGATTAAAAATGACAAAGCAAGGAGATATTTAAGCAGCATGAAGAATAAATCCCCCATTCCTCTCTCTCAAAAATTTCCAGATATAGACCCAATAGCTCTAAGATTACTTGAGCGTCTGATTGCATTTGACCCCAAAGATCGCCCTTCTGCTGAAGAGGTAGGACTTAGTAGATTGTTGGACACTCATTGGAGCCTATGATGCAAGTTTTTATTTCTCTCATGCTGTCCTATGTTAATCCCCTCTAGGCACTAGCACATCCATATTTCCGTGGTTTAGCAAACAAGGAGCATGAACCATCTGCTCGGCCTATTTCAAAATTTGAATTCGACTTTGAAAGAAGAAAACTGGCAAAAGAGGATATTAGAGAGCTCATCTACAGGGAGGTATGAGTTGGCAACCAATCTGATCTTTCCTTTTACCTTCTTTTGTGCCTCCTCCTCCATTGTACTACAACATTGAATTTGTCCTTCACAGATTTTGGAGTACCACCCTCAGATGCTGCAGGAGTATCTTCATGGCACTGACAATACCAGCTTTTTGTATCCAAGGTACTGCCAATACTTCTCCTTATTTGTCCATAGTCGTTGGTGCCTATGACCGATAACTAGTTCTTTCTAACGATTTAACTCAATTGTATGATCTTGTGAAATTTGTCCATGCCTGCTTTTTGTTGACCTGCTAACAACAAGCTCATTCTTTTGTTTTAGCACATATGTCTTAGTTATCATGCATTAAAAATAAACATTTTCATCCGTGTAATGCAATTGGAATTAGTATCTAATTGAATCTCATAAAGGAGTGATAAGAGATGTATTGGCGGTAGAAGACACAGCAACTTCAATGGTATTTGGTGTTTCATTCTGTATCTGCACTTACTTTTATCTTGGATTAAGATGACATACTTGAAATTTGATGCATAACATATGCGGTTATATCTGCCGCTGATACTTTCATGGTGATAAAAAGAGAGAAATCTGCCAGTGATGAGGGCACAAGTGTGTCATAGATACTGAATATGATTCAGTCCATGTGTTAACCTTTCATTTTGTTGACTAACTGTGTGATACAAATACTTATGGCGTATTGAACCTACTTTCCAGGCATGCCTTTTTAATTAACTGTTAGTATGTGATGCGGTAAATAATCAGATCTTTTTATCATGTTTCTACGGATGTAAAATTAGTGATGAGGAAGGCTCACTTGAGAAATCCTGCATGCTTTTTTGACATAAGATGATATTGGCGTGACTTCACTAGCAATATTTAAGTCCTAAGGTATTCCATATGAGGAATAGGATAGATACATTAGTGAACATTGGACATTATTTCTGACGGACAATTTTACAAGTTCTTACCATTCAACTAAACAATAATGCTGTTGCACAGAATTAAACAGTGGACAGTCATGTAGCTATTAGCTTAAGCATTTGTGTTGAGAAGTGATCCTTTTCCCTATAGAACCGGTGGATTGCTTGTGGTTGCAACTATGGCCAAGGCTCATGCATGAAGCAGTGTTCTGTGTGCTCCATATGGGTCGAAATGAGCTTCGAGAATAATTCCAATTTCTATCCCTCGTATTGACACATAAGCATCTTCTATCGGGAGTTTGCAGATTCAGTTACCATGCTTTGCTATGATCATTATCAAATAGAATCTGCATTAAGTTGTATAACTACTTCAATGGTGTCATTGAAGTAGTTATGCATTTTACTTGTTAGTCTGGAATATATAAGTTACACAATGCGCAAGACTATGTGACTTTAATAACTATCCTATAATCTTACAAGTAATCATTTTGACTCAATCATCACATTCCTGATATGGGAGGATATATTATTTGGTTTTCTTTTCCTTTTTTTTTTCCGGGAAGAGCTTCACCATTGAACCTGTTTAGGTTGACCAGAGAATTGCTAGTTTAGATGAATTTTAGGGACGGCTAAGCAATTTTGTTCTGTCTGGATCAATATCATGATCCAACTTTTTCAACCCATAACAAGAAACGAGGTATGCTAATTATATCTTGAGTCTTCTATTATACTGCTCTTTACTTGGTCCGACTTGATAATGCTTAAATAAGTCTATGGAAGCTTAAGTGACTCAATATACTTACCTTCAGAAATGATGGTAGCTTTTGCTTTGCTTTCGCCATTTTAGTGAAGAGAGGTTCTCTAATAATTCTCATGATCTTTACTTCTGAAGTCTTCCCTGTTTCTGCTGCATGTTTAGCTATATTTTTATGCAATGCTAACATGAAGTTCGATGTGCATATATATAGTGGGGTCGACTGCTTTAAGGAACAATTTGACTTACTTGAGGGGCACTATGGCAAAGGTGGAAAACATGTTCTCCATCCAAGGCGATATGCCTCCTTGCCTAGGTTAGTTGACCCTGATATTAAGGATTTCATACTTCAGAGCTTATTAATAGTTCTGATAAAGTGTGCTTACTCAAATAGCCTCATTAAATTTTTTCTACAGAGAGCGGGTCTATGTTTCAATAGACGAGGAAACTGATCACGATGGTGAATTTGAAAGGCACGTTGAAGCAACTGTTGCTCATAGATGCCTTCCAAGCCCCCCAAAGTTACACGAGGTCAACAAAGCTGACGCTAGTAATGAAAATGTAGAGCTAAGTACAACAAGCAACACTGCACGCTGCTTGCTGAGAAGTGCTAGCATTAGCTTTTCCAAGTGTGTTGGGGCAATTTGGGAGGACAGTGAGGTAAATTCCTTCTCATATATAGCATGTTAATCACGCAGAAACAACAAACTCAAAAAAAAGGCACTTCTCTAGATATGGAATAAGGAAACTCAGTTTATCACATGGTTTCTATGTATTTGTATACATGAATCATTCTCAAATACACCATGATAAAACGCTCTTCCTCTGCCCTTCTTGTTCCCTTCTTCTCCTTCATTGGGCAGGATGAGCAAATAAAATACATTAATTGATGAATGTATTGTTGGTTTTGATATTTGTCACTAAGTCTTAGCCGATAAACTGCAATTAGATGATTGATGGTGAGCATGATAATGGTGCTCCATAATTTACAGTATTACCTGCATTTGCCCTCAGGATACAACTTTCAAACGGTATGATAATGGGATTAGTAGATCGTCCAAGGAGCCAGCAGCATTGTTTGCTTGACTTCTTATTCTGGATGGATGAGCTGGTGCTAGATAGATTTCTGGTAAGTGACACTTGCTAGAATGTAACTGTAGGTGTTCTATTATTCAATGTATAAGAAACAATCGACAGTTTGGCTATCAAGATCAGCCCATTTCTTCTGTATGACGTTCAAGGCGTCCTCCCTGTAGCCCTCTGCTAGTTTTATATGCTTTGACAGCATCTTCAAATGCCTGAGCAACTGTTATTGATGTATATATAGTCAACTCCATTTTATTTTCCTAAAAATTCTAGTTGTTCTTTGTCTTCTCTTTTTTTTAGAGAGAGGTGAAGTTGTGTAAGTCTTGCATCCTCTATGCAGAATTTGGCACCTATTATTCAAGATTTTAATTTTTCATGATTTTACACGAGGATTTGGATTTGAGCAAGCGTCTTTTTCTTTTTTGAGATTCATTGCTTACTTCTATCTTTCCTTTGCAAATGTCTCAATAATGCTCCTTACTACAGTGGAGAAATTTCTATTGCAGATTAAGAACCTTAAACATAGAGGCAGAGGCGAACTCAGAATTTTTACGTGACGGGGCACAATATTCTTCTCAACCAATGCCCCCTAAAGGCTTTTAATGTTAAGGGTGCCAAGTGCTTTAAATTAACCATTTTCAAGGTATATACATATACATATACAAGATTTCTGTTGAAGCTTATGTGGTCCGGTGACCCCTCACTATAACACATTGGTCCGCTTCATTATAGGATTCTAACACTTAAAAACTTGAGTCTCGGGAAAAGAGATAACTGTCAGCTTTGCGAACTAGGGCTGTGCACGGATCGGATTGGATCGGATTTAGCCTATTTCGGATTTCGGATTCTGAAAAGGGCAATCCGAATCCGATCCGAATTAACATTGGATTGGATCGGATTTTAAACTTTGGATCGGATAATTTTTCGGATTGTCGGATCGGATTGTCACAAAAATTTTGAACAATTTAAAGTTCATTCGGTGTCTCTTCCATCTACCAAAACAAACAAAAAAATCAAAATAAAATCAAAAGTTGAAGAATAGAACATGAAATAGACATAAAAGACAGAAGAGAAGAGAAGAGAGGCGGAAGAAAGAGACATAAAATCAAAGTAAAATCGGAAGTTTGAGTCATTGAGACTCTTTTAGTCTTCACTGAAGAGAAGAGAGGTGCAAGAGAGGCGGAAAAATCTAAGTGAGTGAGGGGGTGTGTGAAAAATGAATAAGCATAACCCTAAAATTTTAGTGTGTATTTATATAGGTACATATAATTTCGGATATCGGATCGGATCAGATTAAAATCATACCAATCCGAATCCAATCCGAAAATCCGAATCCGTATCCAATCCGAAAATCCGAAATTTGAAATCCGAAAATCCGAAATTTGAAATCCGAAAATCCGAAATAGAGTGGATCGGATCGGATTTCGGATATCCGATCCAAATGCACAGCCCTATTGCGAACTGCTGTAGTTTTGCATACTCATGGATTTTACCTTTACAGATATATTTTCTTCCTTTGACATTTGAGGTAAGGATAGTCTACCACCATATAAAGAAATAACAACTCATTGTGAGATGTTTTAAAGATATGTTTTAACATTTTAATGATAACAAACTCTTGTGCATGTATTGGTGCCATAATGTATCCAATACATGCATAGGGAGAATTTGGGTGATTTGGAATCCAAATGTACTGCAGTTTACAATGATAGGAAGCTATGCACAGCTGATCCATGGGGTTGTAAAGAGTGTTGCAAGCAAGAATGAGTTTCAATTTTCTTCAGTATATGGATTACATAACGTAAATGATAGAAAAACATTATGGGACATGGTAAGGACCATAAAGAAACAAGTCAGGGAGCCATGGTTACTAATGGGAGACTTCAATTCAATCCTGGGAGCTGAAGACAGAATGCAAGGCAGGAATGTGCAGGATAGCGAAACAAAGGATTTCAGAGAAGTAGTTGAGGAATGTAATTTGGCAGAATTACCTACAATAGGCAGATCATATACATGGACAAATAGCCATGTATTCAGTAGAATTAATAGAGCTTTTGTTAATGATAAATGGATGCTCAACATGCCTCCTAGACAAGTACATGTCATGAATCCTCTTTTCTCAGACCATTCTCCCTTGGGTTTTGAAATAAATGTGAAATATGATAATGAGAGAAGGCCTTTCAAGTTCTATAACTGTATGGCTGATCATCCTGAGTTTGGACAGGTTGAGGAAACTAACTGGAAATGGAAAGCAGGGACAATGAAAGATATATGGCAGAATTTGAAGTGTGTTAAGGCAGCTCTGAAGCAGTTAAATAGCAAAGAGTTCATGAATGTTAAGCAAAAAATAAACAGTATAAGAGAGGGAGTGCAAGAAGTACAAGGAAGAATGAAAGATCATAATGCACCATCAAGGCTATTTGAAGAAGAGAAAGAGATGGTATATCAATTGGAGAAGTGAGATAAAATTGAGGAGTCAATCTACAAACAGAAGTCAAGAATACAATGGCTACAACTGGGGGATACCAATAATGCTTACTTCTTTGCAAGCATGAAATGAAGGAAGGCTCAGAATCAAATCACAAGGCTCATTGATAGTAAGGGTAACAACTTAACAGACTATAAAGAGATTGAAGCTGAAGTGGTTGAGTTCTACAAAAACCTGTTAGGATCAACATGTGGAAGTATATCTACCATACATCCTGGGAGGATAAGGAATGGACCAGTGTTAAGTAGGAAACAACAACTGGAACTCATAGCTTCTTTTACAAAGGAGGATGTATTTGAAGCTCTCAAGAGTATTGATGATATGAAGGCACCTGGGGGAGATGGCTTTAATGCTTGTTTTTTCAAGAGAACATGGAATATGAATGGAGATGAGATAGCAAAGGCAGTTTTGCAGTTCTTTAGCACTGGGAAAATGTTCAAATCAATAAATTGCACAGCTGTTACACTTATTCCCAAAGTGAAGAATCCAACTTCAATAAAAGAATACAGACTAATCTCTTGCTGTACTACCCTATACAAAATCATATCCAAGATACTGACAAGTAGGCTGAGGATGGTCATGAACACACTGGTGGATGAAAGCCATGCAACTTTTGTACCTGGTAGAGGCTTGATGGACAATATACTGCTCAGCCATGAATTGATAAAAGGTTATGGTAAGAAAGGAGTCTCACCTAGATGCATGATCAAGATAGACATGCAAAAGGCATATGACTCACTTGAATGGGTGTATTAGGAGCAGGTGTTAGATGGACTGTGTTTTCCTAAAAAGTTTGTAGGTTGGATTATGGAGTGCATTAAAACAATGTCATACTTTATTAATATCAATGGCAGTCCTGCTATTCCATTTGATACAAGAAGGGGTGTGAGACAGAGAGATCCTATGTCTCCATTGCTATTTGTCTTAGCAATGGAATACTTGACCAGTAGTTTGAAGAACTTAAAGGATCAACCTAACTTCAACTACCACCCAAGGTGTGAAAAATTGAGTATTATCCAACTCAGTTTTGCTGATGACTTACTACTTTTCTGCCGAGGAGATAGGGTGTTTGTGCAGTTACTATATGAGTGTTTCAATAGCTTTTCACAAGCTTCAGGCTTAGTGGCAAATCAGAACAAGAGCAGCATATATTTTGGAGGTGTTTCAAATGTAGTACAACAGGAGATTACTCAAATAACAGGGTTAACACAGGTGAACTTCCTTTTCAATACTTAGGTGTTCCATTGAGTATAAAAAGGCTATCAGTAAGCCAATGCCAACCATTGCTAGGCAAAATGTTGGGGAGAATTAAACAGCGGGCAGTGAAGTTTCTGAGCTATGCAGGAAGACTACAATTGATCAAAAGTGTACTTATTGCTATACAGTCTTTCTGGTCACAGATTTTCCCTTTGCCAAAGAAGATCATTCAACAGGTTGAAGGCATTTGTAGGAAGTTCCTATGGACTGGTGATACTAGTTCGAGCAAGAAGGCTTTAGTGGCATAGGACAAGTTGTGCAGGCCTAAAACTAAAGGAGGACTGAATGTCACAGACCTCAATACATGGAATATGGCAGCTCTACTGAAACATCTTTGGAACTTGGTCAAGAAGAAGGATAAGCTATGGATCAAATGGGTGCATGCATACTATATAAAAGGAAGGGAACCATGGGACGTTGATGCAAAGCAAGCTTCCTGGATTGTAAGGAAGATACTACAAGCTGGGAAATACTTGAATGAAGCAGGTTTGGACATAGGAAGGGTAATGCAAACTGATTCATTTTCCATTAGAGGAATGTATAAGCAACTAAGAGGGGTATTTCTAAAGGTGAGTTGGAGTCGATTGCTATGCAATAACAGAAGCTGTCAAAAATGGAAATTTATTATGTATCTTGCAATGTAGGGGAGTTTATATACAAAAGATAGATTGATAAGATGAGGGATGCAAGTAAGTTCAGAATGTCCATTATGTGAGCATGAGATGGAAAGCCACAACCATATCTTCTTTACTTGCTCTTTCTTAGAAGATGTTTGGAGAAGATTATTAAAGCGGATGGATATCAGTCGAGAACCAAAAAGATGGGACGAGGAGATCAAATGAGCAATAGAACAGGTGAAAAGCAATGGATCCAAAACCATGTTGTACAGGTTGAGTATGATTGGAGCAGTGTATAACATATGGCTGGAAAGAAATAGAAGGATCTTTCAGAAGACTAAAAGAAGCAGTGAAGATATTACTAGACAAATAGTTAGAGATATTCATTGTATAGGCCATAGTCATAGTAGATTGAGGAATAGTTTACAAAAACTCAACTATTATCCTTAGAGTAGTCAGTGAGGAAGAGATGTTACTAAGTTTGGGGATGCATGTCCAAACTTAGGAGGATATACTTGTATATTTACGTGGAAATAAAGTTTAATTACCAAAAAAAGAAAGAAAGATAACAAACAACATATAACTATTATTAACGTATTAAAAGATGCCAGCTTAAATAGTAATAGCTACCTGATTAAACAACGAATTTTCAGTACTATGCATTTTATGCATTTCAATGTGCTAAATACTAACAAGAAATCAATAATCTTAATTGTACAATTTCTACCTAATTACACTCCCAAAATGCATATAGTAAACCAATTTGCGTACAATTTCTTTATAGTGAACTATGTGATGTTCAATAGAATATAGTCATCTTCAAATTGCACAAATATTGTTCGATCATCACATGCATTATCCGAGAAAAAAAAGGATCCAAATCGTTATTTTTTCAGTCAATTTTGAAATGCGAGATACATACTAACTTTTTTAAACCACTCTTTAATTGCGTCAAAACTATATTAATTTGCATAAGTAAATACAAAAAGAGATGCTCCAGATTTGAGATAGTGGAAGCTACTTAATTAGAGTTATTTTCCACAGTTTGGAAAAGAAAGAACAAAGTAAAGGTCAATTAGAAACAGGAAAAGAAAAGGTCAATTAGAATATACTAGGGATATACATAGGTCGGGTTGGTTCGAATTTTACAATTATCAAACCAAACCAATTGTGTGGGGTTATTAAATCTAAACACCAAATCAAACAAATAAAACTTGGGGTTTTCAGTCTCGGTCTTTCTCGGGTTTTCTCGAGTTTTCGGGTTATTTGGGGTTTTTTTCCCGGTAAAATTTTCGTAGAACAAAACATATAATTGTGCTTAAATTTTTTTTTTAGTCCTAGTAAGATACAACTATATAAAGTATTTTCTAAGAAAATAATAGAGTACAAAATATGAGATATGTCATGGCATTATCTTAAAATATCCAACAATAAAGATAATAAAATTATGTAATATAAATATCGCTAATTAAAAGCCATAATAAAAATAAAAATAATCTAAAAGTACTAAGTCATGCTAAATAAGTAGACTAATAAGGGAGTATTAATTATATGACTAAACTCTAAAGAAAAAATAAAAATATGTTATGCATTTTTATCTATATTATTGCAAAATAAAAAATAGATATTCAATACGTTCCCGTTCGTAGTATTGAGTTGAATGTATTTTGGTAGCATTAGTATTGATTTGATTTTGGTTTAGGCTTTTGTTGGCACTATTTAATTGTGACGACACGGCCGGTCGTCTTAAGAATTTACGCCCCGATCCCCTATTAACTGCTCTCCCCGTGTTTATTTCTGCTATTTTGATTTGCCGAGATGTTCGGTTTTGAGTTTCGAAGAGTTTTGGGACACTTAGTCCCTAAATGAGAGTTTAAGTTTTGAAAATTTGACTGTAGTCAGAACAGTGTGAAGACAACCTCGGAATGAAATTCCGATAGTTCCGTTATCTCCGTTGGGTGATTTCGGGTTTAGGAGCGTGTTCGGATTGTGTTTTGGAAGTCCGTAGCTAATTTAGGCTTGAAATGCCGAAAGTCGAATTTTGAAGTTTTTCGATTCGATAGTGAGATTTTGATCCGAGGGTCGGAATGGAATTCCGGAAGTTGGAGTAGCTCCGTAGTGTTAAATATGACGTGTGTGCAAAATTTCAGGTCATTCGGACGAGGTTTGATAGGCTTATTGATCAAAAGTGTATTTTTAGAGTTTTGGAGTTCTTAGGCTTGAATCCGCGGTTGATTCGTCGTTTCGATGTTGTTTTAGGTGTTTTAAGGATTGGTATAAGTTTGGACAGTGGTATTAAACTTGTTTGTGTTTTTGGTTGAGGTCCCGGGGGCCTCGGGATGGTTTCGGAAGGTTGTCGGAAGAATTGGGAGTTGTTTGAGCAGCTTCAGCTGCTGATCTCTGTCATAACCGCACCTGCGGTTGGGTTCCGCAGGTGCGGAGCCGCAGAAGAGGCGGAGCCATCGCAGAAGCGGAAAAGGGAGAAGCTAGCAGGGCAGAAGCAGGAGATTCACCGCAGAAGCGGCGCCGCATCTGCGTAAGGTTAACCACAGGTGCGGAAGCTGGGCTTTAAGTGAAATGTCGCAGATACGACCATGTCCTCGTAGAAGTGGGACCGCAGAAGCGGATTAGCTGGGCAGAAACATATAAATTCTTGCCTTCGCGAAATTTAGCTATTTTCACCTCTTTTCAAACGGGAAGAAGCCTTGGGGAGCATTTTCAAGGGAGATTTTCAGAGGAGTTCGTTGGGGTAAGGTCTTTGGTCCCTAAGCTCGTTATTGGAGTAATTTTTATCATTATAAGCATGAAATTTTAAGGAAAATCAATGGTAATTTGGAGGTTAGGGCTTGATTAATTAGAGACCTTTGAGTGATGATTTGAGGGACCATTTGAGGTCCGATTTTGGTACTTTTGATATGACTGAACTCGTGAGAGTATGAGAATTCTGGAAATATAAATTTTACCCGATTCCGAGACGTGGGCCCGAGGGGCATTTTAGTCATTTTCCCTAAATTTGCGTATTAGCTTAGAATTTCTTTGTATAATTAGTTACTTGAAGTGTTATTTACATTATGCAATTGAATTGAATAGATTTGGGCCATTTGGTGTCGAGTACTCGTAGCAAGAGCGTGATTTCGGATTGATTTGAGCTAGTTCGAGGTAAGTGGCTTGCCTAACCTTGTGTGGGAGACCTTCCCATTAGGATTTGGTATTATTGATAATTAAAATGCCTTGTACGTGAGGTAACGAGTGCGTACTTGTGCTAATTGTTGGAAATCCGATTTTTCATTAAGTAATTACTAGTATATTTCCTTTCCTGTTTATACTACTTGCAATTTAAGCCAATTGTTAGCTTAGGAAAGCATGTCTAATTGACTTAACTGCCTTATTTGTTCAAATTGCCCTATTTGAATTACGTGCAGCATGCTAGGTTAGAAATACCCGCTTTACCTTGGTATGGAACTTGAATTGAACTGTGTACCTGTTGCTGTGTGTTTACTTTGGGACTACGGAACGGTATTCTGGGAGAACTCCCTGCACATTTACATTGGAACTACGAGATTGCACCCACTAGATTCCCCTTGTACTGATTATTTACATTTGGGACCACGGATCGATATTCCGGGAGATCCCCCTCGCATTTTGAGTTGGACTATGAGACGATATCCCGGGAGATCCACTGAATATTTACATTTGGGACTACAGGACGGTATCCTGGGAGATCCCCGGTTGTTACCTTTGTGTTGAGTTGTACCTCTTTCTGTGTTTACTTGCCTCTATAGAAATTGTTGCTGTCCTTTATATTCTGTGTTACTTTTACTGTTTTAGTTATTTATATTGTTTATTTCTACATTGTTGAACCTTATATTTTATTTAACCTCAGTAGGGCCCTGACCTTCCTCGTCACTATCCGACCGAGGTTAGGCTTGGCACTGACTGAGTACCGCTGTGGTGTACTCATGCCCTTTCTGTGCATGTTTTTCATGTGTAGATCCAGGTACTTCGACTCAGTCCTATCACCCTTGAGGCGAGGCGACTGCTCCAGAGACTTCGAGGTATATCTACCGCGTCCTCAGACCGAGGAGTCCCTTTCTATTCTCGCTTTTAAGTATTAGCCCTTCTGTATTTCTTTTCTTTGTTTGATATTCTGGAGTTAGACACTGGTAGATATTCAAAGGCTTATGGTTTCATGAGATTTCGGGTTTTGGGAAAGTGTATTAGTTTTTGAGAGTAGATATTGTGTATGCCGAGCGACACTTTTAAAATGTTGTTTTATTTCATTATTTTGGTTTTAATTGTTTTCTTCCGCAAATTGGTTTACTTTCCGCATTGTTAGGCTTACCTAGTCGTAGAGACTAGGTGCTGTCACGATGGTTCACGGAGGGCGAACTGGGGTCGTGACATTAATTTACTAATGTTAATGGCTATAAAATTTATTGGAACATTCAAAAGTTCTAAGTCCAACCTTGAAATAATACCTCAAAAGATAAAATTATAAAATCTTTTAAGAAATATTTATAAATTACATCACAATAATATTAAATATATCTAAAATTTCTATATATGTAATGTCGGGTTGGTTTGGTTTCGGTGTGACTTTCTTTAGTTAAAACCAGACAAAACCAATTATGGTCGGTTTTTTTTTCCAACACCAAATTAAATTAAACCAAATCATAGTCGGGTTCTTTTTTCTTGGTTTGACTCGAATTATTGGGTTGGTGCGGTTTGTCGATTTCCATTGTACACCCCTAACCATAAGTTGAGGGGTTGATATGTACCGAATATAAGTTTGTAACTTAATCTATTAAGTCGTTTGCTGTATTAGTGGTAGTTAGCTGCATGCATAAATAGTTGGTTTAGATATTTTTGTAAGTAAGCTCACACAATGTACATTCTATCTCTCGATAACGAAATCTCTCTTCCTGTAGATACTTCTCCCATTTTAGTATCACAAAAGTTTTACGATGACAAGGAAAACTTTTGCTATGAAAGGTCACAAATGTTACATGCAAGGATCTCCTCGAAAAGAAAAATCGTTGAAAGTGAACGTCATTTCTCATCCATTAAGTCAAAGAAGTGTCAATTTAGGTTTTTTCTTCTTTTTTTTTCTTTGATTTTGATTATTCTTTTCCTTTACTTTGGATTGGTTTTATGTTAGTTTACTTGCTTTTTTTTTTCTTGCTTGTTTTCTTGTTGTAGTTTGTGTTCTGTGTTTCTTTCGTTTTTCTAGTATTTCTTTTTTTTTTTCCACTAGAAAAAATGAATATGAGCATTGAATTCCTCGATTCAATTCCTCAAGGTAGCTTTCATTTACAGATTCTAACGCATTCAATATAAATAATTCTGTAGTGTACTGAGAATGTTATGACTGAATCTAACTAGCAAACAATTACTTCCTTTAATGTTCTTTTTTATTGCTTGAATTTGCATTTTCTTTAATTTTCTTCTTAATGTTTTGTTAATTTTCTTGTTGTAGACTAATTTGGCTCAACTTCATGGATGCATGGAATTGCCAGGCGAACTGCCTTGCCAAGAAAGGAGATTATGATAGATCTAAAAATTACTTATGCTATGTCTTTTTTGTGGTTAATTATTTTGTAGCTCTTCTCTTCAGATTCTAAAGTAGTTTTTCGCTTTCTTGTTAAACTTCATATTGGGCATATATTTACAATATATTACCTTGGATATTGTTGCAAAATTTTTTATTTATTAATATGAAGATCTGAGTAATTTAATTTAAAATTCTAAAATATTTCTTCCATTAAAAAGAAGACAATCTTTCCTTTTTAATAAAGATTTCATATTTTTTCTTTTTAATATATAGACGTCATTAATATCTAAGCAAAAAATAATAAAATATGCTATTAAAATTTTTTGGAACCTCAAAATTTTGGGGCCCAATACAAAGGCTTTACTAGCTTTTGTAACGACCCGATTGGTTCTTTTTTTTTTTTTTTTTTTTTTGAATTTGATCTTCAGATTTCCCCGTGATGAGTCCCTGATTTTTAGTTGGGAATTCAAATGAGGTCGAATTTAGTTCGAGGGATCTTCATCTCGTTAGTTCGAACGGGGTCGAACCTTACTTTGTTAGTTCGAACGAGGTCGAATTTTAATAACTTGAATGAAAGTCGAGTTTTACTCTTTGGCAATGGCCGGGGGCCGTATGGGTGTAAATTCGAGCGAGGTCGAATTGTAACCTATATTTGAGCGAGGTTGAACGTTGGCTTGTTTCGAACGAGGTCGAATTTTACTTTTGCTTGGCGGTAGCCGGGGGCCGTAAGGGTATAAATTTGAGCGAGGTCGAATTTTGGCTTGCCAGTTTGGGTGGAGTCAATTTTGATTTGTAGATTCGAGCAAGGTCGTATTTTGACTTGCCAGATTGGGCGGAGTCAATTTTGATTTGTAAATTCGAACAAGGTCGAATTTTGACTTGCCAGCTTGGGCGGAGTCAATTTCGACTTGTAAATTCGAGCACGGTCGAATTTTGACTTGCCAGCTTGGGCGGAGTCAATTTTGACTTGTAAATTCGAGCAAGGTCGAGTTCTGACTTGCCAGCTTGGGCGGAGTCACTTTTGACTTGCATATTCGAGCAAGGTCGAATTTTGCCTTCGCTCGGCAATGGCCAAGGGCTGCATGGGTGCGAAATCGAATGAGGTCGAGTTGAGACCCTTGATGAGTTCGAGCGAGGTCGAATGTTGACTTGTTAATTCGAGTGAGATCGAATTTTACTGTCGCTTGGTGATGGCTGGAGGCCGCATGGGTGAATTCGAGCGAGGTCGAATTGTGACCCGTGATGAGTTCGAGCGAGGTCGAATATTGACTTGTTAATTCGAGCGAGGTTGAATTTTACTTTCGCTTGGCGATGGCCGGGGGCCGCATGGGTGAATTCGAATGAGGTCGAATTGTGACCCGTGATGAGTTCGAGCGAGTTCGAACGTATATTTTCTGCGTTTGTGGGGCAAATTCGGTGGTGTAAGAATGTCGTACACTGCCTTGCTTTTGTTGGAGAATGTCACGTGTTGCTGCATAGTTTATGCGCGCGTTGGGGTGAGTCCCAATCTATCTAGTCCCTTCATTGCTTGGCCTGGAGAGACTGTTGATGCGACGTGCGATGAACTTATTGCTTGGGCTTCTGCGCACACTGGGATTTGATTGATTCGAACAGAGTTCAGACACGATTCGTAATATTTAGTCGGCTGAATTGGCGTTGCATTGCCATAGCGAGCATACGAGCAAGCTTTTCGTGTTCATGTTTTTCCTGTGTTGGGGAGACTGTACGTCTCATGGGCTCACAGCCCAATCCCAGGCTATGGAGATTGTTTCTTAATAATTCCGGCTTGTTTTGAGCCGTTTGTCTATTATTCATAGTAAGGTGCGATGTGGGGGGTTTTCCTGATTTGCCGTTTGCCGTAGGAAGGAGACCTTTATGTCGGTTAGCCTTCGTTTGCATATTTGGGAGGACGTTTTCTGGGCTGGTGACCCAGTACCAGTCCATACAGGCTTGTCCTTTTATGGCATTAAAGTACCGATTCGTTTGGGGGGGGGGGCTCGACCGTTGCCTGCGGGATGCCATGGTTCGGAATGTTTTCTTGGTGTGTTGTTTTGGTGGCGTTTGTTCCTTATTCGCGCTCTTGGAAGAATGCTCCTGTTTCTCTCCCAATCCAAAAAGAAAAATAACAAGTCAAACCCAAACGAAATTATCTGTTACCTTGATCTGATTGGTTGGCAAGGGGAGAGGGTCGTTGTACAATGACTTGTTTCCCCCGTGCTCGAATGACGACTTCAGATTTGATCTCCTCCTCGTGCTTAGCTTCTCCATTAGTCGAGTTTGGGCTTCTTATGGACTTACAACTTACTCTGCCCATTACGATCTCGAGTTCGAGTCCCCGTTCGATCCCATCCCAGGTGTACAGAAATAAGAAAAATATAAGTTATACTCCGTACATACAGGTAGGACAAGCTTGTTATTTCAAAGGATCACACAATAGGCTATCGTCCCTTGCTAAGAAGGGGTAGTGTGCATGAATTATAGGTCGGTACCTAACATTAATATAGCAAATAGGATTGTGGGCGTGCTCAGTGCGTAGTGGCCATAGTCATACTTTGACAATTCATACTCATGACGTACCAAACCCATCGCTACAGCACGATGTGGATTTCGTATAGATATTAAACATAATTTTGATTTCATGCAAAGATGTGACCTTGGTTGGTTCGGTTATTTCATAAGCTTGCCTACAAATTTCTCAAGTTGATGTTTGTAATGAGAGGGCGAGGCTACAACTGGGAAGTGGAACTCTAGCTGAATTTGGATCTAGAGGAAAGTAAAATTTTGGCTAGAAAATTCCCACAGACGGCGCCAAATTGTTTGACTAAAAAGAGTTAAGTCTTTTTATAAACTAATTAAATAGGAATATTTGAGATGAATTCTAGCCAAAGATAATTCATTCTAGATCTGAGACAGAGGATAAGAACAAGCAAGCATAGCTGAACATAGAATTTAACCATAAGAATAATTGAATATCGTAATATAAGAAGAAGATGATGATTTTCATAACATTGAATAATAATGAAGAATACTTAGACAAAAGGGGTCACCTATCTTTAACAAGGTTGACCCCAATACATTTGATATGATGAGATTAACGATGTATACTGAGGATATGAGCTTCCTTGCTTCTTTCTCCTCAGCGAGGAGAGAGAGATGAAGACCCCTCTTCCTCCCTGAAAATACGTCTGTGTATGTGAGTTTGTTCCAGCCCCGGTTCTTCATTCTCTCACCTAGTATATATATATACCAGATATTCTCATTTGCACAACGATCATTAGCCAGAGTACCTAAGTTATTTAGCAATTTTACCGATTGACCCTCTGAAATACCGTAACATCCAATTCTCCGTATAAGTATTCTGAGTATACAACCTCGGCCTTAGCCGAAGTGCTCGTCGCTATAGCGTTGTACGAATATGACTTCGTCCTAAATGACTTTACCGTTCCTCTTCACGCAAATTCTTGTTTGGTCAGATTTCGACCCATACATCACCCGTGTTATAATCAGAGCAAAATTTAACTGAAGCTGTGATTAAAAAAAAACTAAAGTAGATTTCATATTTTTTCTTCTATTATTTTACGCTTATTTTCTTGACTGTGTTGATTCTTTTCTTGGTAACAATTTGAAGTGAATGCATGGATATGCATAGGAACATGCGTTTGGAAACGAGAAGATCTTGATAAAGCTAGAAGTTTCTTTAAATCTGGCCTTCAACAGGTGTTTTTCTGAAATTTCGATCAATTTGTTTTCTTGAAATTTCCGAGTCTCAATGATTAGATATATTCATATTCCTTTGTCTAATTTTTTTTTTGTAACGTTTTGTTTCTTAATTAACTGTATTTTTGTAGTAACAGCTAGTTGAATCACTATATTGTGTGCGTTTGTGTGAGTGTGTGAGTGTGTGAGGGTTTGTGTGTGTGTTTATGTGAATTGATTTTGTTTGAATTGATTCAGTATTCTAACGTCTAATTGTTATTTTTGCTTTTCTATTAACTGTTGATTAACGTAATCAAATTTGGAACATAGCTTAAGTTGAATCGCTATGTGGTGGATGCGTGGATATGCTTAGGAACTTTGTGTTTGGAACAAAGCAAGAAGTGTTTAACCAAAAAATTGAATTTTAGTCAAAGCTAGAATTTAGAAGAACACGAGTTACTGATAATCGAAAGAATATGTAAAAGAGAGTAATTTGAGTAGCGAGAGTATAAAAACAAGTAAACCAAAGTATTTCCCAATAGTATTCTTTGTCCTTACAATCGATCTGATATCTCCCTTTTATAGATATCTTGGAGATATGCGTTTTGCCCAAATCATAATGAGGCTACTATGAATAATTAAAGACATTGAATGCTACGTTATATAATCATTATATTAAATACAAATTCTCTAACGCATTCAGCATTTATTGCCTATTAAATTCTGTATCTGCACTCTTTTCTATGGTCAGATCGATTCCTTTTGATTCTTGGATATAAATGACTTAAATAGGTACGGGCACTGAATCCTTCAAATGACCGCCCGTGTCTCTTCCTTTGCCTTTGCTCGTTTCCGTTGCTGCCCGTGCTTCTTGGCTTATTGTAATTCTTTGACCATTTGACCAATCCACGTGTCTTGACACGTCACCTTTATATAAATACAATTTTTTTCCAATACAGATAGTCCCCCCACTTTCCATTTATTCATCAATTGAATATTTGGGAAGTGGATTTCATTAAAACGAGAATTTTTGTCACCATTATTGTTATAACAAAATTGACGCTTCAATTGTCGCTTCCATTTAATGCTCTGTGCACGTATCATTTTTCCATTGGTTCTGCAGTTTTGCAGCCCTTTTCAAGGTTTTTTTACGGTTCCACTATTTATAAAGTGCCAGTTATCATTATTATGGCCTTTCCATCACTACACTTTTACCTGTGGCGGTCGCTTATCGATATAGATATAACTTCTTTCCTTGTCTTTTACCACATAAAGCTTATTGAACACTTAATTCTCCAAATCTCTGTTTACTTCATCATTCTTCTTCGCTATGTCTTCACCAAACCCCCACCCTAAGAAGGTTCCCATTGTTGATACCTTCCCCAACGCCCCCATTAGGGGAGGTAGGCTTCGTAGCTTAGGATCTACTTGTGGTGGGTCGTCTATGCCCTCTCTTAGTTCTGGTCCTTCTTCTAGAACCAAAGGTTCCCTTTCTCACAAATCGTCTTCTAGGAATAAAGAACCTTCTGAACCGTTAAGTGAGCCTTTAGTAGAGGAGATAGTCCCTACATAACTATCTTTTTACCATGATAGGAAATCTCTTAGAAACCAGATTTCCGCTTTAGATCATGTCGATGCTTACCCCCCTCAAATTACAGAAGTTTTGACTCCTATATTTCGTAAAGACTACCATTGGAGTAACGATTTTCCCATTATTATCCCTAATCCAAATAAGAGAATTACTTCTTATTTGACTGGGTTCTCTTTTGTTTACACATACCCTTTCACTTTAGGGTTCAAACCAGCTATCGACCCGGTCATTCTTGAATTCTGCCATTTCTTCAATGTCTGTTTGGGTCAAATTGGCCCAATCATATGGAGGGTTGTTGCCTGTTTAAGGCATTTAACCACTAAAGCTGAAATTCCTTTTACTTTCCCTCACCTGATTCATCTTTACTCTCCTAGGCTTTTTCGCAATGGTGTTTTTACACTAGTAGCCAGGAGCAAGAGGGTTTTGGTGAGCTTTGAAGATGACAAGGACCGTGCCTGGTATGCCGGGTTTGTTGCTGCCCCCACTGTTTGTTTAGTGGGTGAAGATAACGTTCCCTTCCCTGAGAAGTGGAATTTTGCACGTAAGTCTTTTATCCTTCTCGTACCTTTTTCCTTCAGGTTTATCAACTTCTCTAATTTTGCTTTTTTTTTTAGCAACCATGAGAATTGTGGAGGATGTTCCCAATTTCCGTGGTTGGGTAGATAAATTATTGAAGACCGCACCGATGGATGGTAGGTCTTGGAAAACACTTTCTAGCCGTTTCGGTTGGAAAGTAAAGACTCATGGTAAGAGTTTATATCTTGTTCTTTCATGCCTATATTTTCCTTTATTGTTCTAACTTCCATCCTTCTTTTTGTCAGGATTTACTATTCGAGGAGTTACTGCTGAAGCAGTTGCGGCCTCTCGTGTCTCTTCGGAAACTCGTACTCCTTCAGGAACCCGTATCTCTTTAGAAAGAGCCCGAGAAATAGTTTTGGGTTCTTCTTCTGCGAAAAGGAAAGCTATTGAAGAAGAAGACTCTGAAGAAGAGGAAGATGGGGGCTCCCTGGTGACGAGGCCACGAGCTAGAAGACGCATCGTCTCTGATGACGAAGCTGAAGTTTCCTCTCATCTTTCTGTTTCTCTTCCTGAACCTGTTGAAACCCCAATAATAATTCCTGACGATGACGTCACTCCCTACGATACTCGTGAGTCTATTGACCAACTTTTTATCAGCGAATTTGGCCGTGAAGATTTAGGGCCTGTTTTAGATGAAGTACCCTTATCTTCTTTTTCAACTCTCGTGCTTGTGATTCCTTCTTTACCAGCCCCAGCTACTTCTGTTCCTTCCTCTACTATTTTTACCTCTTCTACTGCTCCTCCTTTGACTATTCCCCCTCATATCGTTCATCATAAGGAAGTGGGCTCTTCAAGTAGAAGTGCCGCTATGAGGAAGGTAACTATTGAAGTTCCTGCTGAAAGCAGCCTTTTGAGAAAATCAAGTCAGGCAGATGTATGGTTAGAACCTTTAATTGGCCCAATTGAAAAAGTCAAGTTGGAGAGTCATAGTTCCCTGACTTTAATGAATGATATCGTGCATGCTACTTTGAAGGTATTTTCCTTCCCTTCCTTTTTTGCTTTATAATTTGACTATCTTTGAGGATTCTGACTTCCTTTTCCCATTTTTAGGCCAACCTTATCGGTACAGAGATGATGAAAAGAATCCCTCTCTTGGAGAAGACAGCACGCGATTCTCAGTTGGAGGAGATCAATTGGAAGAAACAATTCGAGAGTGCACAAATTGATGTGGAAGACTTACAAAAGAACAAGAGTACATTAGAGCAGCAGGTGCGAGCTTTAACTTCAGAGTTGGCGGTTGTAAGAGCTTCTTCAAGCCAAGCAGAAAAAGAAAACGAACGTCTCGAATCCTCCTTCTCAGAGCAGCCATCTAAAGCCAGTGAAGAGAACAGAGAGTTGAAGGCTCTTTTGAGTTAAAAAGAAGTTTACGCTGGGGAGCTCGTGCAAAGCTTAACTCAAACACAAGAAGACCTTCGAGTCTCTGCTGATAAGGTTCGTGCTTTAGAGTGCTCCCAGGCCTCTCTTCAAGCGTCTTACAACTCCACCTTGGCTGAAAATGAAGAGCTAAAAAATGAGATTGCTGATTGGAAAAAAGGATTATGAGATCCTTGAGGAAAAAGCTGCTGTTGAGGCAAGTTGGGCATTTTTGAATTCACGTCGTGATACCCTAATTGAAGCTGGCCAAGAAAACTTCAACCTAGAGTTGGAGTTAGCTAAGATCAATGAAACCATTGAAAAAGCTCAGCAAACTCAGGACTTTCCTTCTCCCGTGGTTGAAGCTCCCGTGAATGTTGGAGCTGATATGGGTATCCGAACTCTTCAAGCCCAATCGAGCCTGTTACTGCAAGTCAAGTTGAAACCGCATCTGTTGATGCACTTGCCGAAATTGAACCCGTTGTTGTTGATATTCTTGCTTCATTTCCACAAACTTCTCAGTGATCAATTTTAATCATTTGAATGATTTTGTTTTTGTTTTGAAAAATTGTAATCAAACCCTTAGCTTAATTTGAGGGTTGATTTTGAAAACGCAAGTCCCCAAGTCTCCTATGGGGCAATTTGTGTAAATAATTTCATAGTTTTATGACTAAGTTCGATCTTAATCTTAGATTTTTACATATTAAGAAGTTTTTCATGTTATTATCTTAAACTTATTTTTGGTTTATTCTTGCCTTTATTTTTAAGGACTTACAGAATAATTTGCATTTTTGTTCTTAGAAAATGCTTAAGTTATCGTCATGAATAATTAATTTGAACATGAGTTTTATAAAAGAGGGCCCTTTTATATTTCGACACTTAAT
Organism: Nicotiana sylvestris; assembly: GCF_000393655.2. Lineage (NCBI taxonomy): Eukaryota > Viridiplantae > Streptophyta > Magnoliopsida > Solanales > Solanaceae > Nicotiana > Nicotiana sylvestris. The sequence goes on along the minus strand of NC_091066.1, from coordinate 173,164,709 downwards.
GAAGAAGACGTCTCAACTTTATAATGGTGTTAACATCGATAAAAGAAATAGGAACACACATGTTTCTTTGAAGTAACTTTGACAAGTTTTTATTTGAACTTTGTCCAGTTTTGAACAATACTTTACATGTATTTAAAGTACATCTATAACATTCTCGTAACTGTTTTTCTTGTAATAGATTTTTATAAAAGGAGAATAATAAACACGGGGTTTTTCCTTATAACCCATTTTAGTACATAGCCTTTACCCTAACTATAGTGAGGTTTTTCTTTGGCCTTAGCTCGTGGCTCCATCTCGTGACTTTTACTCTGCACTTGACTCTTTTAGGCTTGATTTTTCCTCAATGTTCTTTGCTTTCTTTATACACATGTCTAAGTATATTATGTAGTCCCCCAAGTGTTTGAGCGTTGAAGTATGAAGCCTCGAGCACTTGATAGTTCCTCTCATTTGGTCCTTTTCCTGAAAAGGAAAAAAATACAGGACTCGGAGGTGCGATTATAGATGAAGACTGCTTAACCCGTTTGTATTTCTATCAGAATAATTGTAACCCTAAGCCAGGAATTTTAGGTTATTCCGTGTGCCTTACAGAATCGTGACTCATCATTTAGTACGGGTTAGTTTTTTGCCTATCATCTAAAATCGTTAGTAAAATTTTAACAATTCAAAGATTAAATTTTAAAATGGTGATACCTGACTGCGGGTCTCCCTTAGAAATAGTATCTCTTCAAATGAACAACATTCAATGTGAAGGTAGTATCTTGCCATCCATTGTCTCCAGTTCATATGCTCCTTTTCCTGCAACATCACAAACTCTATAGGGTCCTTCCCATGTTGGACTTAATTTACCCGCGTTAGCTGCCTTTGTAGATTGAAAAACCTTTTTAAGCACGAAGTCCCCAATTTTGAAGAACCTGAGGCATGCTTTCCTATTGTAGTATCGTTCTATGACCTGCTTCTGTGCTGTCATTCTTATTAATGTAGCTTCTCTCCTTGCTTCGAGTAAATCTAAATTGACCCGTATCTCCTCGTCATTAGATTCTTGTGTCGCCTTTGTGAATCGTGTACTTGGTTCTCCTATCTCAACTGGAATTAAAGCCTCAGTTCCATAAACCAATGAAAACGGTGTTTCTCCCGTACTTGTTTTCGCCATTGTATGATATGCCCATAAAACACCACGTAGCACTTTTGGCCAATTCCCTTTTGACTCTTCTAATCGTTTCTTTAAATTGTTGATAATGACTTTATTTGTTGATTTTGCTTGTCCATTACGTACCGGATGATAAGGCGTAGACGTAATCCTTTTAATTTGCCAACTTTGAAGGAATTCCATGATTTGAGCTCCTATAAACTGAGGGCCATTATCACATACGATCTCCTTTGGTACACCGAATCGGCATATGATATTCCGCCAAATAAAATCTCTGACTTCTTTTTCTCGTACCTGTTTGAATGCTCCTGCCTCTATCCATTTAGTAAAATAATCAGTGAGAACGAGCAGAAACTTTACCTGTCCTTTTGCTTGTGGTAACGGGCCCACAATATCCATTCCCTATTTTATAAATGGTCATGTCGCAATGACCGGATGTAATAATTCCGCAGGTCTATGCATATTGTTACCGTACCTTTGACATTTATGATATTTGGCCACGAAACGTTCTGCTTCTTCTTCCATTTTAGGCCAGTAATAACCTGCCCTAATTAAGGTTCTTACCAGTGAACTTCCACTTGCATGATTCCCACAATGTCCCTCGTGTATTTCTCTCATTACATATTCCATTTGCGAGGGTCCAAGGCATATCGCTAACGGACCACCGAACATTTTACGATATAGATTGCCTTGTTTTAAGCAGTACCGAGCAACCTTTTTTCGAAGCGCATAAACTTTTTTCTTGTTATCAGGGACGATTCCATACTGCCAAAAAGCAACAATTTCGTTCCTCCAATCCCAGGTTAAATTGTTAAAATTTACCTCATTTACATCAGGATCAAGAACTGAATGAGATAAATGTATAACTGAGGCATTTGCATCACTCGCCACGTCAGTCGTAGATGCGAGATTAGCTAGGGCGTTTACTTCAAAATTTTCGTCCCTTGTTATTTGTCTAACTTTCCAATTTTGAAATTGTTTTATCAATTCCCGTACCTTTTCCAAGTACTGCTGCATCCTTGCTTCCTTGGCTGTATAAGTCCCCAGCATTTGATTAACTACGAGTTGTGAATCACTCTTTATTATAATCTAATTTATGCCGAGTTCTCGTGCCAGATCTAAACCTGCAATCATAGCCTCATATTCTGCCTCATTGTTAGTTATCGAATGACATTTGATAGCTTGCCGAATGGTTTCACCCGTAGATGGTACCAATACGATCCCTAAACCTACTCCTTTTATGTTAGATGAGCCATCAATGAATAAAGTCTAAGTTCCTGGGTTAGCTCCATTGAACACCTATAATTCTTTTTCTACTTCTAATTACACCCCTTGGCTAAAATCAGCTACAAAATCTGCTAACACTTGTGATTTTATAGCAGTTCTAGGTTGGTATGTGATTTCGTATTCACTTACCTCTATATCCCACTTAGCCAACCTACCTGATAACTCATGTTTATGTAATATATTACGTAAAGGGTAAGCAGTTACTACAACAATAGGATGACACTGAAAGTAAAGTCTTAACTTCCTAGATGCCATAATTAATGCGAGTGCAAGTTTTTCTAATTGAGGATATCGTGTCTCCGCATCTAATAAAGATTTACTAACATAATAATAGGGGATTGTTTACCTTGTTCTTCTCGGATCAAAACAGCGCTTACCACAACTTCCGAAATAGCAAGGTAAATGAGTAGTCTTTCCCCAACCTTTGGTTTTGCCAGCAAAGGTGGATTTGATAAGTACGTTTTCAAATTCCTGAGTGCCTGTTGATATTCCTCATTCCATTCAAAATGATCCTGCTTCTTAAGGGCTGAGAAGAATTTAAAACACTTCTCTGATGATTTAGAAATGAATCTTCCCAAGGCTGCAATTCTCCTTGTTAATCTTTTAACTTCTTTCTTGTTTGAAAGTATATCAGGGATTTCCTCAATGGCCTTAATCTGTGTAGGATTCACTTCAACCCACGGTTAGAAACAAGAAAACCCAAAAACTTACCTAATGCAACGCCAAATGCACATTTTTCGGGATTTAACTTCATATTAAATTTGCGCAAAATTGAAAATGTGACAGATAAGTGTGATATGTGATCTTTTGAATACTAAGTTTTAACAAGCATATCATCTATATATACCTCCATAGTCTTTCCTAAATGCTCCTGAAACATTTTGGTAACTAACCTCTGATATGTTGCACCTGCATTCTTTAGACCAAAGGGCATTACTTTATAATAGTAAGTTCCCTTGTCTGTTATGAATGAAGTTTTTTCTTCATCTCCCTAATCCATTTTAATCTGATTATAACCTGAATATGCGTCTAAAAGGCTTAATAGTTCGTGACCTGCAGTTGCATCAATCAATTGATCTATGTGTGGTAGTGGAAAAGAATCTTTAGGGCAAGCTTTATTAAGATCTGTGTAATCTACACAAACCCACCACTTACCGTTCTTCTTTGGAACTATAACGGTGTTAGCTAACCAGTTAGGATACTTTACCTCTTGAATGGAACCAATTTTTAGCAACTTTTGGACTTCTTATTGAATCACCTGATTCTTGAAAGTTCCCCGCTTTGTTTTCTTTTGCTTAACAAGAGGGTATGATGGATCTTTATTTAGTTTATGAGTCATCACCTCCGGTGGTATTCCTGTCATATCAGAGTGGGACCAAGTAAAGCAGTCCACGTTAGTTTTCAAAAATTCAATTAACTTACCTCTCGTACCTTAGCTAAGATTGGCCCCAACGTAGACTTTCTTATCAGGCCATTGAGCAAATAATACGGCAGGCTTTAATTCCTCTATCGTTGTTTTGATATTTTCATTCTCTTCTGGTTCTTGAATGGTATCATGCCTTGAATCTACATCTGTTTGACCTTGTTCAGTTGAGGTTTGTGTTGTGGTGTCCTCAACTGCCTTCTGTGATTGCTATTTACCTTCATTTCTTGTGCTTGTATCTGCAACAGAGTTGATAGCCCTGATTGTATGTTGATCTCCACGAATTTGATATATTCCCCATGGCGATGGAAATTTAATAACTTGATGCAAGGTTGAAGGAACAACATCCATTTCGTGGATCCATGGTCTCCCAAGAATCATGTTGTAAGCCATCTCCATATCTACCACCTGGAACTTTGTATCTGTAACGACTCCTTCAGCGAATGTGGTGAGTGTTACCTCTCCTTTCGTGAGGACACTAGAATTATCAAATCCAGATAGAGTATGCACCTTTGGTATCACTTTATCTTCAGCTTGCATCTCTCGCAATACTCTTAGCAAAATAATGTTCACGGAACTACCTGGATCAATCAAAACTCGTTTCACATTAGTATCATGTACAATTAAAGATATTACCAGTGCATCATTATGAGGGGTTAATATGTCATTTGTATCTGCATCACTGAATGTAATATTGTCTTTCTCTAAAACATGCCGCACCCGTTTTCCTTGGGTAATTATTACTTTGGAAATTTTGTTAGCTGCAGTATATGATATACCATTGACGTCTTCACCCCCACTTATAACGTTGACAGTTCTTTTGGGAGAAGGTGGTTTTGGAGGCTCCTGCCTGTTCTTCATGTAAGCTTGCTTGCCTTTCTCACCGAACAACTCAGTAAGATATCCTTATTTTAATAAATGATCAACTTCACTTTGTAAAAATCTGCAATCTGCTGTTTTATGCCCGTGGTCATTATGAAACTCACACCAATGGTCAGGGTTGCGCATGTTTGGATTCGATCTCATTTCCTTTGGCCATCAAACCTTATCTCTCATGCTTCTCAAAACAGCTACGAGCTCGGAGGTACTGACGTTGAAGTTGTAACCACCGAATCTCGCTTTTAAATTTCTATCATCATCTCGTGACTCATAGTTGTTTTGCTCATTCCTAAATCTTGATGAAGAACCAGATTCTCTGTTTCTTGATCTGGGATCATTCCTTTAATTATCCTGCTTTGACTGTGAGTCCTTTCCCGCAGGTCCCATGTAAGGCTCGTACCTGTTTTTACCGGATCTTTTTTCGGTCTCCGCACGTCTTGAACTTACCTTTTCTTCTTTTTGAAATCATGGAACAATATCTTCCTCAATCCTCAACTTCGTGCTATACCTGTTATAAACATCATTCCACGTTGTAGCTAGGAATTCTCGAAGGCTTTCCTTGAGTCTCCTTGTAGCTTCCGAGCTTTTTTCATTCAAATTACTTGTGAAAGCTATAGCTGCCCAGTTGTTAGGTATACGTGGCAATGTCATTCTTTCACGTTGAAATCTGTCCACGAATTCTCTAAGCAGTTCTAAGTCCCCTTGTTTGATTTTGAAAATATCCTCCATTTTTTTCTCTACTTTTTGAGCTCCCGACAAAAGCTAGTGTCATCTTGAGTCTAGTAACTATTGTCATCAAACCCATATATTACAAGATAGTAGTTAGTGCATTAATACTTCTCTAACTCTTAAAATCTTCCATAAGCTAAATCTTTAAATATCACAACATGTGACCTGGAAAGATAAAACAAAATAAATGTCAAATATAGTTCATTAATTGATTTGTGTAAGATGTATGAACATAATAAAATATCTAATTTCAAAGCATTTTTTCAGCTCCTCTACTAACAAGTTACTTCACATATTGCTAATAAATATTGTCTGGCATGTCCACAAACATTATCAAATGCAGAATCACCTATGAAGAACTAAATTTCCATAAAAGTAAATGGGATGACAAAAGAATATATTACTATTTGTTTGGATTGGAGGCCACCATATATCACTTGATCAGTAAAGACACTCATCAACTAAAAGAAGAAAAAAGAAACGAGCATTTCACTTGATAAATGCAAGTATAATGAAACAAGAGCTCCTACGATATGGAGGTTACTATTTCGTTAAAAATAATTAACTTTTTTAGTAGAGACAATAAAATATTAAGGCCTATAATATATTATATTAGAGATATAGTCCATAGACTTATAGTGAGGCATGAAGCACAATATTACAACAAAGTATTTCATTTTCAATAATAATTACTTAACTATAGAAACGAGAAGAACATTAGTAACAAGAAATACCTTCTCTTTGAACTGTCAAATATTAAATCTTTCGGGCATATGTTTTACCGCCTACAAAGTAATTAGAAGCAAATGGAGCATAACTTACATAACAAGGCACTCAAATCTTAACAGAAAAAAGAAAGCATATAGAAAAACATTAGCAAGTCAAAAGTATTTGTCACAAGAATCTGGCAACTTATAACTTCCATTTCAGATTTTCACTCAACACAATTCAAGTTATAAAGATTTATTATTATTGTCCTTCTCTACTCGTAGTTCTCAATTCCTTACACACATTGAAGCATAACTCTCTCTATAGGCTATTTCTAGTTGAGAGTTGAGACAAAGATTGTTATCCTAAGGAAACAAATGTTACTTTACCAACCAGGGGAGGAAGGAATAAAGGAAGTACCAAAATAAACTCAATCACTGTGTACTACAAGCTCGTATAACTTAGCCCCCGTTTGGCCATACATTTTGGCAAGTTTTTTTCAAATTTTTTTTGAAAACATTGTTTGTCCATAGATTAGTGATTTGTTTTTGAAAAATTTCTGAAAATATTTTTCAAGTTTCCAAAATCTAGTTTATGGTAGATTTTGGGTGAAAATCAAGTTCCTACTCACAAAACTTACAAATATTTTTCAAATAAAATGCATGTCCAAACATAATTTCAACTTCCAAAAATTATTTTTCAAAACTACTTTAAAAATTATTTTTTCAAGTTTCAACTCAATCTATGTCCAAACGCTAGCTTAGTGTACCAGTATCATCCCAAGAAGGCCTATTAACCATTGGAGACAACATTCACTTTTTATCACTGCACCAATTCTTCAAAGAAAGCAAAGTTTTAATCAGAATTATGAAGTATAGCATCTTTCTTTGGGTAAATAGCAGTGTTCCAACACTCAATTCACTAAATTAAATAGAGAAATTTGATAATACCTAATAATCCATCACAACCACACAACAAACAACTAAGTACACAATAGCTAGGTTGGTACATATATTATGAGAAATTAGTAACGAAATTGAGTATATCTAAGTTAACAACTAGGGAAAAAACTAAATACTAAAACAAAAAATTAGTCAAAATACAAAGAACAAAAATAGAAGGAAAAAAAGATAAAACCCAAACCTAGGGCTCGGTATTTGCGAAAATGCTGAAAATTGGCGGAGGCTGATGAGAGATGAGGTTCCTGAACCAGATACAAAAAAAAAAGCCAACCATGAGCCCGTTTGGCTTAGCTGATTTAAGTAGCTGATAAGCATTAAGTACTGAAAAGCACTTTTAAGTGCTGAAACTGATTTAAAAAATAAGCAGTTACATGTTTGGATAAAAGTGCTTTAAAAAATAATAAGCAGAAGAATTGGGTATACGAAGAGTTTTGTTTAAAAAAAATTATTTTAGGGATAGAATAGTAAATATTTTGGTCAAACCTAAAGTGCTTATAAGCTGAAATTAGGAAAAACATTAGACGGAATATAAAATACTAAAAGTTGTCTTTTCATCAAATTTTTAATGGCTATTTCTTTCAATTGCCACCAAAAGAGTATCTATTCCTGCCAATTAATTTATTGCCAGTAACATTTGAGTGTCGGAAATCAATTAGCGGCAAATCACTTGTTGCCACTAAATAATAGCCGCAATTAGTTATTTTTGTAGTAGTGGCAGTTATCAGGGGATCGAGGCGAACGACCGATCGGGTCGTTATATTCTCCCCCTCTTAAGAAAATCGTTCGTCCTCGAACGAGTATAGAAACGTAACTGAAGCTGTGAAAAGATGAGGGTACTGACTCCATATGTCTTGCTTGGTCTCCCAAGTCGCCTCCTCGACCGGATGACCCCTCCACTGCACTTTGACTGAGGCAATATTCTTCGACCTGAGCTTCCTAACCTGCCTGTCCAAAATGGCCACGGGCTCCTCAACATATGATAGATCCTTGTCCAACTGGACTGAACTAAAATCCAGAACATGAGTCAGATCATCGTGATACTTCGGAGCATGGAGACGTGGAATACCGGATGAACACCTGCTAGGCTGGGAGGCAAGGCCAACTCATAAGCAACCTCCCCAACCCACTGCAACACCTCAAAAGAGCCAATGAACCTCGGACTCAACTTACCCTTCTTCCCAAATCTCATAACACCCTTCATAGGCGATACCCGAAGCAAAACCCGGTTACCAACCATAAATGCCAAGTCACGAACCCTCCGGTCTGCAAAACTCTTTTGCCTGGACTGAACTGTGCGAAGTCTATCCTGAATCACATTCACCTTGTCCAAGGCATCCTGAACCAAGTCTATCCAACAATCGGGCCTCGCCGGCTCAAACCATCCTACTAGAGACCTGCACCGCCTACCATATAAAGCCTCAAACGGTGCCATCTAAATACTGCACTGGTAGCTGTTATTATAAGCAAACTCTGCAAGAGGCAAGTACTGATCCCATGATCCTCCAAAATTCATCACACAAGCACAAAACATATCCTCAAGAATCTAAATCGTGCGCTCGGACTGTCCGTCCGTCTGAGGGTGAAATGCCGTGCTGAGATCTATCTGAGTACCCAACTCACTATGCAAGGCTCTCCAGAAGTGCGAGGTGAACTGAGGACCTCGATCTGAAATAATAGATACTGGGGCATCGTGCAACCGGACTATCTCCCGAATGTAGATCTGGGCCAATCTCTCAGAAGAATATGTAGCCAATACCGGAATGAAATAGGCTGATTTGGTCAACCGGTCCACGATCACCCAAATAGCATCATATTTCCTCAAAGTACGAGGAAGTCCAACCACAAAGTCCATGGTGATCCTCTCCCACTTCCACTCTGGAAGCCTAATCTGCTGTAGTAATCCTCCTTGTCTCTGATGCTCACATTTGACTTGCTGACAATTGAGGCACCTGGCTACGAATGGTGGTGTCTCAGATCCTGGTACATCTTCGCGGTACCGAGATGGATGGAATACTACGAGCTATGGTCCTCCTCAAGAATCAACTCCCGAAGTTTATCTACATTGGGCACACAGATTACGGCCCTGCATCCTCATCACACCATCATCACCTATGGTCATATCCCTGACGCTGCTCTGTTGAACTCGAACCTGAAGAGCCCGAAGGTCAGGATCATCATACTGGCGCTCCCGAATGCGGTCATAAAGAGAAGATCGAGCAACAACACACGCCAACACCCGGTGAGGCTCAGAAAGATCCAGTCTCACAAACTGACTGGCTAAGGACTGAACATCCAAGGCTAAGGGCCTCTCAGTTGCACGTAGATATGCCAAATTACCCAAACTCTCCGCCCGGTGACTCAGGGCGTCGGCCACCTCATTGGCCTTCCCCGGGTGGTATAAAATAGTGATGTCATAATCCTTGAGTAACTCCAACCACCTACGCTGGCGCAAATTGAGATCTTTCTGCTTGAAAATGTGCTGCAAACTCCGATGATCCGTGAAGATCTTACAAGGAACTCCGTATAAATAATGACGCTATATCTTCAGGGCGTGAACAATCGCCGCCAACTCGAGATCATGCACAGGGTACTTTCTCTCATGTACCTTCAATTGTCTGGATGCGTAGGCAATCACCCAACCATCCTGCATCAACACCGCTCCAAATCCAATCCTCAAAGCATCATAATAGACCGTATAGGACCCTGATCCGGTGGGTAATACTAACACTGGAGCTGTAGTCAGGGCTATCTTGAGCTTCTTAAAGCTCTCCTCACACTCCTCAGTCCAAATAAAAGGTGCACCCTTCTGGGTCAATCTAGTCATGGGTGATGAAATGGATGAGAATCCCTCTACGAAACGGCGGTAATACCCAGCCAAATCGAGGAAACTGCGGATCTCAGTAGTTGAAGACGGTCTGGGCCAACTCTGCACTGCCTCCACCTTCTTTGGATCTACCTTGATCCCATCCGAAGACACTACATGTCCTAGGAATGCCACAGAATCAAGCCAAAATTCACACTTAGAGAATTTGGCATACAACTTCTCTCTCAAGGTTTGAAGCACAGTCCTCAAGTGCTGCTCATGGTCCTCCTAGAACCGAGAATATACCATAATGTCATCAATGAACACAATGACGAAAGTATCAAGATAAGGCCGAAATACTCTGTGCATCAAGTGCATAAACGTTGCTGGGGCATTGGTCAGCCCGAATGACATAACAAGAAACTCATAGTGGCCATATCTAGTCCTGAAGGCAGTCTTCGGGATATCCGACTCCCGAATCTTCAACTGATCGCTCGAACGAAGATTAATCTTGGAGAACACCCTGTAACCTTGTAACTGGTCAAACAAATCATCAATGCGGGGCAATGGGTACCTATTCTTCACTGTCACCCTATTCAACTGCTGGTAGTCAATACACATACGCATCGACCCATCCTTCTTCTTCACAAACAATACCAGAGCACCCCAAGGCGATACACTGGACCTGATGAAACCCTTGTCAAGCAACTCCTGCAACTGCTCCTTCAACTCCTTCAACTCAGGAGGAGCCATGCGATATGGAGGAATGGAAATGGGCTGAGTGTTTGGAAACAAGTCAATGTCTCTGTCGGGCGGCATACCCGGAAGATCAGCTGGAAAAAACATCAGGATAGTCCGTCACAACTGGGACTAACTCAACTATAAGGGTCTCAGCACTAACATCTCTCACATAAGCCAAATATGCATCACACCCCTTCTCAACCATCTGCTGAGCCTTAATGAAAGAAATGACTCGGCGAGGAGTATACTCTAATGAACCCCTCCACTCTAACCTCGGTAATCCTGGCATAGCCAGCGTCACGGTCTTGGCGTGACAATCAAGAATAGCATAGTTGGGCAACAACCAGTCCATACCCAAGATACCATCGAAATCTACCATACTGAGTAATAATAAATCAGCCCTGGTCTCAAAACCACTGATAACAATCAAACACGACTGATATACACGGTCCACAACAAGAGAATCTCCCACATGAGTAGAAACATATACGGAAGAACTCAAAGAATCCCGAGATATCCCCAAATGTGAGGCAAAATAAGAAAACACATATGAATATATAGAGCCTGGGTCAAATAATACTGATGCATCCCTATAACAAACGGGGACAATACCTGTGATGACTGAATCTGAATCAATGGCCTCGGATCTGGCCGGAAGGGCATAATATCTGGCCTGGCCTCCCTCTCTAGGGCGACCTCGACCTCCCCGGCCTCCACCTCGAGCTACTTGAGATGGTGGGGTAGCAGCTGAGGCTGGAAGTATAGCTGGGGGACCTGGTGGGAGACGTGGAACTTGATACGTCTCCGGTGGTGCACCCCTCCTAGCTCTGGGGCAATCTCTAATCATGTGATGAGGGTCACCACACCCAAACACAACCCCTCTGAGGACGTGGTTGCTGTTGCTGACTCTGAACTAGCATGCTGGACTATCCGGTGATAACACCTCGAGCAGGAGGCACCTAAGGTACTGGTGGTGCATAATAAGGCTCTCGAGGTCTAGGAGGAGCTGGAATACCACTAGCTGCTGGAAGAGCTAAATGAACAGGTCGACTCACAAAACCTTTACCATAGCGTGCCGCGGGTGCACGAGCTCCTGAAAAGTGACCAGTCTCTCAAGACCTCTTGGCCTCTCTCTCATCTCTATCCCGGGTCAACATACTCTCAATCCTCCGGGCAATACTCACGTCCTACTGGTAAGTGATATCTATCTCCAGCTCTCTGGCCATGCTGGTCCGAATGCTAGGGTGGAGCCCCTTAATAAAACGTCGAACTTTCTCTCTCTGACAGTAGAAACCAAAGCTAGTGCATGGAGTGCCAAGTCACTGAAATAGACTGCATACTCCAACACAGTCATAGTACCCTAGCGTAGCTGCTCAAACTCTGCACGCCAGGCATCTCTGAGACTCTGAGGGACAAACTCAAGTAGAAACATCTCTGAAAACTGAGCCCAAGTAAGTGCGGTTGCCTCGTCCGGAGTGCTAAGCTCAAAGGCACGCCACCACTGATAGGCTACTCCCCTCAGCTGGAAAGTAGTGAATGAGACTCCACTCGTATCCACAATACCCATGGTTCGAAGGATGCGATGATACTCCTCAAGAAATCCCAGAGCGTCATCTGAAGCTAATTCGCTGAAATCTGGGGTGGGTGGTACTTCTTGTACCTCTCAAGACAGAGCTGCTCTGACTTAGATACAGCTACCCTGGCCTCATGCTGAACCGGAGCTGCTGGAGGCATAGGGATATACTCTGGAACCTATCCCATGTGAACCCTCTGCTTAGGAGCATGGGCTGCGGGAGTCTTTGTCCCTCCCCCGGCCTGGGATGTAGCTGGGGCTAGCGGAAGTAGTCCCGCCTGAGACAGAGTACTGAAAGCACTCATGAACTGGGCCAAAGTCTCCTGGAGGGCTGGAGTAATAGTAGGAACCTCTGGTGCCTCTCCGACTGTGGCTGCTGGGGGATCCTCTACCTCCGCTCTAGCCGGTGCACGGGCTGCACCGCGTGCTCGTCCTCTGTCCCGGCCCCTGCCTCTTGTGGCTCTGGATGGGGGCTCGGGTGCCTGGTCATCAGTATGTCCTATACGAGTATGAGCCATCTATAAGCAAGAATAGAACAGAGTTTAAGAATTTTGATGACAATAATTAGCACGATAAGGATTCCAAGAAGTATGACTTTTCTTAACAGTTACATAACCTCTCGAAGATAGATACGGACGTCTCCGCATCGATCCGCGAGACTCTAATAAATCGGCTTGTGACATTGTGACTCCTATGAACCTAGATGCTCTGATACCAACTTGTCACGACCCAATTTTTCCTCCACGGGGTTTCGTGACGGCACCTAGTCTAGACGACTAGGTAAGCCTAAATTTTTGCGAAATTTAAATGTAAAAGCAAGTCAATAATAGAAAAATAAAGTAAAAGCAATACTATTAAACCATGCCGCTCGGCATTTACGGTTTTACCTTGCCCAAAACTCGAAATATCTACAATATCACAAGCTGTACACTATGGCTCAATATAACGAAACAGGAAAGTATTTTTGTCTAAGCACTAAGCCTATACTAGAATAAAGAAGGGGACTCAGAAGGCTCTGCGGACGCTGCAGAAATACCTCACAGTCTCCAAATGCTGATGTTGCTCTTAACCCCGGTACTGCGTACTGTTACCTGGATATACACATGGGGAAAACATGCGCAAAAGGGCGTGAGTACTCCACATTCGGTACTCAGCAAGTGTCAAGACTAACCCCTGTCAAGTAGTGACGAGGTCAGGTTGAGGCTCTAATGAGTTTGCAATTAAACAGTTATAGTTTTAACAGTTGAAATAAATAGCAATAATTAACAGAAATATAAAGTAAAACTAGAAGGATTGATGTAAAATAACTCTCAGCTCAGCACAACATATAACTCAACAGCTCAGTACAACATATAACTCAACAGATAATCGTGCAATGCAATACATGGGAAAGCTCCCGGGTCTTGACCCGTAGTCCCAATTTAAATATGCAATGCAGTACAGGGGGAAAACTACCGGATCTCGATCCATAGTCCCAATTTAAATATGCAATGCAAGATGTATACCAGATATAGCGTAATTCAATAGTTTAGGAAAAACCGTTGGCAAATATAGAGTAAAATACTTCAACAGGGTTCAAATAGTAATAATGAGTGGAAAATCAAGTAAAATCGATTGACATGTTTAAATCTTAAGTTATTACTCAGTCTAAACCAATAATAGTAATAATAGGATGGAAAATGAGGTATGCCATAGAAAGAACGAAGGAAATTCAGTAAAAATAACCCATGCACGCACTCATCACCTCATGTACACGGGGTCTTTATAGTAAAAATCAGTTAAAATGCCTAAGGGAAATTCCCCAACACAGAGTTAGGCAAGCCACTTACCTCGACTGCGCTACTCAACCAAATATCACGCTCTTGCCACGAGTATCTGACTCCGGGTGGCCCAAATTTATTCAATTCGATTACATAATGTAAATATCATTTCAAGAAATCAAAATAACTAATTAATTCGGAACTAATACGCAAAATTAGGAATTTTGACCTAAACGCCCCTCGGTCCCACGTTTCGGAATCAGGTAAAATTTATATTTTCCGAACCCTCATTCACTCCTGAGTCTAACCATATGAAAAACTTTCAAATCGGAAGTCAAATACCCAATCAAAACCCTACAATTCGGTCTATGAAGTTTCTTCCCATTTTCCCATTTTTTACTCAAGAATTTCGAAATTAGAGGTTGAAATTAAGATTAGATTCATGGAAATTGATCTATATAAGTTAGGAATCGCTTACCCAAATTACCTAGGTGCAAAAGTCTCCAAGAATCGTCCTTCCCAAGCTCCTAAATTCAAAAATGGTGAAAAATAACTCAAACCCTCGGAATTGGGTTTTAATAGTCTGCCCAAGTAATTGTTCTATGCGTTTGCGGAGGGGCCACCGCGAAGAGTAAAAATCTATGGCCCAAAAAATGGCCTACGCGAACGCAGAGTAAGGCCTGCGAACGTGAAGCCCAAACACCTAACCCTATGCGAACACGTTCCAGCCCTGCGAACGCGAAGGGCAAAAGCCCAAGCTCCTAGGACCCCAACTCAAAGCTATGCGAACGCGACGGGGTCCCTGCGTTCGCAAAGAAACACCTGACCAAGCTATGTGGACGCGATCCACTACCCGCGAACGCGAAGTACAAATTCCCTGGAGCCCAATTATATGCCTATGTGAACGCGGTCACCTCCACGTGAACACATAGGAGGAAACTAGTTGCAGAAAATCCGATGCCCCTTTTTGATCAAAATTAACCCGTTGAGCATTCGAAATACACCCGAGGCCCCCGGGACCTTAACCAAATCTACCCGTTGACCCAAATATATTATTCAAACTTGGTCCAGCCTTAAAAACACTTCTCATAACATCAAAATCATCAATTATGCATAGATTCAAGCCTATGAACTTATGAAATTTTCAAGAATTCACACTCGATGCCGAAACACGTCTAAACTCGTCCGAATGATCTCAAATTTTGCACACAGGTCATAAATGACATTCCGGACCTGTTGTCGCTTTCGGAATTTCATTCCGAGTCCGATATCAAAATCTCACCTATCGACCGAAATCGCCGAAATTCTAACTTTCGCCAATTCAAGCCTAAACCTACACCCGACCTCGATAACACATTCTGAGCACGCTCATAACCTCGAAATCGCTCAACGGAGCTAACGGAGTCGACGGAATTCCATTCCGAATCCGTCTTCACACAGCTCTAGCTACGGTCCAATTCCTAAAGTTAAAATTCACCTTAAAGGACTATGTGTCTAAAATCACTCCAAATTTCATCACTCAACGCTCTGACACGTTCATTTAACCTAATAAGACATGGGAGAAGCAGTTATCAGGGGATCGGGACGCTAGCTCTCAAAACGATCGATCGGGTCGTTGCAGGGCCTTTGTGCTTTTAATATAGTATATATATAGTTCACATCCAAGATAATATTAAATGAATTACAATTATATTCAATGATAACTTTAAGCAATTCTAGAAAATATTATTTGAAAAAGATCTTTAAAGCCTAAATCTAATGATAGCACAAATTAGGATAGTATTACTTATCGTTTCAATGTAACTCAATTACATAGAAAAATCTCTAAACAATTACGTCATATTTTGTTAACGCAATATATTTCTTGGATTTATGTATTAGGACTCTTATATATATATATATATATATATATATATATATATATATATATATATATATATATATATATATTTAGTTCACATCCAAGATAATATTAAAAGAATTACAATTATATTCAATGATAACTTTAAGCAATCCTAGAAAATATTATTTGAAAAAGATCTTTAAAGCCTAAATCTAATGACAGCACAAATTAGGATAGTGTTACTTATCGTTTCAATGTAACTCAATTACATAGAAAAATCTCTAAACAATTACGTCATATTTTGTTAACGCAATATATTTCTTGAATTTATGTATTAAGACTTCCCACATAGTACCTAGTTTAAAAAGGAAAAATTTAATCATCAAAATTTCAGTTGATTTCAAAGTCATAATATTTAGATTCCTACTTTTTGAAAAATGAATGTTTAGAAAAAGAACAAATGTAATACACAAAATATAATTGGTTTAAAACTCCTAAATATAAATATTAGAAAAGAAAGCATAAATGACTATTTTGTCTAACGTGAAAACATATTTTAAAGGGTAGAAAAAGCAAACGATATTTCACGAAGGGCCTTTGTGCTATTAATATAATACAGATAAATATAAATAGATAGATATAGATTAGTAAAAGTTTTAACTGAAATTTTATTATTTTAACCAATAAAATAGATATTTTAATGACCAAGTTTTTAAATGCATACTGATTGATTAAAAGTTTAAAAAATATCAAATAATTTCTTTTGAAAGGAAAATAAAGAGGCAAAATTAGTAAGAAGACAAAAATGACAAAACGTCTGTGGTAGGTTGTGGGAAAAGAAACTTACTTTCTATGTAAGTATTTTTTAAAAATATTTGGTTCTTGTTAGGAAAAGATATATTAGGAAAATAACTAAATTATAATTTTGTCCATTGTAAATTTATTTTTAAAAGGCAAAAAAGGCGAATAATATTTCACTAAAAGCCTTCATACTTTTAATATTTAATTGCCTTAGCTTCTATCCATAAGTTTTTTATCCATCAAATGGACGTCAAAACAGCTTTTTTAAATGGTGATTTAGAAGAAGAAATTTATATGGTTCAACCTGAAGGCTGTGTCATTCCTGGACAAGAAAACAAAGTTTGCAAATTAATTAAATCTCTTTATGGCCTTAAACAAGCTCCTAAGCAGTGGTATGAGAAATTTGAACAAGTCTTACTGAGACACGATTTTTCTTCAGTTGAGGTGAATAAATGTGTTTCTACTAAAGTGGTAGACAATGATTATGTGATAATATGACTGTATGTTGATGACATGCTTATATTTGGTACAAGTTTAAATATTGTGCAAAGTACTAAATCATTTCTGTCTGCTAATTTTGATATGAAAGATCTCGGTGAAGTAAATATGATATCGGGAGTTAAAGTTATAAGGAGTGAAGATGACATAATGTTGTCACAAGAACATTATGTTGAGAGACTTCATAAGAAGTTTGAATATTTTAATGTCACATCTGTGAGCACTCTTTTTGATGCTAACTCTAACTCGAAAAAGAATAATGGTGACCCAGTTGCTCAGTCTAAATATGCTTAGATTATCGGGAGTCTGATGCATCTAATGAATTTTACAAGGCCTGATATAGCTTATGTTGTGTGTAGACTGAGTAGATATACTCATAATTCCAATATAGAGCATTGGTCTGCATTAGATAGACTAATGAAATATTTGAGAGGAACCATGAAATATGGTATCCTATATAGTGGATTTCCTTATACTTTAGAAGGGTACAGTGATGCAAACTGGATCTCTGATTCAGATGAGACAAAATCCACTAGTGATTATGTATTCACCCTTGGTGGAGGTGCAATATCGTGGAAATCAGCTAAACAGACGATCATTGCTAGATCGACTATGGAATCAAAGTTTGTAGCTCTGGAGTTAGCTGGTTCTGAGGCTGAGTGGCTGAGAAACTTCTTAGCTAATATCCCTTTAATAAAGGACGTATTTGCCTCCTGTGTCTATACACTGTGATTGCCAAGCGACAATAGCTATATCAAAGAATAAATCTTATAATTGTAAAAGTAGACACATGAAATTGAGATATGATGTCATAAAACAGTTGTTGAGAGATGGAATAATTTCCATTGACTATGTGAAGTCAGAGATAAATTTGGCCGATCCTCTGACTAAACCCGTGGGGAGAAAATTAATTCTTCAAACCTCAAAAAAGATGGGGTTAAGGACGACATGTTGTCAATAGAGATGGTAACCCAACCTATGTGATTGGAGATCCCATAAAGTAGGTTCATATGGGTAATAACAAGTTGATATTGGCACTAAAGCACTAAAAGAGAGTGCTTGACTGCTAATAATTGAGAGGACAAGTTATAACTCTTAATGTAATACATATTCCTTAGGGATGGTGTATTTAAAAGGCAGTATATACTTGATGAATTCACCTATATGAGAGTGGAGTGGGGCCGCTCCTATGAGATTTTGGCCTAGTCTCTAGAGCTCTCATGAATAACCAGGCACACGCATGGCCTATTGGGCGCAAAACTGCGTTGAACATCAAAATTATCGGGGGTCAAAATGTGATTGATAAAATCTCTGACTTACAATAAGAATTATTGGTTCATATAAATATTACATTTCACCGGTAATTCTGTAAGTTAGATTTTATTGGTCTAAGTTTGGTTCATAGTCTAGAAGACACCAAACCTATTACATTTGGACAAGTGTATAGCCATTCTAGAAGGTTATGTCAAATGGCAAAAGACGTGCAAAAGGTGTCAAATTTGAGCTGCCACTTGTGAGCCATGCACAACAAAGTTACATGCAATTTCAACTATAAATAGCCATCTTTTGGCTGCACAATTATCAACCATCAAAAGTGCTTTTCTACTTAGTCTTCTTTTTCTTTCTCTTAGCTTCTTTTATTTCCAATTTCTCTTATAAACTTTTCTTGTCTTATTCTATTTTCAATCTTGTTGGATTATTGTAATATACATATTTTGCTAATTTCTGTATCCTTTAATAAAATAGAGGTAATCTTGTTTAATCCTGGAGAAATATTTCACTCTATTGAAATAGTTTCTTAGGACAGTGCCCAGCACGACTCAAGCTAATTTGTGTATCCGCTTACAAAAAATATTATTGCAGTGTTATTATTAAAATTCTAGCTCTCAATTACTACAAGTGGTAGAATTTATGTAATAAGATTTGTACATATTTTTATTTGAACT
The DNA here is from genome assembly GCF_000393655.2 of Nicotiana sylvestris. Lineage (NCBI taxonomy): Eukaryota > Viridiplantae > Streptophyta > Magnoliopsida > Solanales > Solanaceae > Nicotiana > Nicotiana sylvestris. The sequence goes on along the minus strand of NC_091066.1, from coordinate 173,145,609 downwards.
AATTTTTAAGGATGTTGTTCAAGCCATCTTTAACACATCTCTATCATTCACAAAAACTTATATATTGTTTTATGAAATTTCAAAAGCTACGTAATATTTCCTTAAATTACCATCATATAGTAATTTTAAATTTTACCACTAAACTGCCATAGTTCGGGCTGAATAAGTATTTTTGTGATTACTATTCATGTTGAATAAGTTTTTTTTTTTATGATTGCTCTTTGCAATAATTTGCAATGGAGATCAATAAGAGTAAGTAAAAGCATCGAAAGAAATACAAGAAATTAACTAGTTGGGACGTTTTAGAAATACTAAATAATTATAGGGCTACATCGTAGAAAGAAATATAGAAAAAGAATATAGTCTTCCTGCATGAAATACTTAAATATTAGGATTTCCTGTAACATTCAAATAAGTAAAAATTTAATATCAAAATTTTAATTTGAAAGAGTTCGATTTGAGTTCTAATGAATTTGGACCTCAGGACCGAGTTATTAAAATTACAAAATATAGTAGATTTTGATCCCACAATTTTAAAAATATAATGATTCCATTGAGTTTAATTATACATATGCCTTTGTCTCCAATGGTCGCACAACATTATGTCCGTAATTTGTATACTTCATTGTTACGCGTGTGTTTCTCAATTCTTTACACATATGAGGTTACTAGTTTTAGGATACGCGCGTACACCTATTTCAATGAATATAATTTTAAAAGATTATATAAATAATCTATTAATACTTGTGTTAGGATTATAAAATTAAAATTAACAAAAGTGTAAGTTTCTAAATATTATTGATCCTAATTAGCTACTAACTTTCAAAGAAAGAAGAAACTCTTAGGACAAAAATACAATTATTCTATTTCTATGACCAAAGAAATGTCATGAGAATTATTCCAACATATTAGAAATGACTAAATTATTATTGCAAAAGATATTATTCAATCGCTATATTTTGATTAATCTACCCTTTCTTCGTTTTGGGGTGAGTTTTCTTTCTTCGTTCAAGCACGTAGACATATGCATCTGAAGATTTTCATTTATAAAAGTAGAAGTAAAATTATAATGGAATTTCTTACTATTAAAGGATTCATATTAATCTATGAGCGAATTTAAAAAAATTCCTATGCTTCGCACGAAATTATTAGTTACGCCCCCTAAACAAATTATATCTTAATTACCGCTGAAGTTGGGTATTTGATAGTTGTTACTCCTGGACATTGACATTGTAAAGTACATGGATATATACACTCCTTTAGGCATGTGAAGAAAAATTTAAAAATCAATGATGTTATATTTTTCAATCTTTATTATGATTGTTTATCTATTAGAATATAATTGTGTTTTTCTTCTTTCTTCATCTTAATACACAATGCACACTTTATACTTAGTATCTTAATTTCTATTTTAAATACAATGGCTATTTGATCCAATTGCATATTTTATTTTTTGGGTGATAAATTTGCAAAAACTTAGCTGGACAACAACAACACACCAACATACCTAGTAAAATCTCATTAGTGGAGTCTGGGAAGAGTGGAGTGTACGCAGACCTTGCCCCTACCCTAAAAGGATAGAGAGATTGTTTCCAGGAGACTCCCAGCTCAACAAGAGAGACAATAATATCATAAAAGAAACAAGAGGAAATGCATGTAACAACAAAAGATGCCAGAAAGAGAATAACAATAAATGCCAGAAAGGAAATAATAATAACAAATGAGCGAAAGGACAATAGCCCAGAACTCTGCAAAACAACAATGTGAACACAATATAGACCTCTAACAAACCTAAACAAAACTCTATCAGACTAACCGGAACAAAGAGGGAAGAACACTCGACTATCCCCTAGTCTACCACCCTAATGCTCGACCTCTACCTGTTCCTTTTGTAGACATCGAAATTTTAAAGGATCAAGTTAAATCCTAAATTCAAGATACTATAGAACTCTTGAAATCCTAGGAGTCTATAAGAGTTCCTTGAAGGTTACTCTACCCTAAACCCCAACTCACACCTATATAAAGGGATATATATTCCCTTGAAGAAGCATCTCAAAAAATGGAGATCATCTCGAAAATCCCATAAACTCAAGGGGTATTCATAAAGAGATTAAGAAGTGGCCGGATATTTCTTAATAATCAAATAATTCAAGAAGATCGACAACATACTTCATGGATATCAAATAAATCCATGAAAGCCCACATCATCCTACATTCGAGAAATACATTGCTTCAACCCTCGAATCACGGAGATAACTAGGAGAGAAGAATCAAGGGAACAAACAGAATTGTACCCGCATCATTTTATCAATAAAATTATGTTTCTTCATATTTATATTGTGGTTGCAATTTATTTTTGTATCACATATAATTTGTTGCAAACAAATTGGCACGCCCAGTGGGACCAGTTCTGCCCTTCACCTCTTCCTCCTATACATCGAAACTCTAAGTTTCGAAATTGTTTGTTGCGATTGTCGAGTACTTCAAATCTCGTCTTTAAGTTTCGGCAAGCCTACACTCCGACAAACCTTGAGGTAGAGGGCATTTGTAGACATCGAAATTTTAAAGGATTAAGTTAAATCCTAAATTCAAGATACTATAGAACTCTTGAAATCCTAGGAGTCTATAAGAGTTTCTTGAAGGTTACTCTACCCTAAACCCTAACTCACACCTATATAAAGGGATACATATTCCCTTGAAGAAGCATCTAAAAAAATGGAGATCATCTCGAAAATCCCATAAACTCAAGGGATATTCACAAAGAGATCAAGAAGTGGCCGGATATTTCTTGATAATCAGATAATTCAAGAAGATCCACAACATACTTCATGGATATCAAATAAATCCATGAAAGCCCGCATCATCCTACATTCGAGAAATACGTTGCTTCAACCCTCGAATTACGGAGATAATCAGGATAGAAGAATCATGGGAACAAACAGAATTGTACCGACATCATTTTATCAATAAAATTATGTTTCTTCATATTTATATTGTGGTTGCAATTTATTTTTGTATCACATATAATTTGTTGCAAACACCTATAAAAATAGTTTTAGCTAAAATAATAAAGTACTAAAGGTGTATTATTTTTTGTTAGATGAAAATAATTATTTATTTTAATTGTATATTTTATTTTCGGATCAAATCCATAAAAGAAAAATTGGCTGGAGCTTTATTATTGTCTAGCTTAATTAAAAAGATATAGCCAAAATAACGAAGTTGCCGTTATTTTAAAAAATTCATAACATCTTTGAAATGCTTAAAGCCCCCTACTATATTGTTAAGTAAATAGAACAATTATTGTAGTATATTTTCTTTAACAGGCACACACATTTTTCCTTTTAAAAAAAAAAAATCAAAACATGGATGACAGTTCGTATTCTACGGACTACGGCGAAAGACTTCTAGAGTCATTGAATGACTATTGTTGTGGAAGTTTCGAAAAACTTAAGTAATATTACAAAAAAAAAAAGATAATTAAAACAAGAAAAGAATTTATATTTATTTGAAGTAAAATCTTACTCGATATTAGATTTCTAAGTATTAGGTGTTTTACCTAACTCAAATAAGAAAAATTTAATAGTCAAAATTAAATTAATTTAAAAGGCATAAATATTAGAAAAATAATCAAATGAAGATTTTGTCTAGTATGAACTCTATACTAAAAGGGTAAAAAGGGCGAGCAATATATATATATATGTGTGTGTGTGTGTGTGTGTGTGTGTGTGATTTAAGTGATTAGATATGATTTTAATTGTACATGAACTATTAATTTTGTACGATAAAAATAGAAGTCTTTAAAATGCATAGATAATTGTTCATTGTTGAGACAATTTTAAGTGCTTAGTGTTTTGAATGAATTTTATATCTTCTCTATAGTGCTTCGTGAAGAATTGAGGAGTTTATATAAATTACTATTTGTTAATCACGTTAAACATCCTACATGTTATATTTATGGATTTATTTTCAAATAGCACACTTTATATAAGGTAAGATATTAATAGATTTTAAACTCTTAAATAACAGGAGGACTTCGTATCTAGTTTAATAAGGAAAGATATTATAACGAAAATTTTAGGTGATTTCAAAGTCCTATATATTTGGAAAATTGGCTTAAATTTTAATTTTATCGTTAAAATAGCACGATATAGCCAGTTTTCGGACTGATCATTTAAAAATAGTCACTTTTTACGAAGTCAATGAAAATAGTCACTATTTTGCTGCAACAGAGACCGGTCCCGCATAATATACGGGAGTTCGGTGCATCTGTGTACGAACTCCAGCATATTATGTTGAACCAGTATACTTTGCTGACTCCTGTATAATATACGGGAGACTGGAGCACCGATGCTCCAAACTCCAGTATATTATACTGGACATTTATACTTGCTGGAACTCCAGTATATTATACTGAAGTTCTAGTGTACTTATGCTGGAACTCTAACATATTATGCAGGAGTTCCAGCATAGTTATCCTGGAACTCCCATATAATATGCTGGAGTTCCAGCATAATAATATACGAGCGTATTTTCCGGGTTTTGAATGTTTTCGCTCAGATTTATCTTTATATGAAAAATGGTTAAATTTTGATTACTTTTGAAACTGGGCTATTTTTGAATGACCAGTTGTAAATCTGGTTATTTTTAAATTTCTCCCAATAGAGGATATAAATATAGATAGATAAATTAGGATCCTTCTTTTCGATCAAATTTGGGATTCCTTTTTTTTTTTTTTTTTTTTCCGAAGCAAATTGGGATTTTTTTTTTCTTTTCTTTTTTTCCGAAGCAAATTTGGGATTCTTTTTTCTTTTCTTTTTTTCCGAAGCAAATTGGGATTTTTTTTTTTCTTTGTTAGGATCGAACTAGGATTCTCCACCTGAGGCCTATAAAAAGGGACCATAGGTGTACTTGCAAATTCATCACACACAGACACACTTGTAAATTTTGATTTTTGCGGTTTATATCGTCAAAAAGAATCATGGTGGCAGCGGCGGCGGCGGCGGCGGTGGCGGCGGTGGCAGTTCCATTGTTGATGCTAGCAGAGGAGGAAGAAAAGAAAGGAATTCGTGAGTTTTGGGACTTGTCAAAGGGTGTCACCTATAGCATGAATTTTCCAGAACTGGTGGGGAAGTGCTGCTTTGGTGTGGGATTTCCAGGTTGGCTTTTCACGGCGGACGAACAAGGTCACATGAATCTCTTCCATCTCTTCTCACGTTCCTTAATAAATCTCCCAGACATGGACATGTTGGAGGGTTTCGATTACGAGGTGGAAAAGGGTCATTGTACTCAGTACGTCGAAAAAGCGGTGATTTCGTCGGATCCTCTAATCTCAAAAGAAGACTATGTTTTGGCCCTAATTCAAGGTTCTCCTCGGACTTTTGCTTTCTGGAGGCCAGGAAGTAAGTCCTTTACTAGTGTGTCACAGATAGTACCCGAGCGTGCCTATTCTGACATCGCTTGGCATGACGGGCAATTCTATGGTGTTGATTTTGAGGGCAACGTTATCGTCTTCGATTTCAGATCAGGAGATTATCCAACATCTGTAAGAGTTATCAGATCTGAGATACCTCCGGAGGTAATTGACGGCAACCAAGTTTACATCGTCTATTCAATGGGTGAACTATTAGTGATTAATCGAGACGGAGCTTATGAAGACGATGATACAGGGATTTATGGGGCTAAACAATTCCATGTGTACAAGATTAATGATATTGATAGCAGTTATTCCGAGGTTAAAGACTTGGGAGATAGAGCATTGTTCGTTGGCAATAGTGCCACTGTGGTTGTTGAACAATTAGCTCATGGGATCAAGGGCAGCCATATTTATTACACAGATGATTGTAAAGACACATACTTCAGTCTTGAACAGGGCGGTGGCAAAGACATGGGCGTATACAACTTGCTTGATGGAACCATTGTGCCTCACTACACTGGTCAATCTTACCATAAACTCACTCCACCTCTTTGGATTTTCAGCAACTCTCCCTCTCTTGATTTAGACTAGTTTATTTTGCCTGCCATAGGGCTCTATAAGTTATTGAGTTTACTTTTACTATTGCTTTGTCTTTACTTTGATTCCTAGCTTTCTTTACTGAATGAAATTATTATTTTACTTCTAATTTTGTCAATCAATTCCTTCTTGATAATACTTGTCTAGTGTTTGTGTAAAGAGGGTGTGTGAAGAATGGGGCTTTTACACTTAGCTTGTTAATAGAAATTCTCATAACGGATTCTCTTGGTGAATTGAGCACAAAGCATCAACAAAGCGCTCTTGAATGAATGAAGAAAGGCACAATTGAAGGGAAAGATAAATGACTCTATATTTAGGTCAAGAAAAACAACTATAAACCAAAACAACAATTATATAAACAGAAAAATTTCATCTATGGGGAGGTGACATACTAATTAGCTACCAACCTATCAATCTTACTCTGGACATTTTTTGAATACGACCCTCCAGAAGGAATATCTTCATGGAACTGATCACACTAGCTTATGCATCCTAGGCAAATAGTTCACCTAATTCGTCCGTAGTTCTTGTTGGCTATGGATGAGCGTGACTATTTCTCTCTGATAAGACAACCATATCTATATGATCTTGGGAAATTTGTCCACGTCTTCTTTCCCTTCACCTGTGACATCATCTTCTTGTTCTAGCGCCTTTATGCTAGTTATCAAGCATTAAAAATAAATGGTTTTTTCATATAATGCAATTGGAATGGTTTATCAAGGAAATTCAATACATATAGATTTGGCTTTGCTTTGAGGAATTCAACTGCTTATTGCTTACAAAGTCAGCCCTATTTCTATTGCATGTATTTAGCTGCATTTTTACTTGCCACACAAACATGAAATTTGACATACATTTAGTAGGGTGATTTCTTTAAAGAGCAACTTCACCATCTTGAGGGGCACTCGATCTGGAGACAAAAAATGGACACTTCTCTGTAAATTCTTGCTACAAGTCAATCAACAGACAACAGGGAAGAGGGCAACACACAAGTTGGCCTTGGAAGCAGTTATGAAAGTCGAAGGCACCCTATGAAATCACTCGTTGTTGTGGCTAGCTTCACATCATGACAGCATGTCTCGCTCAGGACAACCTCCGGAGAAGAGGTTTATCTATATGCAAGAGGTGTTTCTTGTGTAACAGTGCAGAGGAAGAATCAGTCACCTTTTTCTGCAGTGCCCTGTCACAAGGTAGATTCGGGCTTTGTTTTTTAATCTATTCAAAGTCCCTTTTGTAATGCCATACGCTGCGATGGATCTATTGACCAGCTGTCGGTGTTGGAGGATTGAGAAATCAGTGAGAAAAATATGGAGACAGTGCCATCCCTATGCGTGTTGGGTTATGAAAGGAAAGAAATGCTAAATGTTTCTCAGGGAATATAGGATTAAACTTAAGTGGCTATGGCTTTTGGCTTTTTGGTATAACTTATAGGATGTTAAAGATGAATAGAGTATGTTAGATTTCATAGAATCACTGTTGAAAAAATGCAAGCAAAATTGAAGAGACGGGAATAGGAATATGCTCAGCAAATGCTCCCATGCACCCTTCCCAAGAATCTTCTCTTTCCTACTTCCTAGGATTGCAGAATACCTTTTCCGACGTACCTTTTCACCCGAATCTAACTCTTCTTTCTTCTAAATTAGTAATCACCCATTGTGATTACTACCAAACCTTCTCTTCTTACTTCTAAATCAGTAATCGCCCACTGGGATTACTACCAAACCTTCTCTTCTTACTTCTAAATCAGTAATCGCCCACTGGGATTACTACCAAACCTTCTCTTCTTACTTCTAAATCAGTAATCGCCCACTGGGATTACTACCAAACCTTTCCTCTTCCTTTTCACATAATTAAAGCTGTTGTTTAGAACTAATATGGGAGAAAACAGGATATACTTCAATGCCGACTTCATATCTTTTGATATCACTAAATGGAACTCCAACAAAGACACATGGTTCGAATGGGTAGAGAGAAGTTGTAACATGATGAGACACTCATCTATGGTAAAAAGACAATGGAATGGTTATGCTTCGTACTTAAAAGCTTCAAAAGATCAGAAGAATCTAGTGAGGAGATGGAAGAACAAGGAACATCTAACAGAATTTTTCTGTACTAGGAAATTTAATGCCCGCGGAAGGTACATGAGTATCTTGTCATTAAAGGGAGAGGAAATGTCAGTCATTATTATCCCAGAGCTGGCCTTGAATGCAGGTTGGAAAGACATTGCATTTAAGATAGAGAGATTCATTTATTATGACCCAAAGTTGAGTGAAAAAATACTCCCAGAAACACGGTAGAAAACTACCCTTATGCCAAGGCAGTTAGGGAGAGTAAATGGCAATCTAATTGTCACCACCCAAATTCCCAACCTTAGGGATCGTGATGACGCCTAACACCACACTTGCTAGACAATTCAATGTTAGAACGAACTTAATTTATTTCCATCAAGGTCTATTTAATTATAACAGAACAATTCAAAAATGTAGCGCTACTGAAGATCGTCTGAAGAACTAGACATGGATAAACAAAAGAAGACTCTATAGCGCTGCTGAAGATCGTCAAGTGAAGCAACTCACCGTGAAGTCAAGTCCAGAAATAACTCAGGATCGAGCTCCGGCCTGATAACCAAATGCACCCGCTTCAGAACCTGTACAATTAAGTACAAAAGCATAGCATGAGTACATAAACAGATATGTACCCAGTGAGTATCCCTCCTAACCTCGAAGAAGTATTGACGAGAGGTCGACGTGATACTTACTAGAGCCAAACAATATACTATAAATACAGGCTAAACAAAGATAGCAGTAATGAACAATAATAAGGACAGGAGCATCAAATAACATACTCTATTACCTTTACGTGTCAATTTCCATAGCATACAAGCTACTTAGTTTTCCTTTTCATAAAAATCAACAGATACAATTACAGGGTTTCCCATCAACTATCAAACACATAACAGGCCGTGAACGTATGGCCAATACGACGTGAAAAGTAAATGTGCACTGCCGAAGGTTCGAACGGCTCGAACCATAGATGCATCTATCTTCCCCGCTCGCGAATCGAACATGCGACGCGGTCAACATAATACTAGGGTTACCCCGCTCGCGAACCATACATGCGACGCAGGTTCCCGTATACATATACACATACTTAACAGGAAATTCCAGGAAGTTTAGCGGGGAACATACTAGCAGAAAAGGATTCAATAATGTAACTTCAAAATATAACCTCCTAGGCTTTCATGTGCGAAATTCAAGGATAATAGACTACCTAAACCACATGTAAGAACACAGATACGACACATAAGGCATGCTTGTGAATCCTAAACTACCCGACAAGGCATAATAGTAGCTACGCACGGACTCTTGTCATTTCGTGCGTGCGTAGCCCCGCAATCAAGTCATGTAATTATTTATAAGCACCTATGGGGACAATTCCCTCTTACAAGGTTAGAAATGAGACTCACCTCGTGTCGAGCCTATTTTCCGGGTCAAGAATGCGCCCGAAACTCCAAACTCGTCTCCCAGGGACTCGAAATTAGTCAAATGTTGCATAAATAAATTAATTTATACTCAAAAGCATGAAATTGCCCTATTTAATTATCTATCTTAACCTACTTTGAAATATCTCAAAATACACCCCCGGGCCCACATGCTCGGATTCCAGAAATTTTCGAAGAAAACACTTACCCATAACCTAAGGATCATTAATATATGGTTTTTGTATGATTTCATAACTAGTTAGTGGGAAATTCTCTAAATTTCATAAAGGCCTAGGTTTTTACTCTAACCCTTGATTTATACTAATTTAGGATGTTAATTTACCTAGGAATTCAAGTATTAAACTAACATTAGGGTAGAAATTACTTACCTTTCAGTAGCTAGGTCGTTTGGCTCTTTTTCAAGCTCCTAAGGTCGCCAATGGAGGAAAGAAATGGTGAAATATGGCTCATTCCTGTGTTTTTAAAAGAACCTTACTGCCTACAAGTTTTTCGCACCATGGCTCGAGGACCGCACCTGTAGTCTCGCATCTGCGAGATGAATCTCGCACCTGCGGATATGGGCAAAGAGGTCTGGGCTCGCACCTGCGGAGAGGAGTCCGCACCTGCGGCTCCGCTTCTGCGGAAAGCTAGCCGTACCTGCGAAAATGGGTGAACACACCTGGGGACGCATCTGCGAGGCTGGGACCACAGAAGCGGTCTCGCACCTGCGACTGGGCCACCGCAGGTGCGGCCGCACCAGATCTGGTGCACCAACAACTATTTTTGCTGGTTTTTAGCCTCGTTCGATGCCCGGGCGGCATCTGGGCCCACCCGAGCCCCCTTCCAAATATACCAACAAGTCCCAAATCATAATATGGACTTGTTCGAGCCTTCGGAACACCCAAAACAACGCTAAAACTCAAAATCACACCTCAAAACCCCTAGATTCAAACTTAAGAACTTTAAGTTCTTGAATTCGTTATCAATGCGCCGAACCTACCTATACGACTCAGAATGACACCAAATTTTGCAAGCAAGTCATAAATGACATGACGGAACTATTCCCGGTCTCGAAATTCTGTTCGGACCTTGATAGCACAAAAACACGTTCCAAACCTCAATTTGAACTTAAAGAAACTCATATTTCATTATTGGGCGGCGAAACGCTCCCGGGTCATCCAAAACCCGTTTCGAACATACACCCAAGTCCGAAATCATCATACGAAGCTACCAAAACCATCGAAACTCGATTCCGAGGTTGTTTACTCAAAATGTTGACCAAAGTCAAACTAACCTTAAGGAACCAAGTGTTCCTATATCATTCCAAACTCTTCCAAATCCCGAACCACCCATCCCTGCAAGTCATAAATTATTAAAAGCAACTACGAGAGGTCTCATTTAGGGGAACGGGGTCCTAAAGCGCAAAACGACCGGTTGGGTCGTTACAAAATTTTTATAAGAATAATTAAATTTTAGAAGAAAACAGAGTCATGAAAATTTTGGGTATTTGGAGGGAGCCGGGAGGGGAAAACACAGGAAACATAGGGACTTGGGGGAAAAGGGGTGAGGAGAGTAGCATAAAAAATTATTTTATACTCTCTAATCAAATACTAAAAAATATTTTCTGAAAAAAGGATTTCACTCACCACAAATAAGGGAAAATAAGTAATAAAACCACTCATTTTTCATGATTCTTCTTACCAAACACACCCATAATGTAGTGTTTTAGCTCCTATTAATTACTCCAAACAGAGTTTTCAAATGTTGAATCAAAAACAAAATGGTCAACTAAAATCCGCAAAAAGGTCTTAGCATTGAAAAACGTAGATGAAAAATGATAAAAAGGATAGAAAGAAAATGGTAGCAGCAAACAAACTAAAAATATGAGGTAGGTAGCGATGTCTAAGGTGGAGTTAAATAGAAAATTAAGGTAGAGAGAAAAATAGGATTAATATGAAATAATAGGGCATAATGAGAAAGAGAAATAACATTAAGATCCAAGCAAACCAAATTAGTCATTGCATAATATGTGTGCTTTCGTTGTTGCATAATAATAAAATGTTTAGCAGTACAATAAAATTTAATTAATAACTAAAATACACCATTATATATTTCAATTAACAAAACAATGAGATGGTTAACAAGCCGTTAATGATGATAGCTTTATTTCATTTGTTACGGGACTTGTTTTTGTTCTTCCATTTTTTTGCAGTCTATTACTCAAATGATCACTGAACTATCCAAAATTATGGATTAACTTTTTTTTTCTTTAATTATAACAGAAAACTCACTCAACTATTCTTATTTGTTGTTGCTTTATGATTGCTCCTTTTTGTTTCTTAATAGTATTTTCTCATTTCTGTCTAACTATGAATAAAGAGGGCAGCCCGGTGTGTTTAACCAAAAATTTAGGTCTTTAGTCAAAGCTAAAAATAAATTCGGGTTACTGATAATCAAGAGACGAAAATAAAATACTTTTGAGAATAAAGGTAAAATAGTAAATAATTT